>NC_135334.1:38149000-38462754 GCF_023851605.1 Tamandua tetradactyla
GTTGACCAGTTGGGGGCTACTTGAGATTTTTTGTTTCTCACATCCATATACACTTTGGTCCTTCTAGTTGGCTCTGTTCCAGAAGAGTTTGCACAAGTGTTGTGTGTTTGAGAACAGACCAGAGTACTGATATTTGAAGAAGTGAAAATGTGATGTGAGGGATGGGTGAAAAGAATAGCAAACTTAAAATTATTTTGCTTTCACGAGAGTATTACATGTGAAACTAAATATTACAGCAGATCAAAATAGCAGGCCTGAAATATTTTCCTAATCATCCTTGACTAGAAAACATTAAGCAATCTGTGCACGAAGAGAGATTGGTGGTCAAACCTACATTTTTCTCTTATATTGGTGTCGAGTCATGATGCTGTATTTAACTCGTTTGATAAATCCAATTCTGAAACCAGTGTGAAGAAGTTGTTCCCAGACTACTTTTTTGTCCTGAGTGGCAGGGACAAGATACAAAGGGAGTTGTTTTTTCTAGATATACCTAAATCACATGACTCTAATAATCACTGTCTAGTCTAATGCTGAGGCAGGGACAAGACCAACCCTATTTGGGTCTGCATTTACCCTAATGACTGGTACAGAGGAAAGAGGAGTTTAACCTTATTGGTTTTCTAGATAAAGGATGGTACAGACTGATTTAGTATTAACAGAGGGGATCAATAAAGTGCTGGTATGGATAGTGATGATAGCAGTTTACAGATGCTCTGAAGTCTATGAGTCATCATCATTAATTTAGCTCCATATGCGTGCAAGCAGAATAATAGGATTCAGACAGGCCTCTGAGGGAGAGATCTATCATATTGATCGAGAGGCAGGCAGAACGATGGGCTTTCAGGTCTCATGCCTGACAGTGTTATGATGTGTGGAAAGACAATCGATTGGGCCCTCCCATCTGACTGGACTGCCCACTCTCTGGAACAGAGCCTCATGCTATGACCTCTTTCACTCTCGAGGACACATTTAGCCTGGGACTCAGCATCAAGTCCCCTGCAGCCTGTCCAAGCTTGACCCTGTGCCCCAGCTTTGAGGGGGGGCTTCTGCTTGACTCCTGAAGCCACAACCCCACCTCATGCTGGATGCTAATATGTAAAACTCTGCTTTGTACTTTGAGCGTAGTTTTCTTCTTGTCAGCAAATCTAATATCCAGTCCCTCTAGAAACAAAGCCTCTAACCTGGGTGTCTATGTTTCATATTTCCTTCCTGGGCAATACTGGGACCCCTGCTCAAAGACTTTTAGGCACACCTGCCTGCAAGGCACTTCTCGATGTCACCAGATGGTAATTCTCCATCACCAAGTTCTTTCCACCTGTTTGCAGACTATCATTACTTCAAATTGGAATGTCAATGCTAATTGTTTACCTGGTATCCCTTGCAGATTAGAGCTGCTCCCACCAGATGCTGAATTCTGTATAGTGATCTGGATGGCTCTTCAGCTTCTAAACAGATTGTTTTCCCCTTTTACACCTTTCAATCTGCTCAGAACTGGTGTAGTTAAGTAGGGCAAACCCAGTGCTGTTGCAATGTGGAAATGAGCATAGAAGATGCAAGTTAGCCCTTGACCTAGGTAGGACCATTATAACAGTGACTACCATTTAACACCTTCATTAAATCAATACATATATTTTTCTGACCACTGTACACTAGGTTTTGGAATCAGAGCAATAAAAAAAGACAAGATTTTTTTAGTTCATCAAGCTTACGTTTTCAGGTGCGTGTTTTTTGATGTTGTTATTGTGGGAAGGAAGGAGCAGACAATAAAAAGTATCATTACAAATGGTCAATATAGAGAATTTGAAAGGGGTGAAGTGACAGAGCTACTTTACAGAGAGTGAGAAACCTCTTTGTGGCAGTGAGATTTGAAGTGAAAACTAATGAATGACATACAGGAGCCAGCCACTGGAAAATTAGAAAGGGCACCTCCCAAGGCAAGGGGACAAAATGGTGTGCTGGTTTGAAGCTATTATATAACCCTAGAAAAATCACGTTTTAATCCTGATTCAATCTTGTGGGGCAGCCATTTCTTTTAATCCTAATTCAACATTGTAGGTAGAAACATTTGATTGGATTATCCCATGGAGATACAATATGTTCAATTGTGATTGTGACTTTTTGATTGGATGGAGATGTGAATCCACCCCTTCCAAGTGGATCTTGATTAGTTTACTGGAATCCTTTAAAAGAGGAAATATTTTGGAGAAAGCGTAGAGCTGACAGAGAGAGCTGACAGGAACTTCAGAGCAGAGCTGACACAATGCCAACCAACACTTAGAGAACAGGGACATGGATGTTTGAAGATGCTTGGAGTCCAGCAGACATCATCATGAAATGTTAAGCAAGCCAGAACCTAGAGAGAGCCAAGGGAAGCCAAGAGATGAAGGCCTGCCCCAGAGAAGCAAATTGAGGAACCCCCACAAAAACAGAGGCTGAAAGCAATGGAACCCAGGAGCAAGGGACCAACAGAGGCCAGCCATGTGACAACCCAACTAATAGAGCTGTTCCTGACCCATGACCTTTTAGAATTAAGGTATCTTTCCATGGATGCCATAGTTTGGACATTTTTATAGGCTTAGAACTATAAACTTGCAACTTATTAAATATTTCTTTTTAAAAGCCATTCCAGTTCTGGTATATCGCATTCTGGCAGCTTGCAAACTAATACAGAAGGGCAAAGGTCCAAAATCAGGAATGAACCTGAGGATCTGAGACAAGCAGATGCCCAGAGTAACTGGAGGTAGATGTGGGAAAAGCAGCATGAATGAGGTTGGCAGCATTGGCAGAGGATCATGTGTGACATCAGTAACCATGGCAAAGAGGTTGAGTTTAATGTAAATGCAATGGGAAGATATTTGAAGGTTTTAATGTGGGGAACAACCTGAAATGAGTTATATTTTTCAATGAACACATGGATTCTGGGAGGTGGGGCAGTGGATTTGTATGGAAGCTCAGAGTGAAAGCAGGTAGACTATTAGAGTAGTTTAACACTGATGATAGTGGTTTGCACTAGGGTATGTTAGTGCAAACAGAGAAAAGTAAGCTCAAGACTTACAGAAGAAATTAATGTGGCAGGGTGAACGCTAGAATTGGATCTTGAGTAAAAGGGCCAATGGTGGTACCATTTTCTGAGGATGGGGGAGACTGAAGGGAAAAGAATGTTTGAAGGAGAAAATTCAAGTGTGCTGTTTTGGCTTGTGTAAGTTTGACTTGCCTGTTAGATATGATGTAAAATGATAAGTAAGCAGTAGAATATATGACTCTGAAGTGTCAGGAAATGTCAAAGTTGAGGTTAGAGAACTGGGAGCCATCAGTATTGGGAAGGTATTTTCAGTCTGAGGAATGGAAGAGGTCACATTTAGGGAGAGAACAGTTAGAGAAGAGAAGTGACCAGGAGAGGCCCTTGAGGCCCTCCAATATCTTGAAACCCAGGAGAGGAAAAGGAACCAGGAAAGAAACCTGAGAAGTGCTCAGAAATTCAGAAGAAATTCATCTAGTAAGCCTTTACCATATGTGAGTTCACATACTAGCCTTGTACCTATATTAACCATTCTAATTTTTATCTCAACTTCCAGAGCTAGTTAGGATGCCTTTATTAGAATCAAAACCCTACCATTTGCTAGCTGTGTGACCCTGGACAAGTCAATCAACTTCTATGTGACTCAGTTTCTTCATCTGTAAAATGGAGATATGAAAATATCTACCTCATAGGTCTGATGGTTGGGTTAAATTAATCATATGTATAAAGCCAGTGGAACAAGTGCCTGGCACATTTTAAGCATCCAATAAATGCACTCTAGTAATTGCTAAATAGCTATTGTTATCAGCATTTTATATTCAAGTGTATGAGTCTCAGAGAAGTTTGTATACTTGAGGACCATAGAGCTAGTGCATAGTGAAGCTGGGATTTAAATAACTATTTGATTCTAAAGATTATAGTTTTTCTACTTTTCCTTTATTTGGGCCCTTTAAAATAATAATTAACTGACTATGACTTAGTCATCATTTTTAAAAACTGAAATATTTTTATTTCATATGCATATTTGAATATGCATTTCAAACTTCATTCCCCCAACCAATCTTTTTTTAAGAGATGATAACTGTTACTAAAGGAAGACTCAATAGATTTACTTTCTGTCTTGTCTGTGGAGTGGCTAAGGATGCTTTATCCTCCCAAAAGGTGGCCAGAATTAGACTGAGGCAAAAATGCTCAATAACTGAATAATCAGTTCTATAAATATTTAATATTTGACCATCACCATAAATTTTAATGAAAACAATAGTTTTTAAAAGCAGGTTTTATTAATTATCATTAATTTAGGTCAAATGGAATCAATTACAATAAAATAATCATGTCAAAGAGAAATACAGTTCTATTAATTTAAATTAAATAAAGAAAGTCAAGTTATGCTAATTAAATGTTGTCAGGCAAAGGAGTTGGGAAGGTACTTCAACAAATAAAGAATGATTTATATTTAACATAACAGTTGTTTATCCATAAATTGGTGTTTTTAATTGCTTGAACACAATTTGTTCTCTTCAGCAAATTAAATGTTCCTTTATGCAAGTGTTAGACTCTTTTATTGGCAACTTTTTTATAAAGCAATGTTAACTTCAACTTAATTCCTATCCAAATTAATGAAAGTTTCTTTCATTTATACATTCTAAATCTTTTCTACTGGTGGCAAAATTAGTTTCCATTACTAAACTTGAGAATGGACAATCATTTCTCTGTTCATAATTTCAATATTAAATTACAATAAATTCTTTGAAAGGGCTATTGTTACTTGGAAGAAATTTTGAGGAACATCTGCCAAAATCAAGAGGTGGGGGGAGGGGGTCTGACTATTATATAATAATTCCTTGGAGTTCAAATCCTTTCAAAATTCTTAATTCGTTTTGAGTATATCATAGTAGGTCACACATAAAAGACATTATTTTTTAAAGAGGGGATGTTGCAGAGGGAGAAAGGGAAGGAGTAAGGGAGGGAAGGAAAAAAGAATTTGCCTGATTAAAATTTGATTTGAAAGCAAGAGTTTCTTTCTGAACTATCAGAAAGATCACCAGGGTTGGCTCAACTCTGAAAAGTTTCTAAAGTTTGGCTGACGTGCTCTGCTGAAATCGACCCAAAAATCATATAGCTTATTGCTGAGGAGTCACACCAGATGTCCTGTCCAAGGACTAATAACATTTATTCCTCTAGGCTATATCCATATGTGAAGAAGCAGAAGAGAGCATTTCAGAGCTGGTTAGTCAACTTTAAGTTAGGCTTAGCGCACTGTAACGGGAATACAAAAGCATTTTCCAGATGGTATCATGAAGTCAGTTCATTTTTGCAAAGCACCATCTCATCTTTGAGAAATAGCCCCTTGTTTTTCATTCCCTTTGGTCATTTTAGTATTGCTTTTCCTTGCCATAAATGCAACACTTACACTAGAGAGTTAGGTAAGATAGCTACTGTATATTATCAAAACTGCCTAACAGACTGTGAGTGCTCATATATGAATTGACAGGAAAGATGATAAGATAGCATTTTAACCACTGGCCATGTCATCAAGGAAGCAGAATGCCAGATGGTTATTGGGATGTTACTTTCACTGCAGTGATATAACCTTGGGTAACAATTATTGTGCATTTCAATGTCTACAGATATATGAGAGCCATTCTAAATCAGAAATTCCTTTATGAATCATCCAAGGCCCACCTATTTCTTTGAGTTATTTCTCTTATTTGCTTATCTGCATGAACTCTCTGCTGTTGCCAAACTGGTCAACTCACTTTCCCCCAAATACTCCTGTACTTTTCCAAATTCATATCTTTCAGTAAGTCCTTTACTTGTCCTAGAATGCACTTTCTCTTCTTTTGCCAAACCCTACTTGTCCCTCAAGGCACAGATCAAGGCTTCCTCTTCACTGAAAGCATTCTTGTAGCCATGTTATTCTCCAAAACATTCAACATGCATAATCTCATTTAGCCATCAGAACAATCTTGTCATAAATTTGTATCCTCATTTGACGGATGATAATGTGAGACTCTAATAAAATACCTTATTGTCCCAAAATCTAAAGGTGGTGTCTGAACCTGGACTTAAATTCAGATCTATTGGATACCCATACATTCTTTCCACTTCTCTACATTGCATCCAAAAATACAAGGGACATTTCTTGTATCTTTTGTTGCAACTGTTATAATTTTTGCTACATTATACTTTTGATTTTTTTTATTTCAACATAGAGTTCATGTCTCCTTAAATGGATATTAAGCAAGGAGCAGTATCTTTCTATCTTTCACACCAAAATATAAGCTCCATGAGGACGGAGAATTTAACTCTCTTCATCACCGTCCTTACTCCAGCATGAAGAACAGTGCCTGGGGCACAGTAGACACAAAATAAATAGTCATGCTGAATGACTATCTGTGTGTCTTTTCCAGTGTCTGGCCTTGTACATATTTGTTCATCAGATGCAATGAGGATGACCCCCTCATGAAGATTTTTAGATTAAAGTCTCCTTGAATATTTAGAAGACTCCTTTCCCTCATACTTTTCCATGTCTGTCACCCATCTCCTGCTTCTGCCCAACCAAGACTATTTGCAAATCATTAATTGAATCATTAACTTAAGCCTGGTTTCCCATGTTGATGCAGTGCACTGCCACGTTTGGCTCTACGTTGTGCAGAATGAGAGTTATAGCCTGAGAAACTACCCGCGATAAAAACTGCTTACTGAATACCTTTGACTGAGCATTACTTTTCCCATGCTAAGCACTTAACTTGTCTTGTTTTTTTAATACTTACAACAGAACAAAGATTCTAAACTCCATTTTAAAGGTCAAGAAAGTAAGTCTTAGAAAGATTAAGCAGCTTGCACAGGACCACAAACTAATAAAGTGATGAGCTGGGATTAAAGTTCTGGCTCTAAACCGTTAAGTTCTAGAGCATTCCTGTAGTTTTGTGATGTCTGGAAGAGGAAGCTGAATATCCTTGCCAGCTGGCATGGTCAAATTAGGCAAGTCCTAACAGTCAAGTCAGATTAGTGAATAATGGGGTGGCATTTTTGGAGGTTGATTATCAGAAAAACTTTAAAAATCACTGATAGCCATACAAATATCAATTGTTTCTGGTTTGTTCTGTTGACATAGTCTCAGAAATTATTAAACATCACAACTGAAGTTCCAAGTCTGGGTAATTTAACTTAGTTCATTAGAACTGGCTTCTATTCATGGAAGAAAATCATTAATTTGTAACATTATTATCTCTAGTTCCACCCCAGTAAAAGGCCAGCTGGTATTTATTAACATTTTGCATATGGATAATAGTTTGCTAGACTTATTTAACAAGAATTCATCTGCTAATGTTAACATCAGCTTTGGTTTGGCACTGACTCACAGTTTTTTGTTATTTCAGGGAGTCAGAATGGGTGAATCAGTAGTGTTTAGTGAATGTTTAAATGTGAAAATAAAAACACAATGAAAAGCATGACTTGAAAGTATTTACAATAACTCTCACAGTTTTTATAATTTTAAAGCTGATGAGAGTCTAGTTTTTCTTCTGTCTTATATTTTAATTCATTCTGGTAAGTATAGCCGAAGACTTCAACCTCAGTGAAAGTATCGTTCAACAATAAATATAATCAGGACAGAGATTCTAGATTGCAAATTAAAGGTTTGAATGCTGTTCTTTTCTCTACTACCTACCATATGTAAAGTTGGACAAATCCCTCATAAAACCAGGGTTGGTTTATTCACTTTCAATCAAGGCTGATACATACCTCAACAAACAATTTTAAAGGGCATATAAACCTACAAAGTGCTTGGAATTTCTTCAAGAGAGTCATAATGCAGATATCGGGTATAGGATGGGAAGATTGTGACATGCTGCTACTTTCTCCATTTCGATATCTGTGCAGAATAGTAATAGTCAGCAAAACAAGAGTTAATTCAGTGCATGTTACCTGATACATAGCTCAATCCCAGATAATGTGGAAAGGAAAAAAAACAGAGTATGGCTTAGGAAACAGTATTGCTCTTGTGGCTCTTTTGTGATATTAATATATCAGTAGCTTTTGACAGACTCAAGCAGGAAGTGGACTGTTATGTTACTCTAGGAGTCTAAATTCTCCTGGTCTGCAGGCTTTGAATCATAGCATGGAAGAAGATGAAACTATATCTTCATTTATAGCAATCAGTACTTAGTGGTAAATTATTTAAATGATTGCAGATTGCCTTTGGCTTTCACTTTGAGTAAATGCACTATGAGCAGATAAGTTTTTTTAAAGGTTGTCTAACATTCTCAACTCACCATCAAGTGGAAGAGAGAGATGGATCAACAACCAATTGCATTGTGCATCCCAATGTCATAATCTATGTCAAAAGTGTCATAACCAGAAGAAATAATGTGGAAAAAATGTCAATACATACCAAAAAGTCAGATAAAGAGGGTTATATAATGAAGATATACTAAACAATAATAATAGCCTTTAGAAAGTGCAAAACATATACAGGGAACCTTGATATTAAAGAAGTAGAGAATTAGACTGAGTTTGGAGACAATGGGGGAATGGAGCCTAGCCAACATGTGTATGGCTTGGCATGACTTGTGGAAGACAAAGCCTGAGAAAGAACGTGTCTTCTAGCCTAGACAAAGCAGACTTCAGGTTCTGGAAGAAGCCAGAAATAATGGAACACAGATTCTCCCATCCTTAAGAGCCTCTAGGAGAGCCAGTAGTCTCCCCAGCAAGAGACTGGAGGAGGAGTGGGGATCTGGGGAAAGGCCAGAGCCATTTTTTAGAGCATTGCTTACTCATCATCGTATCGCCTTCATAAGCCTTAATCAGGCTTATATGGTGGGGTGATACATGACATAAACACCAGAAAACAATGCGGAATTTACCTTACATTTTCATCAACTTTCAACAGTACCTGTATTTAGCTAGAGATACAAGGAAGTTGACATTTTTAAATGGTGGTGAAGAAACAGAAATTCATATTCTTGATTTAAAGTTAAAAAACTTTGATCTAAGTGAGAAATAAAAAGATTTTAGAATCAAACATCTGATAAACTGGGTTATTTCTCCTTCCCACCAATAACTCCAATATTCTAGTTTGGGTCTGCTGCTAGGGTGGAGTTCCTGAATTGGCTGAGTTTAAATCTTAAGTGACTAAGAAATCATTTAATTTCCTAGTGACCTGAGTCACCCTAGAGAAGCTTACAGAAATAGGGCTCAAGGTAGAAATTGAGATCAATTTTAGGATAACAGAGAAAGCAAAAATTTTACAGATTAGATTTGTGACTTGAGAAACTTGCATCAACCAAACCTATTTTCAAAGGTCAACTGGGGGTCATGTATGAGTTCATAGACATCCACAGCCAAAAATTTTCCCCATATATTTGCTGACGCCCCCCCCCCCAGTGCCTTCTAAACTAGTAAAATGTGTTTCATTCTACAAACATGATCTTGAATTAACTGGACAATAAGAGTTTCAGCTAAAATATAATTAATTTGGCCACCAATCAATAATTTGCAAAGGAAGATGAAGATATCAATGTTTGGGGACTAGGGAGCATCAGAGATGAAAGAGCCTCAGGAAGAAGAGGCAGATGACAAAGGGTAAATTTGCATGCATCTTTCCTAGGGGAGTTGTTCTCTGGATTGTTGGTGGTGGAAGAAATTCTTCATTCCAGGATCTATTAAGATGTTTCCTTTGAACAAAGTGATTTCCTGGGATTAATGTTTGGAAAAACCACTCTATCTGCAGTAGAAGGTGCTGGAAAGTGCTTTAGGAGCCCTACAGAATTTGATTTTATTTTTCATTTTTGTAAGTTCTTGTTTGCTTGAGCTTAACGTCCTTCTCCAGGAGTATTTTTCTTTGGATCTATGATAATTTGCTTTGAAAGTCTTGATTCCTTGTGAATGAAATGTTGTGATTATGAGAAGTGATGGTATGCTGAATAATATATTTAGAATACCCAGGTAGGTTTAAATCAGAATCTCAACCTGACAGTCATTGTGGGTTCTCTCCAGGAGGCTTATTCTTAGGGCGGGTAGAACACTGTCTATTTACATAAGGGATTATCTTCATCAGGGGCTCCTGAGAAAGATTTTCCCCTAAAGGAAAAGAGAGCCCAGATTCACAAGGCATCCTTCCCTGAGGCTGTCCTCCAGAATCACACCTGAGTCACAGAGTGAGGGACTTCTTAACAAGAGCGGATGCGGGAGGTAGGGCAAAACGGTGGTGTAGGCAGGTGTGGGATTTAGTTCATTCTCTAGGTAAGCTGGTAAACTGCCAGGAACTGTCCTGAACAATGGCTTGGGGACTTCTGTGATCAGCAGCTGAAATGGGTGGAAAGGCCACGATCACAGCAAAAATACTCAACCCATTCCAGAAGGCAGCAGGCTTTCATAGTTTTCAGCCCTTGCTCAAGGAAAGCCAGAGAGACAAAGGAACTAGTCCGGTGAAGGAGAGAATTCCCTAAAAGGTGTATCTCCCAAAAAAGGGGGGAGAGTGGCAAGACTGAACATAAGTGGTGGCTCTCGTTCAGAGAAATAAGACCCCAGGGGCTGAGATATCAGCAGGAGTTTCTAGTTCAGCTAGTGAACTAAGGACAGGACATCTGAAATCCGTCACGTAAAACAACAGATTGGGAAAATATGGGCAGGGTCTCAGGGAACTGAACGACATATATGAAGCAAATGAATATATCTGTTATGGATGTCCCAGAAGGAAAAGAGAAGGGATAAGGGGCAGAAAGAATAATGGAGGAAATAGTAATTGAAAATTTCTCAACTCTTATGGAAGACATAAAATTACAAGTCCAAGAAGCACAGCGTGCCCCAAACAGAATAGATCAAAATAGACATATGTCAAAACATTTACCAATCAGATTGTCAAATGTTAAAGCCAAAGGGAGAATTCTGAAAGTAGCAAGAGAAAAGTGATCTATCATGTGCAAAGGAAGCTAGATAAGACTACATGTGAATTTCTCAGCAGAAACTATGGAGGTAAGAAAGTAGTGATATGATACAAGATACTAAAAGAGAAAAACTGCCAACCAAGAATTCCATATCCAGAAAATCTGTCCTTCAAAAATGAGGAAAAGCTTAAAATATTTACAGATAAACAGACACTGAGAGAGTTCATGAACAAGAAACCTGCTCTACAAGAATTGCTAAAGGAGGCACTAACAGGTAGACAGAAAAAGACAGGAGACAGAAGTATGGAATATAGTGTAGAAATGAAGATTATCAGTAAGGGGAACAAAAAGGGTAAAAAGAAAGAAAAATCAGGTATGTCATATAAAATCCAAAAGACAAAATGGTTGAAGTACTGCCTTTACAGAAATAACATTAAAGGGATTAAACTCCCCAATCAAAAGATATATACTGGCAGAATGGATGAAAAAAAAACAGGATCCCTCTACGTGCTGTCTACAAGAAATTCACTTTAGATTCAAGGACAAAAATAGGTTGAAAGTGAAAGACAGGGAAAAAATGTTGCACACAACAACATACAGAAAAAAAGCAGGGGTAGCTATACTAATATCAGACAAATCAGACTTCAAATGTAAAACAATTAAAAGAGGCAAAGAAGGACACTCTGTATTAATAAAAAGGATAATTCATCAGGAAGAAATAATCATAAATTTTTATGCATCAAGACAGAGTGCCCCAAAATACATGAGGCAAACAGTGATAACACTGAAAGAAAAAGTAGACACCTCTACAATAATAGTTGGAGGCTTCAAAACACCACCACATTCATCAATGGATAGAACATCTCAACAGAGGATCAATAAGGAAACAGAGAACTTGAACAATATAATAAATGAACCAGATTTAACAGACATTCACAGGACGTTGCACCCATAATAGCAGGATATGCATTTTACTCAAATGCTCATAGATCATTCTCCAGGATAGACTACATTTTAGGTCACAAAGAGATATCAATAAATTTTAAAAGATTGAAATTATACAAAACACTTTCTCGGATCATAATGGAATGGAGTTGGAAATCAATCACAGGCAGAAGGTAGGAAAATTCACAAATATATGGTTCTTATATATTTAACTCTTTAACAGCCAATGGCTGAAGGTAGAATTACAAGTGAAATGTGTAAATATCTTGAGGCAAATGAAAATGAGAACACAACATATCAAAACTTATGGGATGCAGTAAATATGGTGCTCAAAGGGAAACTGACTGCCTTATATGCCTATATTTAAAAAAAGAAAAGTGAGCAAAAATTGAGGAATTAATGGCTCACCTGGAGGAGCTAGAGAAAAAACAGCAAATTAACCCCAAAGAACACAGAAGGAAAGAAATAAATATTACAGCAGAAATAAATGAGATTGAGAACATGAAAACAATAGAGAAAATCAACAAAACCAGAAGTTGGTTCTTTCAGAAAATCAACAAAATTGATGGACCTTGAGCTAGGCAAAAAAGAAAAAAAATATGTACAGGATGAAATGAATATAATCAGAAATGGAAGTGGGAACATAACTACTGATCACATGGAAATAAAGGAGATAATAAAAAGATACTATGAGCAACTATGTGCTAACAAAGTAGACAGCTTTCTAGTTGTTTTTTAGGCAAAACTTTTAGACAAAATTGGACAACTCTCTGGAAAAGCATGAACTGCCAACACTGACTTGAGAAGAAACAGAGGACCTTAACAAACCAGTCACAAGTAAAGAGATTGAATCAGTCATCAAGAAGCTCCCCCAAAATAAAAGTCCAGGACCAGATGGCTTCACATGTGAATTCTATCAAGTGTTCAAGAAAGAATTAGTACCAATCCAACTCAAACTCTTTAAAAAATTGAAGAGGAGGGAAAGGTCACCTAACTCATCTGTGAAGCCAATATTACCCTAATACCAAAGCCAAAAAAAATACTACAAGAAAAGAAAATTACAGACCAATCTGTTTAAGGAATATAGATGCAAAAAAAATTTCGATCTACAAATTGAATCCAACAGCACATTAAAGAATTATACACCATGTGATCAAGTGGGTTTTATTCCAGGTATTCAAGGCTTGTTCAACACAAGAAAATCAATTAATGTAATAAACCACATCAATAAATCAAAGGAGAAACACCACACGATCATCTCAATTGATGCAGAAAGGGCATTGGCAAAATTCAACATCCCTTCTTGATGAAAACACTTCAAAGTATAGGAATAGAAGGAAACTCCCTCAACATTATGAAGGGAATATATGAAAAACCCAGAGCTAACATCATACTCAATGGGGAAAGACTGAAAGCTTTCCCTCCAAGATCAGGAACAAGATAAGGATGCCCACTGTCACCACTGTTATTTAGCATTGTGCTGGAAGTTCTAGCTAGAGCAATTAGCCAAGAAAAAGAAATAATAGACATCCAAACTGGAAAGGGATAAGTAAAACTCTCACCGTTTGCAGAGGATGTGATCTTATGTATAGGAAATCCCAAGAGATCTACAGCATAGTTATTAGAGCTAGTGAATGAGTACAGCAAAGTGACAGAGTACAAGATCAAAACCCAAAAATAAGTACTGTTTATACACTAATAATGAGTGATTTGAGGAGGAAATCAAGAAAAAAATTCCATTTACAAAAGCAACCAAAATATCAAATATTTACAAATAAATTTAACCAAGGCCATAAAAGACCTATACACAGAAAACTACAAAACATTGCTAAAATAAATCAAGGAAGGGGGATACTCAGGTAGTTCAATGGTAGAATGCTCACCTTCCATGAGAGATGCCGGGTTCAATTCCCAGACCATGTATCCCACCACCACCAAAAAAAAAAGAAAGAAAGAAATCAAGGAAGACCAAAAATAAGTGGAAGGACATGCCCGGTTCATGGATTGGAAGACTAAATGTTGTTAAGATATCAATTCTACCAAAACTGATTTACAAATTCAATGCACTACCAATTAAATTCTCAACAATTTACTTTACAGAGATAGAAAAAAACAATAATCAAATTTATTTGGAAGGGTAGGGTACCCCAAATAACTAAAAATATCTTGAGAAAGAAAAATTAAGTGGGGGGGTCTCACACTACCTGACTTTAAGGCATACTACAAAGCTACAGTGACCAAAACAGTATGGTACTGGCATAAAGACAGATATACTGACCAATGGAATTGGGTTGAATGTCCATAAATAGACCCATTCATGTACAGACAATTGATTTTTTGATAAGGCAGTCAAGTCGACTCAATTGGGACAGAGCAGCTTCTTCAACAAATGGTGCTTGGAGAACTGGATATGGATATCTAATCCATATGGATATTTAAAAGAATGAAAGAAGACCCACCACACACCTTATATAAAAATTAACTCAAAATGATCAAATAACATAAAACATTTAGAAGAAAATGTACGCAAATATTTTAAAGATCCTGTGGTAGGAGGTGGCTGCCTAGACCATATACCCAAAGCACAAACAATGAAAGAAGAAATAGATAAATGGGACCTTCTCAAAACTGAATACTTTTGCACATCAAAGGACTACGTCAAGAAAGTAAAAAGGCAGCTTATACAATGAGAGACAATATTTGGAAACCATATACCAGGTAAGGGTTCAATATCCAGGATATATAAAGAGATCCTACAACTCTAAAAAAAAAAAAGACAAACAACCCAATTAAAAAGTGGGCAAAAGACATAGATGGTCACTTTTCCAAAGAGGAAATACAAATAGGTCAAAAGCTTATGAAAAGATGCTGAAATTTCACTAGCTATTGGGGAAATGCAAATCAAAATCACAATGCGATATCATCTCACACCTACTACAATAGCCATTATCAAAAAAAACAGAAAACTGTTTTTCTGTTGGAGAGGATGTGGAGAAATAGATACACTTACTCACTATCGGTGGGAATGGAGAATGCTGCAGCCACTCTAAAAGCCAGGTTGGCAGTTCTGTAGGAAGCTAAGTATACAACTGCCCTGGGTCCATGGGTGGCTCAGTGGTAGAATGCTCGCCTTTCATGAGGGAAACCTGGGTTTGATTCCCGGACCATGCACCACCACCCCACCACCCCCAAAAAACTGTGCTATGATCCAGCAATTCCATTACTAGGTATATATTTGGAAGAACTGAAAGCACAGACATGAATGGACATTGGTACACTGATGTTTATAGTGGTATTAGCCATGATTGTCAAGAAATGGAAACAGCCCAAATGTTTATCAACTGACAAGTGGATAAATAAACTGTGGTATATACATAAAATGGAATATTATGTAACTGTAAGATGAACAGTCATGATGCATGGCATAACATGGATGAAACTTCAGGACATTATGTTGAGTGGAAAAAGCCACAAATAACAGGACAAATGCTGTAATGTCTCACTGATATGAAGTATAATATGCAATTAAGAGAGTTAAAGTTGAAAACATGTTATCAGGAGATAGAAAGAGGATAGTGATGGAGCAATTGATGCTGAAGGAGTACAGAAAATTCAACAGTTGTAAAGATTCAAAAATAGATAGCATGATATTGTGAGATGATAGCACAATATTGAAAGCATAATGAACAAAGTTGAGTGAGAGCATGGTTGAAAGAAGAAGGCTAGAGGCACGTAAGACACCAGGAGGAAAGATAGGACATAAAAACTGAGAGTGTATAACTTAGCAAAATCTAGTGTGGACAATTATTGTGATTAAATGTACAAATATAAAAGAGATTTTACGTGAGGGAGAACAAATGAATATCACCATTGCAAGGTGTTAAAGATGGGATGGAAAAAATACAATGATACAAACGAAGGTCTCTGGTTCATGTTAACATTCTAGTGTTCTTTCTTTAATTGTATCAAAGGCAATATATATGCGCTAAATATTAAGAAGAGGGGGATTGTGCCAGTTTGAAAGGATTTATGTTTCCTAGAAGAGCCATGTTTTAATCCTAATCAATCCTGTGGGAGGAACCATTTCTTCTAATTCCTATTCAGTACTATAGGTTGGAAACTTGATTAGGTTATCTGCACAGAGATACGAATCAATCAATTGTGGGTATTATACTTGATTAGATGGAGATATGTCTCCACCCATTCACCATGAGTCTTGATTAGTTTACTAGGATTCTATAAAAGAGGAGACTTATTTGGAGAGAATACCCTTTGAGAATGATGCGAAAACCACAGCAGAGCTGAGCAGAGCCATGAAGCCAAGAGAACCACAGAGTTCACTGGCCAGCGACATTTGGAGATTCTGAGAGAGCAGAAAAGGATACAGAATGACGAGAGCCATGAAGCAGAGTCCACCAGTCAGCAACCTTTGTAGATGAAGGCGAATGCCCCTGGGGGAGCTTCATGAAGCAAGAGGCCTGGAGAGGAAGCTAGCAGACGATGCCATGTTCGCCATGTGCCTTTCTACTTGAGAGAGAAACCCTGAACGTCATTGGCCTTCTGAATCGAGGTGTCTTTCCCTGGATGCCTTAGATTGGACATTTCTATAGACTTGTTTTAATTGGAACATTATTTTGGCCTTATAACTGTAAACATGTAACTTATTAAATTCCCCTTTTTAAAAGCCGTTTCAGTACTGGCATATTGTATTCTGGCAGCTAGCTAACAGGATTATGAGGGAGGGGTATGGGATTCTTTTTGTTTCCTTTTTTTTTTTCTTTTTACACTTCTTTGCAGAAGAAACGGAAATGTTCTCATATAGATTTAGTGGTGAATGCATAATTATGTAATTATGCAAGGAGCAAATGATTATATACTTAGGATGAATTGTATGGTGTGTGAATAAAACTGTTTTAAAAACAAACAGAAATATACAAATGTTGGAGAAGATGTCAAGAGAGATAATACATGTATTCACTGTTGGTAGGGAAGTAGAATGGTGCAGCCCCCCTGGAGGGCAGTCTGGTGGTTCAACTGGAGGCTAATTATAGGGTTGCCATATGATTTTACAACCCCGTTATTAGGGATATACCTGGAAAAACTGAAAGCAGGAACGCCAATAGACATTTTTACAATGGTATTTACAGCAGCATAATTTGTGATATGTGAAGGATAGAGGTGACCTAAGTTTATATAGACTGATAAAAGGAAGGGCAAACTGTGTAAATATTCAGCAGAATATGGAGTGGTTGTAAGTGGGAATGAAGTTGTGTAGCATGTGACAAGGTGAATGATCTTTGAGGACATTAGGTTGAGTGAAACAAAAGGATAAACATTGTACATTCTCACTCATATAAACTAACTACACTGAGAAAACTTGGAGAATTGAATTTGAGAGCATAGGATATCAGGGGATAGAAAGTGGGCAAAGATTGGAAAATCAATGATTATGGAGTATAGAATACTCAATAAGGCTCATTGCAAAGGTTCCTCGATTGTTAGCCCTTACAATGGTCACATCTATTCTTGAGTTTTAACTGTTATTTCTAAATTCTGAGATGCTGTGCTCTTTGTATTTAACCTGGAAGTCACCTGCAACTTTGGATACCTATGTGACACCTGAGGCTTAGATTTACAGTTCTACAGCTCTGAAGGTCAACATCACTCCATAGAGCAATTTTTTTTTTTTCAGTATTTAATGTGTTTATTTCTTCTGGTAACAGCTCTTATAATTAACCTCATTAATTAGAACTAAGTGAAGTCCAGTCTAAACTACAAACTGTTTGAAAATTAAAATAAGTGCATGAAATTATTAGAACTGACCATAAGCAAATATTTTCTGCTAAATATCTTCATGAATGGCTTAAATTATCTATTTTAAAAATTAAATCTTCATTTTTAAAAGGATATACCTATAAAAATCTGTCTCTTCAGTGATTGAAAATTTCCTCTACAATCTTGTTAACCCTAATGAAATAAGACTTTATTCACCTAGCCTCATCAGATATTCTTTTTTTTTTAATTTTTTTATTAATCAAAAAAAGAAAAGAAATTAATACAACATTTAGAAATCATTCCATTCTACACATGCACTCAGTAATTCTTAGTATCATCACATAGATGTATGATCATCATTTCTTTGTACATTTGCATCGATTTAGGAAAAGAACTAGCAAAACAGCAGAAAAAGATATAGAATGTTAATATAGAGAAGAGAATTAAGATAATAATACTAATAAAATATATATATATAAAAAAAGGAAAAAGAAAAAAACAAAAACAAAAGATACAAACAAACAAACTAACAAACAAAAAACTATATTTCAGGTGCAGCTTCATTCAGTGTTCCAACATAGTTACATTACACTTAGGTATTATTGTGCTGTCCATTTTTGAGTTTTTGTATCTAGTCCTGTTGCACAGTCTGTATTCCTTCAGCTCCAATTACCCATTATCTTACCCTGTTTCTAACTCCTGCTGGTCTCTGTTACCAATGATATATTCCAAGCTGATTCTCGAATGTCGGTTCACATCAGTGGGACCATACAGTATTTGTCCTTTAGTTTTTGGCTAGACTCACTCAGCATAATGTTCTCTAGGTCCATCCATGTTATTACATGCTTCATAAGTTTAGTCTGTCTTAAAGCTGCATAATATTCCATCGTAGGTATACGCCACAGTTTGTTTAGCCACTCGTCTGTTGATGGACATTTTGGCTGTTTCCATCTCTTTGCAATTGTAGATAATGCTGCTGTAAACACTGGTGTGCAAATGTCCGTCTGTGTCTTTGCCCTTAAGTCCTTTGAGTAGATACCTAGCAGTGGTATTGCTGGGTTGTAATCCATTCTGCCATTCTATGTCTTTTGATTGGGAAATTCAGTCCATTAACTTTTAGTGTTATTACTGTTTGGATAATATTTTCCTCTACCATTTTGGCTTTTGTATTATATATATCATATCTGATTTTCCTTCTTTCTACACTTTACTCCATACCTCTCTCTTATGTCTTTTCGTATCTGACTCTAGTGCTCCCTTTAGTATTTCTTGCAGAGCTGGTCTCTTGGTCACAAATTCTCTCAGTGACTTTTTGTCTATAAATGTTTTAATTTCTCCTTCATTTTTGAAGGACAATTTTGCTGCATATAGGAGTCTTGGTTGGCAGTTTTTCTCTTTTAGTGATTTAAATATATCATCCCACTGTCTTCTAGCTTCCATGGTTTCTGCTGAGAAATCTACACATAGTCTTATTGGGTTCCCCTTGTATGTGACAGATTGTTTTTCTCTTGCTGCTTTCAAGATCCTCTCTTTCTCTTTGACCTCTGACATTCTAACTAGTAAGTGTCTTGGAGAATGCCTATTTGGGTCTAGTCTCTTTGGGGTGCGCTGCACTTCTTGGATCTGCAAATTTAGGTCTTTCATAAGAGTTGGGAAATTTTCAGTGATAATTTCTTCCATTAGTTTTTCTCCTCCTTTTCCTTTCTCTTCTCCTTCTGGGACACCCACAACATGTATATTTGTGCGCTTCATATTGTCATTCAGTTCCCTGATCCCCTGCTCAAGTTTTTCCATTCTTTTCCCTATAGTTTCTGTTTCTTTTTGGAATTCAGGTGTTCCATCCTTCAGTTCACTAATTGTAGCTTCTGTCTCTTTAGATCTACCATTGTAGGTATCCATTGTTTTTTCCATTTTTTCTTCTTTGTCCTTCACTTCCATAAGTTCTGTGATTTGTTTTTTCAGATTTTCTATTTCTTCTTTTTGTTCAGCCCATGTCTTCTTCATGTCCTCCCTCAATTTATTGATTTGGTTTTTGAAGAGTTTTTCCATTTCTGTTTGTATATTCAGCATTAGTTGTTTCAGCTCCTGTATCTAGTAATTTGAACTATTGGTTTGTTCCTTTGACTGGGCCATATCTTCAATTTTCCGAGCGTCATCCATTATTTTCTGCTGGTGTCTGGGCATTTGATCAGATTTCCCTGGGTGTGGGACCCAGCTGGTTGAAAGCTTTTTCTGTGAAATCTCTGGGCTCTGTTTTTCTTTTCCTGCCCAGTAGGTGGCGCTCGTCTGTCTGCGGGTCCCACCAGTAAAAGATGCTGTGTCTCCTTTAATTTTCCAATCCGAATCTCGCAGTCGGCCTGGGAAACCGCGTGTGGGTGGGGGGTTGCCGGCCGCCGCGGCTTGGGGGAGTGCCGGTCCAAATTGCCCAGCTGGCCCGAGACGCCAAGCTTGGTGGGAGGGCCCTGCTATCCAACGTTCCCAGTCAGACTGGGGAGCCACGTGCGTGGAGGGGACCCCAGTCGCCAGCCGCCCCGGCCGGGAAAATGCGTGCCCCTCGAGTATCTCACCGCAGCGGATTCTCCCTGCCCGTTCAGCCGTTCCAGAATGGGTACACTGTCTTTTTGGTCTCTGTCGTGGCTCCGGGAGCTGTTTCATATTGTTTCTGTTTCTTTAGTTGCTTTTCTGGAGGAGGAACTAAGACCCACGTGTCTTACTAAGCTGCCATCTTCTCTGGAAGTTCCTTCAGATATTCAAGTACAGCTGCTGCCAGCGACTCTGGGCGTCCAGTTCCTCGAACTCCAGCTCGACCGTGATGGACATGGCGGTGGGTGCGAGAACAGCTTTGGCGGGCGGAGCGGCTCATGCCCCGTGCGGGCCGGGAAGCTGGCTACAACAATTGTTAAAGAAGCTAAAAAAGAGAAAAGACTTTAATTAGAGATATGAATGAAATGATGAAATGAGACTAGGGTAAATCAGAATACAGGGTAAAGGAAGACATTGTCCATATTTTCAAACTTCAACTCTTGTGTGAGATCAAAGGAAGAGATGTTTATTTTGTCTAAAACTTAAATTCTGTGTAGCATACTATATAATTTAACCTCTCTGGCCAGTTTATTTAAACAACCTAATTACATGGAACCTAGAATAGGGAGTGAGATTTGTTATTTTGTAGAGGTAAAGGTAATAACCCAATACATTCCAGAATATTTGCAAAGTCCCACTAAGGGACTGGGGTAAAATGTGGAGCTATTAATCTTCTCCACCTGAGAAATTCCTGATATTCTCTCAAGCATCAAGGACTCCCAATTTAATAAGCCAAGCTCTTGATCCCGAGGCTTGCCCTTATAAAGCTTATCTCTGCAAAGGCAAAGCTATGCCTACTTATAACTATGCTTAAGAATCACTCCCAGAGAATCTCTTTTGTTGCTCAGATGTGGCCTCTCTCTCTAAGCCAAGCTTTCAAATAAACTCACTACCTTATACCCTACGTAAGATATGACTCCCAGGGGTGTGAATCTCCCCAGCAATGTGGGAGATGACTTCCAGGGATGAGCTTGGTCTTGGCATTTTAAGATTGAAAATGTTTTCTTGTCCATAAGGGAGAAAAGAAATGGAATAAAATAAAGTTTTAGTGGCTAAGAGATTTCAAATAGAATCAAGAGGTCATTCTGGAAGTTATTCTTATGCAAGCTTCGGCCAGATATTGAAAGTTGCCACAGTATGCCAAGCCCCAACCAACAGTACTCCTGAAAACCCTAAAGAATATCCTGGGCTCTAAGACTCTATAATTTTTTTTTTACCTAGAAAGTTTATTTTTTCAGACTTAAGGGCTCCAAATTGTTCCCATGCCAGATAAGCCCTGAAACCCAGAGTTACCAGTCTCTCCAGGAACATCAGACAGTTTCATACCTCTACCTCATAATGTCAACACCTCTTTCCAGCATAAAGAAGTTAAAATTGTCATTTCCCAGATATCCTTGAAGATTGAGAGAAATGAGAGGGAGGATGCATAATGGAGAAATTTGGATTTCACAAATAATTATGACTACTGACTCATCATATAGATATTTCTTTTTAGTTTCTGTTAAATTAGAATAGCTAGGAGGAAATATCAGAAACTGTTGGGCTGTAATCCAGTAGCCCTGATCTTTCATAATGTTTGTATAGCTATATAGCGAAAAAAATTCAGTTGTCCATGTTCGTGTGGATCTGCTTCTGGTTAGTTTATTCTGCTTTACTGATCTATGTATCTATCTCTGACTCTACTGCACTGTCTTAGTTAACCTACCTTTATTGTTTATTTTATGTCTTAAAGACATTGGGTAGAATGCAATACTTGGAGGCAGTAAGTGGAGGATAAGTTATATATTTGGGGTTTTCTTTTTTCTTTTTATTTCTTTTTCTGGAGTAATGAAAATGTTCTAAGATTGATCATGATGATGAATGCAAAATCATGTGATGATACTGTGAACCACTGACTGTACACTTCAGATGAATTATATGGTGTATAAATATATCTCAATAAAATTACATTTGAAAAAAAGAGTGGATGAAATCTCAAAGAACTGACTCACCCAAAAAATCCCTATCTGGTAGTGAGAATCCAACACAAAATGCTTTGCAGCAACTGTAGTGGTAATTGGGTGAACAGTATTTGCCCCACTCCAGTGTGACTTTTGGAGAAATAAGAAATGGACATGATAGCGTGGGTAGCCAGCTGGGCCATTCTATCTCTGGAGGGAAGAAGGAGTCGAAGACATCTTGCTTCAGCAGCTTCTCTATGACTGTGGTAAAAGGGCAGAGCTTAGCATAATACCCATGGGAGCTGGACCACAGAGAGGAAAACAGCAGACCCAATGTAGTAAGTAAATGGATTATTTCTGAGCCCACACGAGACAATCCTTGCTTCTCTGTCTCTCCTAAGAAGAATGTGAAGAGATGGAGCTGGGGGATAAGGGAAGGACTGGAGTTCCTGCAAAGCAAGTGGGGACAAAAATCAAGTACTGTTTGCGTGTGTGTGTGTGTATGTGTGTATGTGTGTACTGTTACTGTACATCTATTTTTACTCCCACACTGATAGAGCCGAAAAAGCAAGGATTTGCTTCAGATTTTGGCAATAGCTTCTAAATAAAATTTTAATTTTTTTTTTTTAATCTTTGGAGTTCTCTTTCACTTGCAGAATTCTCTGAGGGTCTCCTGGCACTTTTATCAACTTCCTCACCTTAATGTGCTCTTCTAACTTATAGGTTCCAAAGGAGAAGCCTAGACAGTTAGATGTCCTTTCTGAGGGGATGAAAAATTGTGGTGGTGGTTGTTATTGTTGTTTTCCAAATAATGGATAATTCACTTAGAAAAAAAGCCATGCAATCAAAGTGAAAAGGACATAAGGAGTTAAGAGGCTTTTATTAACCTCTATGGGCTTCAGTTTCCTTGTCTTTAAGACCTTAAAACATACACAGCTACGTGAGCCACATAAACACCCAATGAGAATATTCGGTGGGGTGGCTCAGGCCGTGCCTCCAAATAAAGCTCCAAAGGTCTGTCCACCCCAATTGTTAAAAACCACTGACCCAGATTTTTTTCCCTTCTAGTTTCAAAATACTCTTTTACTCCTCAGTATATTTATATATTGCTGGCAGGAGATAAACTGACATAATATATATTAAAAAACCTTAAAATGTACCTACCGTTTAATTTAGTAATTCCTTTCACAGAAATTTTTCCTAGAGAAATTAGTCATACGCACAAACATGTATTCAAGACTAGTCATTATTCATCAGAAAAGTAAACAGTTTAAATAGCATAAATAGTAATAATAAGATCTTATTTATGTGATAAATTATAAGGTATCATTAAGCAGGTCTCTATGTAATACTGAAAATTAAATTCTAAGAGAATGATTAGTGGCACAGAAAATATTCATGATATATTGGTAAAAATGAAAAAAGCAGATTTTAAAATAGTTACAAGTATGATCATATGTGAATATAATATGTGTGAGAATTAGGTCGAGTGACAGAACTAGACACAAAAGAGTACACACTGGAAGATTTCTTTTATATAAAACTCTAGAAATGAGTGGTTTCATCTAGAGAGGCAGAAAGCACATGAGTCTTAGCCTGAATCAGGTCATGGAGCTGGGGTTATCTGAGAAGGGACATGAGGGAACTTTTCAAGTGACGGAAATATTCTTTATCTTGTTTATAGTGGTGGTTACACAGGTATATAAAGTTTACACTTAAAATGGGTGCACTGTGTTTCATGTAAAGTATACTTCAATTAAAAATATATTATTTCAGCTACATATATGAATATCTACAAAATGATTTTTTAAATACCTAAAGTTACCCATTGAAAAAAATGAACTATTGAAATAAGACCATGGGAATATAATTCCATTTAACAAATATATGTCCTGTGCTTCAAAAAAAGAAAAAAAGAAGGAAGTACGTAAATCTATCTAAATGTAAACGGTGGTCATTGTATCTGGGTGAGGAGACAGCGATTCCTCGTTTTCTTTACACTTTTCTGCCTTTTCACAATGTCTATAATTCAAGCAGGAAACAGTTGCAGAAGACAGACCCTCATTCCCCAGCAACCTTTACGATTAAGGGGTGAAAACTCTCTGAGGGGGAAGTTGAGGCGAGGTGGAACAGGGACATGAGAGGGGAGAGAAGCCCTTGAGCAAGGATGGTTAATCCAGGCCAGGTATCCCCACAGACACCCTGCCCAGGGGCTACCCACTTTCAGGAAACACCTGGCAGCAATGGACACACCTGGGGCCAACTGACTCCCCACCTGAGTGAGTGGTCTATGGAAAAAGGCAGAACCAACCTGCCTACCCAAAGGCACTTTCTACCACCAGGCACCACCCTAGAGAAAGCCCCAAATAAGGAAAGGGGAGGGGGAGTAAGTAAAATTAATCTATAAAAGCAAATGGCCCCAGATTGCCATTGCTTCTCACCTTCCTCACGCTTTGCAAGTGCCCACACACTCTCACACGTAGCTAATAAATTTTCTGCCTGCTTAAAAAATAAAAAAACAAAAAATATCTATAAAGAACATGAAATATTTTATTAGTGAGAATGTAAATTTTGTAAAACATAAAATTTAGAAGATATTAAGCTGAATGTAAGAGTTTCAAAAACCTGAAGCTATTCTTGTATCAATACATTTTGACCGTTATTAAAAAGAGAAAGAAAAACAAAAGCAAAAAACAAAAATCTCAGCAACAGTGTGGACGAGAAGTGACCTTGACTGGGTGGAAACATGCACTCAAATTAGTGAGGGTCCCAAATACACAAACAAAGCACGTGGGCACGTGTGAAGGTCTGTTTCCTTCCACTGAGATGGGCGGAAGCCGGCGCCGACGCTCGCGCCTATTTTTGCTCAGAATTGGAGCGCCCGCCGCCTTCCCGGTCTGGCGCCCCCCGCTTGTCAGCCGCCGCTGCGCCCCCGCGGCCCCGGTCCTCGGACCTCAGACCTGCACAGGACCACGGGCTGTTGACAGTGTCTCAGGCCATGAAAGAACGCAGGGCTATGCCAGAGACAGAGGAAATGACACATGCATTGCTCTCGGACAAACAAGCCTAGGGGAAAACCTGGCTGGGAACCTACACAAGGATACAGGAGAGGAAGTAAATAAGCAAACAAAGCTCAAGGCCGAGACTTCCCCAAACAAAAGCCCAGCACCGAAATCGTCTCCAGGGAAGGAGAAAAATCTCCTCACCGAGACCAGAGGAAACAGGAAGCTTCCTTAGTAAAATTCACTTCACAAATAGCCCATAGACCCATTGCCAGCGAAGTCCTGATGAGTTCTGTGTGCCAGTTAGCTCCAGAAGAACGGGGTGGGTTAGACCCAGACAGGTCTGGACTGATGAACACTATCAACGTGGAGTCAGACACCGAGATTCAAGTCTAGAGTTCCAAGTTGTGCTCTAGGGGGCGCCGTTCTCATAGATTACAATAAAGGTGTCCTCCAGAGTGCTAGCAATCGCTCATCTGTAAAACGTGATGATCATCCCTACTTCAGATTCTGGGGTACAGATCAATTACACGATGTATGTATTACCCAATTTTTCTGGGGCTCACTAAATTCTAGTCCAGATGGGATTATAGTAACAGTTTGGTTATCTCTTTTCCCACCAATAAACATAGGATTCCAGTCCCTTGAAAAGTTCCTTTCCCATTTCGAGTGCTTTTGAGAACTCTCAGGAAATCTCTCTTACACCTGCATCCATGAAAAAATGAAGTTAGCTATCATGTCTCTACCAGACGTTGCTGCCAGCTTTGCCAAGGAAACCATAGCTACCAGATTCTGCTGCCTTTTCACAGCATGGGTGCCCCTGCCATAGGCAGTAGCTTCACTGCCATCCCTTGTCAATTACAGTAGTCTCTGCTAGACTCTTTCCACACATCACATAATGTTGAGACAATTTTGCACAAATCTAACTTCCTGAATGTCATAAGCTCCTCCAGGCCACCATCCCTGAGACACTAGAAATCTCAAGGGGATAAAGCTGTGTGGTGGTCTACAGCCAACTGGGAAAGAATTATTCTCCCCCACTTTCATGTTATAGTTGTAAAGGGTTTACTCACACAGGGCTATTTACACTTAAATTCTTACATATTGGGCGGGCCACGGTGACTCAGCAGGCAAGAATGCTTGCCTGCCATGCCAGAGGACCTGGGTTCTATTCCCGGTGCCTGCCCATGTTAAAAAAAAAAAAAAATTCTTAGGTATTTTCTAATGGTTAAACCCCTAGGGTTTTATTTTATTTGCTGTTCTCTTTTTTTTTATTAATTAAAAAATTAACTAACACAACATTTAGAAACCATTCCATTCTACATATACAATCAGTAATTCTTAATTTCTCTCTTTTCTTAGAATCCAAACATGGCTCCATTGGATAAAATTAGAACAGCCCCAGATGAAAGACAACGTCCTGTTTTTTAACGTCTCAGTATTTCAAATCATTGCTTCCCTCCAAACTTGAGACTTGGTTACCAGATCAAACTCAGATGCCTCACTTCACCTTCACTTAGGGTAAGTTCCTCCCTAAAAGGGTCGTCTGTTGAGGAGGGACTTCTGTTGAGCATGAATGTCAGCTATAGACGCAAAGTCTGAAGCACCTAAGTGCCTGCTTATTTCAGGGTAAACGCTCAGGAAGAAGCTGTGAATTTCTTTGTCCGTTGGAAGTAACGGTGATAGGAATGAAAACCCAGGGAAATGCACTCTTCAAACAGATGTCTTAGCCTACAAGATCTGGAGAGATTGTGAGGACTGAGAATACAGAAGGAAGTGGGTGTTCAGTTGTGTTATGTTTTAAATACCTGGCTAATAGTCAAGTAGGAACCCAAAGATTTCTTCTTAGCATGTTTCAAATATTCCCCCGGACCTCCCATTCAGACAGTTACTAAACACTGATTTTATGGGAGAAGAATACTTAGAAATTCTAACTTACTTTTATGGAATGGTTGTTAACAGATCCCCCCGACCACACTTGAACCTGCGGGGGGGTGGGATACTGTAAGTGGATATCTAACTTCTTCTTGTTCCCCAGTTAGCTTTTTGGATAATCACATATCTTAGATAATCATCTAAACTAACAAGATAGCCTACTGTCTACAGTGCCTGTGAAGAACAGGCTAGATGAGGACCTGGACACCCCAGCAGAGCAGAGATGTGACCCTTCACAGTCACTCCTCTGCCCATCCCAGTGTCTGAACAAAAGGGAGTGGCAAGCAAATGCTTTTCATTATTGCCCTCCTTGTTTCTTTTAGGGAGCTTGACAGTGAGTGTAGGGGCCAGGGCGGGGGAGTAGCACTCACAAATGCTTCAGCCAGCCCAAGCGAAGCCTAATGCAAAAAGAAGTCAATGAAACTTTTAAAAGGGCAAGGAGTTGTAAGTACTTTAGAAATTCAGAGATGCAGAAAATCTGAACCATTTCATAGTATAAATCCAAGTAAAGTAAGCAATAACTGTCAAGCTATGCCAAAGCAGAACACAAATGGCCAGAAATGAAAAAAGTAAAGTTCAATGGCAAGGGGTGGGAGGGACTGAAGAACTGAAACAATCTACTGCCCTTAAAAAATAAAAAGAAGAACACTTTTTTTTTTTTTTTTTTTTTTTTTTTTTTTTAGAGAAGGAAGGAAGGATAGAAGGAAGGAAGAGAGGAAGAAAGGGAAACATCTTTTAAACATTTTCTTGTTTTATTGTATTTTGTTTCTCCGTTTTCGTTACATGGGCTGGGGCCGGGAATCGAACCGAGGTCCTCCGGCATAGCAGGCAAGCACTTTGCCCGCTGAGCCACCGCGGCCCGCCCAGAAGAACACTTTTGAGTTTACAAACATAGAATGAAAGGTTGGCTCAATACAAATTCTACTAAACTTATATGGAAATCCTAGTGTTTCTAGGTGCCAGTCAGTAAAAGTTTTTAAAATGTAAAATGACACTCAATTCTCTTTATAGAATCAAGATCCCAGAAGAAATGCTTCCGAATGTACTTCAAAATAATTATAGATATTTTTGAAGTCTCCTGTCCTGTTTGTGGATGGACATCTAAGCAAGATGAAACAGAGCTGGTCAGTCACTATAAGAAAACAAAGATACAGATTTAGAACAACAAATCTAAGAATAAAACTGATAGGGAGTTGCTATTGTTCATTCCAGGAAAGTGATGGCTGAGAGATGATTTACTATGTCTCTAGCCTATAAAGGGTCATTATCTGGTGTTTTAGGACCATCTGTTCTTTATCTTCCCTAAGGTTGGAAAAGAGGAAATGAGCATAAACGACAGGAAAATAAACGTAGGTTAGACCAAAGAGACTTCCAGACTGAGGACTTTATTACCTTGCAAACCCCAGGATTTCCTCCTCTGACCTCGTCTGGGACACAGACAGGCATTACCTATATGGAATGAATTCTACCCAGTCCAACTGGGATAAGTCCTTGAATCTTTTCAGAGTTTAAAAAACGATATAATGTCACTTTGATGTTACTTACTCTCATCTGCTTTAAAGCTTGGGACTATCTGGAAGTCCTTCCTGTATTATGAATAAAGGATCATCATTTGATGCCACCAGTCTATCATTAGTGGAGATAATTTTTGATCCCCTGTGCTTAGTTGTCCAATAAATATTTGTTAAATAAGAGGAAGAATAAATGAATGACACGTAAACTTTTAATTGATTCACCACTAAGATGTGGGTCATCATTTACACCCTTTTTTCCTGTTACCCAAATATCATAGAGTAGGTTTTCTATAAGGAAATCAGACCATAGCAGCCCACTGCTTTGAGATCATCCCATAATCTTGGGGCCTACAGGGTAGTATTCAAAGGTCTCAGCAAGAGTTCAAGGCTTTCCATAAACTGGTCCAGTCTGCTTGCCAACACTGATCTCCTGCCCCTCTTTCAGGTGAGCCTTGAGTCCCAGCTATGCAGAGCCTCTTACAGCTCTAAGTATGACATGGTGCCTCACTGCCACGCTTTTTCACATGTGTCTTCATCTCCCTAAAACACTGTTACCTCCCTCACCTATATAGAAAGCTAGAAATTGTTCAATTCTCCTTTCAAATGTTTCAGCATTTCTCAAAGATCTTGTCTTGCCTAGGGAATCCAACTTTCCCCTTCCTCTATAAACTACATCCCTTGAACACTGTCTTAATCTGCCAGGGCTGCTGCAATAAATACCAAGCACTGGTTGCTTAAACAACGGGATTTGATGTCTCTTGGTTTCAGATCATAGAAGTTCTCAAAACAAGTCCTCAGCAAGGCCATGCTTTCTTCCCAAAGTCTGTAAGCATTCTAGCATTGGCTTGTTCAGTCCTTAGGTTTTCTTGATTTGCATCTCTGCCTCTCATTACATAGTGATCTCTCTCTCCTTTGTCTTCTTTTCTGTTTTCTGCGGACTTCCTGCTTGTTCCAGTGGTCTTTTCTTTATAAAGCCTCCAGTCACATGGCTTAAGACCCACTCTGACTCATCTGGCTACACCTAAATAAGATCTTTGAAGATACTGTTCACAAGTGAGTCCACACCTTAGCAAATAGTGATATCTTCGAAGGTCCCATTTACAAATGGATTCACATCCTTAGGAACACAAGCTGGGATTAAGAACATGCCTTTGTTGGGGCATAAGTTTCAGTCTACCCCAAGTGTCTATGCATCCTCAGAGAATGTAACATGTATTCATGATGGTCTTCAAGGCTTTTCCCCAAACCATGGTAGACTTGCAAGCAAAAAAATGGAGAAAAGTTTCTATCCCCTATACCCAATGTCCAATAAATATTTGTTAAATAAGAGGAAGAATGAATAAGTGAATGTTATGAAGACAGTTATGAAACTGTTCTCTAGCATCAGGGGTACACATCGTTATTGCCATACTTTTACTTCCTGGCTTACAGTGCAGGGTCTATTTGAATTAATGCTCTTAACAAATGATGATAAAAACTAGCATGTGCATCTGTAATGTTTTCCTGCCCTTTGCTGACATTATTAATAACCTGCTTTAAACAACTTTACATACATACACTTACATGTAGTAATCTTCTGTAGGCACTAAAAGATGTTAGTACTTTTTGAAGAAAGTTGATTGAAAGAAAAAGTGACTCCATTAGATAAAACCAAATCAAATCTTCAAATCAAAATCTTCAAATCTCCCTCTGTTTTGATTCAATTTACTTCAATTAAATAAATATAAGCTTCCCACTACATTGAATTATCAGTGCTAAAGCTTTGAGAAAATACAATGACAAAGCTCTTGTTCTCAAGAAGCTTACAATCTAGAAGGAAGGAAAGACAACCTACACAAATGACTATAATCGAGGGAGAGTGGATAAGTAAGGAACGAGCAGAACACCTCAAGGGTCCAAAGGAAGGTCAGTTGATGTTTCATGGAGGAAGGGGCACCTGAAACTCATCTCCAAGGCTGGAAAGGCTTTCCATAGGAGTTGGGAAGTGGGGTTTGTTCCTGCTACAAACATAGCAGGAACAAAGAGATTCAAACAACACACTTGGTGTCATTTTCAGAAGTCAATAATACAGACTGGCAGAAGGCTAAGTTGTATGTAGTCCAGTCCAAAAACAGAAAGAAACAAACAAAAAACCATGATAAAACAAACATGAGGCTGAGGAGTTTGTGCTTTAACTCGGTAACTGATGGGTGATGGAGAGATGCTGTAGTTTATTGATCAGGAGAGTGATCAACAGCAAGTGAGTGTCCTGAGCAGAGGAAACTGATTGCAGCAATCTCCGTGAGAAGCAGCAAAGGCTTGGATGATTGGAGGAAGTAGTGGGAATGCCAATGAGGAACACAAGTCAGGATATTTTGTAGAGAAAGAATCCAAGCCACAGTATTAGGCAACTGCCTGGATAAAAGGTGAAAAAGAACTAAGAGCAAGAGTCTGTAAAAGATGGGCATCTGAGATACCCATCGGGTTTTAGGGAGAGAGATGCCACAAACTAACACAATATGGAAACTAGACGGGAGAAATAATAATTGAGGTTTTGCTGCATGTGCCAAGTTCCAATGAAACCTCCATAAAGATGATACTCAGAATGATGGTTCTTGCATCCATTTATTGTGATCTTACAGAAGACCTGACATTTAGTGAGTGGGACAATTTACTTCACTTCGTTTTTGTTGATGTCTGTGAACTAGACCAGCATTTTCATCCCTATATAAGATATTTGTTATAAGCAATAAGTAAAATGCATTTGTGAAGGCTTTAAAAATATTAAATGCTCTGTAGCTGTAACATGTAAAATGATAACTCTAGCCCTATCCTGGATCATGAACAAGTAGAAAAGAGTAGCCTATAGGATATAAAGGTAACAAGAGAAAATGAATTATTCACAATGGTGAGAGTGTGAATTATATTCTTTCAGTGTTTTTCTATATTTATATTTAAAATATTTTTGTTTTCATACTCTTACAGTGTTCCTAGTGTGAAAACACAGTTATTTTCTCTCAGTTCTTAAGGTTGGGAAAAGTTCATGCTTTATGAAGGGTTACTTTTATAAGCTGTAGTCGTGGTTGTAATTTGGCACCTACAAGATTATGTTCAGATATACACAAGATACTTGCTCTTTTTGAGAAGCTTTTTCTTTGCTTTCTTCTTTACAATAGCTATTTGGCTTGACATAAGACATAATACCCAGGTGAGAAATGATAAAGTACATTTTACAAAGCAAAGAAACTGAAGGAAGTCTTTTATCCCTATTACTTGTTCTCTGCTCTTTATGGTGTTTTTAATTCTTTCCAATTCTTAAAGTGTGCAGGTCAACTTTCATAAAGCAGAGGAGAATTATGGCAACACCCAGTGCTATTTGGAGCACTGACCACATTGTTTTTCATGTGGCTATATAAAATATATGCGCATCATATAGTTCCTTTTACTACTAGTAAGATACTGCTTTTATCACCCCTAGAACCTAATTTACTTTTAATTCATTTTAATTTCATTACCAAGTTAATTATTATACTTAAAAATATTTCTTTTCTATATGCAACATATGAAAAATCTCCTAACTATATATGAACATTTCTGATAACGTCTTTAAAAAATACTTACACGGCATCAACAGTGCCTAGCTGGCACTTTTAGCATGATTTATATTTCTGATTATGTCCTTTAAAATAGATTGAACAGGTAGTCCATGAAAAAATGAAGCTCATGTAACAATTCTGTGTGAATAAGTTTGCTTGGCCTTCTTAAGATTTCTTGTATTATGTGAAAACCGCAAACTTTTCTATAAGTATTTGATGATGAACATTATGAAAATGATGACTGGCCTGGAAAAAGTATCTTAAAACGTCTTTAGTAGGGATCTTACCTATGGCTTTGTATGACCTAGAATGAGCTTCCGGTTCTTGCACTTGACTTAAGAACACTGTTGTAGCACCATCATCTGGACGGCACACAATCTTTCCAGAAACCCAGCTACTACCAAAACACCCACTGTATTCTTTTCCTTTAAAACAGCCTATACTCTGGGCCAAAGAGTAATTTCTTTAAAAGTTCAAATACCATATTATCATTAGTTATGATTCTTTCAGAATATCTGACAATTTTCCTGTGCTGTGATAATGATATCAAAAGCCAAGAAACATGAGGTAAAGATTTCTAAATATAATGAGTAGTTGCTTTAATTTTTTTCATTTTTCAGTGAAGTCAAGGATGACTCTAATCATAGTAAAGCACTAGGAAATTTCACCTTATAATAGTTGGCATGGCCCTTTGAGGTTAAGGAAATGCGGAGGAAATACAATGAAGAAGTAACATCTGGAACTAACTTGAATTTCCCAACCTCCATTTTTGCTGGGGTGATGATATGGGAAGGAGGAGGGCAGAAGTGGGAGAGCACAGCACTTACCACCCAGTCATCGAGCCATACAGAGCATATCTCAACATATCCACATACTAATATGAGAGTAAATCATATTTTTTATTATTTTTTTAGTTTGTAATCATTAAAGACTGACACGTAGTTATAAAAACTATACAGAGTTCCCATGTACTTTTTTCCCTAGTAATAACATCTTGCAAAATTGTGGCACAATATCACAACCAGGATGCTGACATTGTTGCCATCAAGACACAGAATATTTCCATTACCCTAAGGACCCCTTGTCTAGTCCCATCATAGCCACACTTACTCTCTTCCCAACTCCACCCTCTCTTTAATGCCTGACCATCAGTAATCTGTTCTCCAGTCTATAATTTTGTCATTACACAAATATTATATATAGAGAGATATGAATTCTACAACCTGTAGACTTTGGGATTGGCCTTTCTGTTCAGCTTAATTCTCTGGAGGTTCATCAAGGTTGTTGAATGTATTAGTAGTTCATTCTCTTCATTGCAGAGGAGAGTTCCATGGTGTGAAAATACCACATTGTAAGTGTTCACCTGTTTAAAGATCTCTTGGTTGTTCCAGTTTGGGGCTATTAGGAATCAAGCTGCTATAAGCATTTATCTTCAGGTTTCTGCATGAACATAAGTCTTCATTTCTCTGGGATAAATGTCCAGGAGTGAAATTGCTGAGTCATATGGTAGTTGCATGTTTATTATTTTAAGAAACTGCCATTTTGTTTTTCACAGTGGTTGCACCATTTTACATTCTCACCAGCTACATATGAGTTATCCAGCATCTTCACATCTTTGCCAGCATTTAGTGTTGACGTTATTTTTTATTGTAGTCCCTCTGATAGTTGTGTAAAGATGTATCATGGGGTTTTGTTTCGTTTTGTTTTGTTTTTTGCACGGGAAGCCACTGGGAATCAAACCCAGGTCTCTGGCATGGCAGGCAAGAACTCTACCTGCTGAGCCACCACAGCCTGCCCTATCATGTGGTTTTAACTTGCATTTCCCTAATGGTTGGTGATGTTGACTATCTTTTCATGTGCTTATTTGCCATCCATATATTCTCTCTGATGAAATGTCTCTTTATTACTTTTGTCCATTTTCTAATTGGATTATTTGCTCATTTGCCATTGAGCTTCAAGTGTTCTTTATATATTCTAAATATCAGTCCTGTGTCAGACATGTGGTATGCAAATATTTCCTCCATTCTGTAGCTTGTATTTTCATCCTTTTAATAGGGTCTTTAAATTTCAATGAAATCCAATTTATCAATATTTTCTTTTATGGTTCATAACGCTTCGGTGTCAAGTATAAGAATTCTTTGCCTAGCCTAAGGTTTCAACAAGCTTTTCCTAAGTTTTCTTCTAAAAGTTTTATAGTTTTACATTTAAATTCATGCTCCACTTTGATTTAATTTGCATATACACTTAGGTTGAAGTTCATTTTTTGTTTGTCTGTGGAAGGCCAATTGCTCCAGCATAATTTGTTGAAAAGGCTGTCTTGCCTCCAGTGAATTGTTTTTGCATCTTTGTCAAAGTCAGTTTGAGATATTCAAGTGGTTCTATTTCTGGGTTGCTTGTTATGTTCCACTGGTCTTTATGTCTATCCTTCTGCCAGTATATCACACAGTCTTGATTATTGCAGCCACATAATAGGTCTTTAAATAAGATAGTCCGAAATAGTCTAAACTGTTCTAGTTCCTTTGTCTTCCCATATAAATTTTAAAATAATCTCACCTATATCTACAGAAAAATTTTGCTGGGATTTTCATAGGAATTTTGTTAAATCTATATATTAATTTGGTGATAATTGATATCTTTACTACATTGAATCTTCCAATTCATGAACACTGAATGTCTCTCCATTTATCTAAATCTTCACTTTCTTTCATCAGTATTCTGCAATTTTCAGCATACAAACCTTGCTTATGTTTTGTCAGACTGAGCAATTATAAATGGTATTATGTTTTCAATTTTTTTCGTCCGCATGTTTATTGCTAGTATGTAGAAACACAATTGATTTTTGTGTGTGGATTTTCTATCCTGTAAACTTGTTCAACACACTTATTGGTTCTTGGAGAATATTTGTAGATTTCTTGGGATCTTCTACACATATAATGATGTCATCTGCTCATAGGGACAGTTCTAGTTTTTCCTTTGCAAAATAACTGATAGACTGCAAATAATACAGCTTTGCCAAGTGAATTAAATAATGAATCAATGCATGAATGAGCACTCACTTTTAAAATATTTAGATTTCAGAAATAATAGAAGTGAAGAACTGGAAGGGAAGTTTCTGTGCCAAGTTTGGCTCTGGAGGACTAAATTTTCCAAAGAAACTAGGCCAAAGAGTTAAAAACCTGTTTGTATATGTGAGTGCAAAAATGAAGGGGGTAATGGGCTCCATTTTCTTTGTAGAACTCGAGAAGCTATCACCTGCTGAGAGTTGGGGGAAGATGGGGTAGAAGTACCAGGGTTTCTCAACCTTGGCACTACTGACATTTGGGGCTGGATAATTCTTTGCTGTGGGGGCTACCCTGTGCATTCTAGGAAATTCAGCCACATCCTCGGCCTCTGCCCACTAGGTAACATTAGCACCCCCATTCCAGATGTGACTATCAAAAGTGTCTCCAGATATTGCCAAATGAGCGCTGAGGGGAAAAATCTGTTCCACACAGAGAATAAACAAGATAGATTTTTAAATGCTGAGAGGGCTTGAAAAAATATTGTAATGTATGAGAGAACAAGAAAAAGCCTGGGTTTGAGAGAGAAACCAAGCATGACAATAAATGAACTGATTCAGGACTTGAGTAATGATAACTAGAAACATCTGAAGGCTCAGCTGATCTATGGCAGTCAATTGTAGTGGCACCAGTACAATATACGTGATTACATTATTTTCTCAAGAAGTGCACAGCAATGTGGATATTTAGTTGGAGAATGCAGAAATTGGACTGATCCAAGCATGGAATTTTTGCCAGCTACATGAAACAAAAGGATGAGAGAACAAGGGCATTAAAGTGTTTAACCAGGAATTCGCTAGATGTTAGCTACAAGGAGAGGTAGAAGAGAGGTATAGGCTAATATACTGACCCCCAAACTTTGCTGAACATTAGAATCAAGAATTATGTGGGGAGCTTTGTAATTTCTGGATGCTCAGGTCACACCCATATCAATTAAATCAGGACATGTGGGGGCGGAGTCAGGAACTAGTAGTTTTAAAGACCCCAGGTGATTCCAAAGTGCAAAAAATTCAGAAGCCACTGGTCCCTTAGCATGACGCTTTACACTGGTGGTTCTCAAAGTGTGGTCCATCAGTCAGTCAGCAGCAGCAGCTCCACTGGAGAACTTGCTAGAGATTCAAATTCTCAGACCTCAGCCCTGACCTACTGAATCAGAAACTCTGGGGATGAGCCCCACCAGTTAGCTGTATTTTAGCAAACGCCCAGGTAATTAATACACACTTGATTTCAAGACTCACTGTGCTAACAACAACAAAAAAGAGGGCTTTTTGGTGATGTATTAAAGAAATGGTTTGGAAGCAGCCCACCCTTTTTTTGGGCACTGTAGTATATGGAATGTGGAAAAATAAATATCCTTTGGGCACTGAGCATGGCATCCATGTAACCATGAATCATTTTATCAAGAGCAGCAACAGGAACAGAGGTGGAATTGATGCAATATTCTGTCATACCACATCCACACAGGTGGGACATTCTTTTAGGATGCATATGATACACACATTTTTTGTTTTCCATTTCTGCATCAAAGATAAGTGTATTTGCTGTCCACGTGAGAGTAAATGTAAGTAGGAAATTTTTTGCATTTTCTTTGCATCACCTCACAGAGTACCCAACCTGTAGGACAGTCAGTTCACCTAAGCACAACTTGTACAATAAAGGTGCCTTCTTTCTCAGGCTTTTGGATGTTGATGTCTCAGCAATCTGCTGCCTTGATTTTTCTGCTGTGTATTCTGGCTGGTGTGCATGTGTGTGTGCGTGTGTGTGTGTGTGTGTGTGTGTGTGTATGTGCGCATGTATGTGCCTGTGGAGAGTGAAGTTTTTCTTAGAAAATCCTAGTGCCCTCTAATTTGCATGAGATTTGATATAGCCAAATTGGTTTTCCTGTCTTTAATTATTTCCTTATTTGCCTGGGTTGGAATCCTTCTATCCAGCATCAGCATAACCTCCCTCACTTTCCTGTAGGGGAAAAATTACACTCAGCCTTTTCATCTGCAATTACATATGCTGCCAAGAAATGGCATTTAGTAGACTGCAGCAGAATCACTAAATACAAATGCATAGGCTTATCAAATAGTATTTAAAGCATATACCAGTTCTCATTTGAAAAATAAAATAACAATTAATATTAAGTCTGAGTTCAAAACTCATTTTATGAGAGAATCATCTACTTAGATGGGTGCACAAGCAGAGGGAAAAGAACATTATATAAACTTGCTTAATGAACAACAAAAAATGTGAATAATGGTCTACTTCTCCAACACAAAATGACATAATAAAATAAGAAAAAGATGTATTTTCTCAAAATTTTATTTGTCCAGTATTTAGATTGTGTCTGTTGCATTGCCTTTACGTTAAATTTTAATCTCCAGAGTTGCTGTCAGTTTTTTAACTGACTCAGCACATAAGTGCAAGTCACGTGCACATGAATTACTAACACACTGCAGAGTAGCATCTCACTTGTCCTTAGTGCATTTACACAGCATTCTGAACTAACAGAATGCAGGTAATAATGGAAGGATGTGAAAAAAATCTCTGAAACCAGCAAATAAGATGTCACAGTGTAGCTGTTCTAGAGCTCTGGTTCTCAACATTTTTAGGTAAATCTTATAGATATCTGCAGGCTTCCAAAGGGTAGTTAGTTACATATTTAGCATTTGACACCCAAGAAAACACCTAATGCTTACCAAGGAAACTGGCAAGTATTCCAAGTGTTAGACAAATTAATTCATTGTATCCTCACAAAGTTTCCCTGGGTAGGTACGTGGTGAAATTCATTTTGCACAGGAGGAATCTGAGACATGGGGAGATTAGATAATGTAAGCAAGTCCGCTTAGTTAGCAAATAACAGAGCTGAGATTTGAACCCAAACAATCTGGCTCCAGAGTCTGTGCTCTCAACCACATTGCTATATGGCCTCTCCTTCTATTAGCAAATAAAACAGACACCGAATTCGTAGCACATTTAAAACAGCTGGTATTTTCCAATACATTTCTCTGAAAAATGGTAGGGTGTATAGTTTAAGCTCCTTTGCATATGGTTTCATAGACCTAATAATTCTGCCTTTCCTGAGATTGTTTGGAAGCCTCTGCTCAAAAGTTTGATAACGTTGCCGAGCTTCAGGAGAAATTATTAAACTTAATGAAGAGTTAATATACTTCACACTTAGACACAATTCTAATAAGTTTGCCCACCTGGTTTTCAACCCCATGACAGATTAGAAGCAGAATATTTAAGTGGTAAAACAACTACAGCAGCAACCTAGGGTTGTAAAATCCGAATGTGTTGGTCCAAACCCTGGCACTACTCCTCTTCAGCTGGGTCAACTTACTCAGGTAACTTATCTAAAATCTCTGTTTCCTGGGTGGTGCAAGGGTAGCTCAGGGTTAGAATTCTCGCCTGTGATGCAGGAGACCCAGGTTTGATTCCTGGAGCCTGCACATGTCAAAAAAAAAAAAGAAAATCTATTTTCTCACATGTAAAAGGGCCATAGAAGACCTATCCTGTGCATTATGAAGACCAAATGAGATAATGCAGGTAAAGCACATGGGTGAGCCCCCTTGGTATCACTCAGGGTGGTGGTAGCAACAGGTTGAGGTGAAAGCAGGTAAAGCCTGACAGTTTGGCAGTCCAAAGTCACGATCAATGATCATATCTGTACGGAGTTTGAGCTTGGGAATAGTTTTCTTCAGAAACTCACACCGCTTTGGAAACATCTGTAAAGATTTTTTTAATGGTGCCATTTTAAAAACTGGTAAACAGGGATTTTTGAGAGATTCTTGGATCTGTTTTTTATAAAGGATGTAGAAAATAGAAGAGAAATTTCTCTCACTGCTCTCAAACACAGGGATGAAGCATCTTTCTCTCACATCCCATAATTGCCGGAGTGATTGTTTCATCCACTCTCTGCAGCTTCTTCACAACATCCCTCAGGTGGCGTGTCAGGCGGTTTCTTCTGCAGTCTCCTAATATACATTCTCAGAATGCCAATCAAGGTCATGTGTAAAAGACAGAAGATCAGATCGGTCTGTAGGGTGGGAGCTAAATAACTAGTAACATTTATTACCAATCAAAAACGTATTTGCACAGAAAATGTATTTGCAGGTATTATTCAAATATAAAATTTCAGTTGAGTTAAGAATGGAATCATTGCTGATCAGACACATCAGTCACTTTTTCAATGATAGGGTTCCTGTAAAAATTCCCTCTTCTCTTCATGATTATGTAAAAGACATGCTTTTTATAAAGCAATCTTTATTAATGAGCCATAAATATAGTCTCCTTAGTGCCTCCTGCAGCATTTGGTAAAAGAGTCTGGTGAAGAAAGATTCAAATTCATGAATAGGCTCTTTAAAACACTCATTGTGGGTGTTTTATGATCAAATCTTGATTATTCCACTATTTCTGAGGGGTGAATTGGCACACTTATGAACTGCCACTGTATCCTACTTCCTTTTCCAATCACTGACAGGATTGTGAAAACGAAAAGCTACAGAACCAAGCTTAACATAAGCAGTTAACACAATCCCAGATATCAAAGTACTGTCTGTGATTTTACTTTTTTAAATTGTTTAACAGGAAGGTAAAGGAGAGAATTTTGCAACAAAGACTAGGTATTTATTAAAATGAAGAGGATTATCTTCGGTTCTGTGAAGTGATTGGCTTTGAGTCCTATAATTTGAGCCCTTTTCCTCCCTAGGGAAGTGGGAAAATGCATTCCTCAGTTTGAAAAAGAAAACTCTCTTTACTTTCAGATTCACTCTTTATACCATAGAAAGTATAAAACACAATCTGTCTGTACACTCAAGCATTCTTCTTTCCTCAATCCAGCTCCTTCTCTGGCCAAGTAAATGGCCCCCAAACATACAATGCTGAGAGTGTCTGTGATGATGTAGAAATCTGTTGGAAAGACTACTGGGCTGAGTCAAATATTTGTGTTCTAGTCAAATGCGTCATTTACTTGCCAGTTGGTAGAAGCAGTTTCAGTAGCATAAAAAGTATCTCAATAGTATGAATACTATTAAGGACAGTATAGAAAGGTTGGACAGGAGCACCATGGAAAGGAAGGTTTAAAGGAAACCTTTCTTCAGGAAGAAAGCAATTAATATTCTTACTGATTATTACTCTTCAGAGAAAGAGAGAAATAATCAGCAAATAATTGTAGTGTTAAATAGGCTATTTTCTGTCTCAGTTATTTTTCCCTATGTACGTTAGTTACAGGGCAAAATCCATTCCTGATGGCTATTTTTTTTTTATATCAGCAACCTGAACAAAACAAACATCAATCTGTGCCCCCAGGCTGCAACCTCCAAACCATGGCTTATTGAAGGCCATCGAGGAGAGAAGACTCACCCAATCAGGTGAAGGCCTTAAAAGGAGAAGTGATGATTTCAGCAGTCAGAAGGGAAAATCTCCATCTCTACTTCAGCCAGCCTGTTCCTTCTGGGGAGCTCATTCAAAACTTCACTGGAGTTCCCAGCTTGCAGTCTGCCCCATAGTATTTGGATCTGCCCACCCCCACAGTTGTGTGAGCAAATTTCTACTAAAAATCTCATAATATTAACACTATATATATAAAAATACAAAAAATACATAAGAGTATACATATATATATATAAATCTTGTCAGTTCTGTTTCCCTAGAGTACCCTGACTAATACAATGTTCAAAACTGAGCACCTGGGTGGTAATTTATAAAGAAACCCTGGGAACCAAGTCAAGGGAGTGACGGGGAAAGAAGAGGCTGTGACGGGCAAGGAGCCTGTGGGTGGAAAGTGGGCCTCCTGGTGCTGGCACTATTCCATTTCTTTACTGCTGGTTACAAAGGTGTCCACAATAGATAATTCATTAGTCTGCACCTTTATTCCTTATGCATTCTCTGTACAGTGTTATGTTAAATACTATACACAATACTGTTAACAGGAAAAAAAATCTGTGAAGGACCTGGATAATATACCAGCAATCATTTTCTCCAGCTAGAGAAACCTTTTTTGAGAAACGCTTAATTTAAAGCCAGGACTTTCAACGTTGGCACAACTGACATTTTGGGTGGGGGGGTTCTTTGCTGTTTGGGGCTGCCCTGCGCATTGTAGGAGGCTTAGCAACACCCCTGCCTCCACCAACCAGATGCCACTAGCATCCCCTCCCCAGCTGTGACAACCAGTCAAGAACCACCGATTTAAAGGAATTAACATGGGAGACACTGCTTTTTGTGCTCTGGTTACAAAGTTTTTCAAGTAGCCTTCTTTAAATATCATAGTTTAGAGTTTTCTATTGCCTTACTTTCAGTATTCTGTTTCCGTTTTCTCTGGTAATTTATTTTAAAATCTCCAGGGATGAATTTCTCTTTAATTTGTTCTTTTATATAGATGCAAGTGGAGAGAAGAGCAGTCAAATTTCTCTTGCAATTATTGTAAATTTTATGTTGCAAGGTTTGGTAACATTGCTCAAGTGGAGATATTTTTAAATGGAATGCAATTACAGTTTGAACTAGCTGATATTAGAGAAACTCTAATCTCGGTCTGTATGAAACAGACAGATTGTCAAGAAACCCCAGGGATTCACCCTTCGCTAATTATGATAAGGAATCCAGAAACAAGTGACTCTCTCCCTCAACCACAGCAGCCTCTCCTACCTACCCCTGCTCCCCAAACCTCTTCCTTCCCCTAATCCCTACCTCCACACTTTCTCTTCTCCGACTTAAAGGCAGATTTTGGCAGTCATAACTCAACCAGTCATTTCAATTATAGTTTTCAGTGAGCCACATCAAGAACTAAAAGTAAAGGGTAAAAACCACGCTCAGCTGTGGCATGTTTATTGCCTTATTTTAAGTCATTACCAGAAACTGGAATCTATATAGTTCACTGAACTTTTTAAAGCAAACTCATTTACAGCACATTCAGTAGACATTTTTGGGAAAACGACTAACCAATTCTGCTAGCTTTGTGCATTTTAATTGGTTGGCAATTTCCAAACACGTCTGTGGGACAAACAATGATAATCCACCCCCTGCCAAGAAGAGATAAAAACAGAATTTCAATTTGGCTGCACATATTCTCATTTTTGAGATGAAATCCAGGTCAATCCTTGAATCCTTACAGGGCAGATTGTCTTCTAAGGTTAGCTCCACTGTCAATGGCCTACTTCCTCTAAGTTTCTCCTTCACTTAGATATGGGCAGTTATCCAGGGTCAGAGCAAATTACTAGACTGAGAGCTCAGGAGGGGTGATTCCAAGTCGAGCTTGAGCTCTTCTAAGACTGATGCTTCATAAGGTTTATTGCCTTCCATTTCACTTCCTGATCAGCCTTCTCACTTCTCCAGTCACAATCCTTAGAATACTTGGTCTTCCTGATTACCTTGTGTTGTAAGGTTCTCCAGGCAAACAGAAACAACAGGAGATGCATGTGGGTGCATGTGTGTGTGTGTGTAAATCTCATATATATATTGAGATTTATTTTAAGGTTTGGCTCATGAGATCATGGGAGCTGGCAAGTCCAAATTTGTAGGGCAGGCTGGAAATTTCAGAAAGAGTGATGCTGTCATTTTGAGTCTGAAATCCATAGGAGAGGCCAGCAAGCTGGAAATGCAGAGAGAAGTAAGTGGTATAGTCTTGAGGCAGAATTTCTTCTCCTTTTTGGAACCCTTAGTTCTTTGCTGTTAAGGCTTCCAATTGATTGGAAAAGGTCCACCCACATCATCAAGGGCAACCTCCTTTACTTAAAGGAGGTTAAGCAACTAACTGCTGATGCTCCTCACATCTATACAATACCTCCACAGTGAAATCTAGGCCAATGTTTAACCAAACAACTGGACACTATCACTTAGTGAAGTCGACAAGCAAAATTACCCATGGTATCCTCTATGCTTTGCCAAATCCCTGTTCTAGAATGACATGACTCTTTCCAAACATTCAAATCCTTAATTCCTCCCAGCCTCACTTCTCTCTCTGCACACAGCTCAGGATAAATGTGAGACCAGTTCCTCAGAACTGAGACACTCTTAGCTTTGTGCATCTTAGTCTTTTCGTGGCATCCCTAGGGCTTTCTCTGTTTATCAGATCTCTATTTTATTTTTAACCAATCCCTTCCAAATAGTCATTTAAAACATAAATTATAAATAAATTATTTCAAACAGACAATTATAAAGCATACTATGTGTCAGGATTATTCAAAGCACTTTAATCTTCACAAAAACTCTATGAAGTAAGTTCTCTTAGTATCACCATTTTACAGAGAAAGAAACTGAGGCACAGTCGGGTTCAGTTGCATAAGTACACATGGTTAAGAAGTAATGAAGGAGCCACGTGCCCGCCCTGCGACCCCAACGCAGCCCCCGCCCTGAGTTCGCCTCTACGCAGGTTCATATTAAAAGTGAATAAGTAGTAGACTTCCGGAGAAGATGGCAGCTTAGTAAGACGCGCGGGTCTTAGTTCCTCCTCCAGAACAGCTACTAGGGAAGTAGAAACGATACAGAACAGCTCCCGGAGCCACGACAGAGACCAAGAAGACAGCGTAACCCATTCTGGAACGGCTGACTGGCTGGGAGAACCCGCTCCGGTGAGATCACCAAGGGGCGTGGGCTTCCCCGGGCCGGGGAGGCAGGCGGCCGGAGTCCCTCCCTTCCTCCTTCCCGGGCCGGCTGGGAGAATTGGACAGGCGGTCCCCTCAAGCCGCGGCGGCTGGCGCCCCCCCACGCGCGGCCCCCCGGACCAGCTGGGAGAAATGGATCGGAGATCCCCAAGCCGCGGAGAATGGCGACCGGGGTCCCTTCCAAACACGTGGCTTCCCAGTCTGGCTGGGAATGGTGGATAGGCACTCCCCCAAGCCGCGGCGGCTGGCGCCCCCCCACCACGCTTGGCGCCACGGGCCGGCTGGGAAATTTGGACAGGTGCTCCCCCAAGCCGCAGAGGCCAGGGACCCCCCACCACGCTTGGCGCCCCGGGTCGGCTGGGAAATTTGGACAGGCGTCCCCAAGTCGCAGAGGCCGGCAACCCTCCCCCCGCGAGGATCCCTGGGCTGGCTGGGAGATTTGGATTGGCACTCCCCCAAGCCGCTTCGGCAGGTGACCCCCCCCCCCACAGCGAGAGTTTTCCAAAGTTAAAGGAGCCACAGCATCTTTTACTGGTGGGATCCGCAGACAGAAGAGCGCCACGAGCGCCACCTACTGGGCAGGATAAGAAAAACAGAGCCCAGAGATTTCACAGAAAAATCCTTCAACCTGCTGGGTCTCACACCCAGGGAAATCTGATTAAATGCCCAGACGCCAGCAGAAAATAACGTATCACGCTCAGAAAATTGAAGATATGGCCCAGTCAAAGGAACAAACCAATAGTTCAAATGAGATACAGGAGCTGAGACAACTAATGCTGAATATACGAACAGAAATGGAAAACCTCTTCAAAAACCAAACCGAGAAATTGAGGGAGGACATGAAGAAGACACGGGCTGAACAAAAAGAAGAAATAGAAAAACTGTAAAAAACAAATCACAGAACTTATAGGAGTGAAGGACAAAGTAGAAAAGCTGGAAAAAACAATGGATACCTACAATCGTAGATTTAAAGAGACAGAAGCTAGAATTAGTGAACTGGAAGATGGAACATCTGAATTCCAAAAAGAAACAGAAACTATGGGGAAAAGAATGGAAAAATTTGAACAGGGGATCAGGGAACTGAATGACAATATGAAGCACACAAATATACGTGTTGTGGGTGTCCCAGAAGGAGAAGAGAAGGGAAAAGGAGGAGAAAAACTAATGGAAGAAATTATCACTGAAAATTTCCCAACTCTTATGAAAGACCTAAAATTACAGATCCAAGAAGTGCAGCGCATCCCAAAGAGAAAAGACCCAAATAGGCGTTCTCCAAGACACTTCCTAGTTAGAATAACAGAGGTAAAAGAGAAAGAGAGGATCTTGAAAGCAGCAAGAGAAAAACAATCCATCACATACAAGGGAAACCCAATAAGACTATGTGTAGATTTCTCAGCAGAAACCATGAAAGCTAGAAGAGAGTGGGATGATATATTTAAATTACTAAAAGAAAAACTGCCAACCAAGACTTCTATATCCAGCAAAATTGTCCTTCAAAAATGAGGGAGAAATTAAAACATTCTCAGACAAAAAGTCACTGAGAGAATTTGCAACCAAGAGACCAGCTCTGCAAGAAATACTAAAGGGAGCACTAGAGTCAGATATGAAAAGACAGAAGAGAGAGGTATGGAGAAGAGTGTAGAAAGAAGGAAAGTCAGATATGATATCTATAATACAAAAGGCAAAATGGTAGAGGAAAATATTATCCAAACAATAATAACACTAAATGTTAATGGACTGAATTCCCCAATTAAAAGACATAGACTGGCAGCATGGATTAAAAAAACAGGATCCTTCTATATGCTGTCTACAGGAAACACATCTTAGACCCAAAGATAAACATAGGTTGAAAGTGAAAGGTTGGGAAAAGATATTTCATGCAAATAACAACCAGAAAAGAGCAGGAGTGGCTATACTAATATCCAACAAATTAGACTTCAAATGTAAAACAGTTAAAAGAGACAAAGAAGGACACTATCTACTAATAAAAGGAACAATTAAGCAAGAAGACATAACAATCATAAATATTTACGCACCGAACCAGAATGCCCCAAAATACGTGAGGAATACACTGCAAACACTGAAAAAGGAAATAGACACATATCCCATAATAGTTGGAGACTTCAATTCACCACTCTCATCAATGGACAGAACATCTAGACAGAGGATCAATAAAAAAATAGAGAATCTGAATATTACTATAAATGAGCTAGACTTAAGAGACATTTATAGGACATTACATCCCACAACAGCAGGATACACCTTTTTCTCAAGTGCTCATGGGTCATTCTCAAAGATAGACCACATGCTGGGTCACAAAGTAAGTCTGAACAAATTTAAAAAGATTGAAATCATACACAACACTTTTTCGGATCATAAAGGAATGAAGTTGGAAATCAATAATAGGCGGAGTGCCAGAAAATTCACAAATACATGGAGGCTCAATAACACACACTCTTAAACAACCAGTGGGTCAAAGAAGAAATTGCAAGAGAAATTAGAAAATACCTCGAGGTGAATGAAAACTAAAACACAACATATCAAAACCTATGGGACGCAGCAAAGGCAGTGCTAAGAGGGAAATTTATTCCCCTAAATACCAAAAAATATCAAAAAAGAAGAAAGGGCAAAAATCAAGGAATTAACTGTCCACTTGGAAGAACTAGAGAAAGCACAGCAAACTAACCCCAAAGCAAGCAAAAGGAAAGAAATAACAAAGATTACAGCAGAAATAAATGAAATTGAAAACATGAAAACAATAGAGAAAATCAATAAGACCAGAAGTTGGTTCTATGAGAAAATCAATAAGATTGATGGGCCCTTAGCAAGATTGACAAAAAGAAGAAGAGAGAGGATGCAAATAAATAAGATCAGAAATGGAAGAGGAGACATAACTACTGACCTCACAGAAATAAAGGAGGTAATAACAGGATACTATGAACAACTTTACGCTAATAAATACAACAATGTAGATGAAATGGACAGGTTCCTGGAAAGACATGAACAACCAACTTTGACTCAAGAAGAAATAGATGACCTCAACAAACCAATCACAAGGAAAGAAACTGAATCAGTCATTCAAAAGCTTCCTAAAAAGAAAAGTCCAGGATCAGACAGCTTCACATGTGAATTCTATCAAACATTCTCAACTCTCTTCAAACTCTTCAAAAAAATCGAAGTGGAGGGAAAGCTACCTAATTCATTCTATGAAGCCAACATCACCCTCATACCAAAACCAGGCAAAGATATTACAAAAAAAGAAAACTAAAGACCAATCTCTCTAATGAATATAGATGCAAAAATCCTCAACAAAATTCTAGCAAATCGAATCCAACAACACATTAAAAGAATTATACATCATGACCAAGTAGGATTCATCCCAGGTATGCAAGGATGGTTCAACATAAGAAAATCAATTAATGTAATACACCATATCAACAAATCAAAGCAGAAAAATCACATGATCATCTCAATTGATGCAGAGAAGGCATTTGACAAGATTTAACATCCTTCCCTGCTGAAAACACTCCAAAAGATTGGAATACAAGGGAACTTCCTTAAAATGATAGAGGGAATATATGAAAAACCCACAGCTAATATCATCCTCAATGGGGAAAAATTGAAAACTTTCCCCCTAAGATCAGGAAGAAGACAAGGATGTCCATTTTCACCACTATTATTCAACATCATGTTGGAGGTTCTAGCCAGAGCAATTAGACAAGAAAAAGAAATACAAGGCATCAAAATTGGAAAGGAAGAAGTAAAACTATCACTGTTTGTAGACGATATGATACTATACATCAAAAACACGGAAAAATCCACAACAAAACTACTAGAGCTAATAAATGAGTACAGCAAAGTAGCAGGTTACAAGATCAACATTCAAAAATCTGTAGCATTTCTATACACTAGTAAAGAACAAGCTGAGGGGGAAATCAAGAAACGAATCCCATTTACAATTGCAACTAAAAGAATAAAATACCTAGGAATAAATTTAACTAAAGAGACAAAAAACCTATATAAAGAAAACTACAAAAAACTGCTAAAAGAAATCACAGAGGACCTAAATAGATGGAAGGGCATACCGTGTTCATGGATTGGAAGACTAAATATAGTTAAGATGTCAATCCTACCTAAATCGATTTACAGATTCAATGCAATACCAATCAAAATCCCAACAACTTATTTTTCAGAAATAGAAAAACCAATAAGCAAATTTATCTGGAAGGGCAGGGTGCCCCGAATTGCTAAAAGTATCTTGAGGAAAAAAAACGAAGCTGGAGGTCTCACGCTGCTGGACTTTAAGGCATATTATGAAGCCACAGTGGTCAAAACAGCATGGTATTGGCATAAAGATAGATATATCGACCAATGGAATTGAATAGAGTGCTCAGATATAGACCCTCTCATCTATGGACATTTGATCTTTGATAAGGCAGTCAAGCCAACTCACCTGGGACAGAACAGTCTCTTCAATAAATGGTGCCTAGAGAACTGCATATCCATATGCAAAAGAATGAAAGAAGACCCGTATCTCACACCCTATACAAAAGTGAACTCAAAATGGATCAAAGATCTAAACATTAGGTCTAAGACCATAAAACAGTTAGAGGAAAAGGTAGGGAGATATCTTATGAATCTTATAATTGGAGGTGGTTTTATGGACCTTAAACCTAAAGCAAGAGCACTGAAGAAAGAAAGAAATAAATGGGAGCTCCTCAAAATTAAACACTTTTGTGCATCAAAGAACTTCATCAAGAAAGTAGAAAGACAGCCTACACAATGGGAGACAATATTTGGAAATGACATATCAGATAAAGGTCTAGTATCCAGAATTTATAAAGAGATTGTCCAACTCAACAACAAAAAGCAGCCAACCCAATTACAAAATGGGAAAAAGACTTGAACAGACACCTCTCAGAAGAGGAAATACAAATGGCCAAAAGGCACATGAAGAGATGCTCAATGTCCCTGGTCATTAGAGAAATGCAAATCAAAACCACAATGAGATATCATCTCACACCCACCAGAATGGCCATTATCAACAAAACAGAAAATGACAAGTGCTGGAGAGGATGCGGAGAAAGAGGCACACTTATCCACTCTTGGTGGGAATGTCAAATGGTGCAAGCACTGTGGAAGGCAGTTTGGTGGTTCCTCAAAAAACTGAATATAGAATTGCCATACGACCCAGCAATACCATTGCTAGGTATCTACTCAAAGGACTTAAGGGCAAAGACACAAATGGACATTTGCACACCAATGTTTATAGCAGCGTTATTTACAATTGCAAAGAGATGGAAACAGGCAAAATGTCCATCAACAGACGAGTGACTAAACAAACTGTGGTATATACATATGATGGAATATTACGCAGCTTTAAGACAGAATAAACTTATGAAGCATGTAATAACATGGATGGACCTAGAGAACATTATGCTGAGTGAGTCTAGCCAAAAACTAAAGGACAAATACTGTATGGTCCCACTGATGTGAACCGACATTCGAGAAGAAACTTGGAATATGTCATTGGTAACAGAGACCAGCAGGAGTTAGAAACAGGGTAAGATAATGGGTAATTGGAGCTGAAGGGATACAGACTGTACAACAGAACTAGATAAAAAAAACTCAAAAATGGACAGCACAATAATACCTAATTGTAAAGTAATCATGTTAAAACATTGAATGAAGCTGCATCTGAGCTATAGGTTTTCTTTTTGTTTGTCTGTTTGTTTGTTTGTCTGTGTCTTTTTTTTTCCTTTTCTTTTTTTTACTATTATTATTATTTTTATTTTTTTCTCTATATTAACATTCTATATCTGTTTCTGTTGTTTTGCTAGTTCTTTTCCTAAATCGATGCGAATGTACTAAGAAATGATGATCATGCATCTATGTGATGATGTTAAGAATTACTGATTGTATATGTAGAATGGAATGATTTCTAAATGTTGTGTTAATTTCTTTTTTTCTTTAATTAATAAAAAATAAAAAATAAAAAATAAAAAAAAGTAATGAAGCCCAGGTTTGAACACTGGTGTTCTAGCTCTAGGCAGCAGTTTCTAAGTGCCAGAATCTTGATCTTGGGCTTTCATCTCACATGTCCAAAGAATTCTCTGGACTACTCTTGCCCACTCATTGTACATTGTACATTTCTGGAGACACTTGTCATGTACTCTGTGTTATTGCTACTAATTGTGGTTTTGTCTTTTATGATCTAATATATTATGTTTCCTTGCAGGAGAGAGATGGTGCCTTCTGAACCTTGGTGTCCCTCTTCAAGAACTCAAAACATGCTGTAAGATGTTTTGACTGCTTGTCCAAACCTTTTTTTAATTGCTTCAAAATATTGGCATATTAAAGACTCATTTTATCTTAGGCTGCTTTCAAATCTGTGAATGATTTGTTAGAAGATTGGTTTTGGCTATAAGATGTCCTCCATCCTACTTCCTATGTGTCAATTCATTGTGGATAACCATTTCTTTCTCCTTTCTTTCCCTGACATATTCTTTCAATTGATTTCAAGTGCTTCTAGCATCAATACCAGAATCCAAATGATTTAATGCAACACTTCCCAAAGTATGTGTTGCAGGTTGTTAATAGTTGTTCTGTGAACAACAACAACAACAAAGAATAGGAGAGTGTCCATAGGCAAATAAACTTGAGAAATATAGGGCTAAGCAAATGTAAATAAATTTATGGAGAGAAGACATTAACAGGACTGAAGCCATCAGTAGGCTACTGTACATTGCGAGTCTTCAAGAAGGGGATGCAGCCTGTAGAATTTCCCAAGGTTCTTTTTTCAAGAACACAATCCTGCAGTGGGATGTGAGGTTTACTCTGTGAAAAGAATTAACCACAGATTCAAATGGAAGGTTTCAGCTCTGGAGTTACTGAGCCGGGGTTTTGAATTTTTCATCTTCTGCGAAATAACTGCTTTACTTGGGGCAAATCACTGAACCATCTGAAGTCTTTCTCCTGATCAATAAACTGGGAATAATCACACTTATTTCATAGGGCTATTATAAAATGAGTGCCTGAAATAGCTAAGAAATGATGGTTATTATTTTTATTGACTGAAACAAGGAGCAGCATGTGCCTGTGAAAACTGCATTATTAAATCTTTCTAGACACGTTAATTTCTATAGTGGCTGAGCTGGTAGGAAGCTGCCTTATTACGGCTAGCTTAGGTCAACATGTCTTGGTCCGTTATGGCTACTGAGAGCCAAAAATAATATAGAACTCACCATTTAAGCTGACAGTCATGGTTTCCTGACTGTCTCCCAAACCAGAGACAAATATGTTGACCATCTTGAGCTGGAGCCATAAAGAAGAATACCTGAAACAGGTTTATTACTTGGGTGTGATTCAGGGCTTTTCATACATTGAATTTTTTTAAGATGACCACTCTGAAAGAAGCAGCTTTTGTTTCCCCTTGAATATGGAAGAGACAAACTGTTGGGAGACCTACAGCCAGCTCTGTGTAACCTTATGGGCACCACTGACTTACGGAGCTTGGTTTGCAACCATTTTTCTCACTTTCATTTCATGGATGTTTTTATTTATTTATTTATTTATTTACTTCAGTATACTTTCCTTTAGCATTTCAACTTGCAAAACTCTAGACCTACTAGATCTTAAGATACTGGTGAGAGAGATGGATAGAAATCTTAGAAAATCATTTTCTCTCTGAAGGGCTAAAACTGAGACCAAGAGCAAAAATAACTTCATGATGAAGAAACAATTGGATTTAAGGATCACCTCTGAGGCTCGCAAGTTCCCACCCTAGATAAAATGTTTCCATATGCATTTTATCATTTAATTTTAAAGCAGGTTATGTTCAACTGCTTTTACGTAGAAAGACATAAATTTTAATGTCCATTTTTAGAGGTTTGCTGACTACTAAACAGATGTTTGTTTTTGTTTTCAAAGCTTTCAATCAAGATTTCCTTTGCACGTTAGACATGCGCATGTGTATGAGAAACCCTTTGTGGTATGATAGCGTGAGGCCGAACAAGAGCAAGAGGGAATGACTCAGTCTGATCAACCACTCCCCTAAGAGAGGTTCTTGCAATAAATTGGAGGGACACAGATGTACCTGACTAGTGCCTCAAAAAAGAACAAGAAAGTCTAAATCTTTGAGTCTGCTAACAAGTGCCAGCAGGTGGAAGTCTGGTGCTGTGCAGACATGAGGACAGTGAAAGATAAATTGGGAGAATAATATTTACTCCCTTGAGGGTCCAAGTTACCCTCTATGCCAGGGCTTGGCATCTTTTCTAAGGTCCAAATAGTAAATATTTTAGACTTCGTAGATCATATAGTCTTTTGCAACTACTCAACTTTGTCCTTGTAACACAGATCAGTCACAGATAACATGTGAGAGCAGTGACGTTCCAGTAAAATTTCATCTATGGAGTGGGCCATGGTAGCTCAGCAGGCAGAGTTCTCGCCTGCCATGCCAGAGACCTGGGTTTGATTCCTGGTGCACCTGTGTGAGAAAAAGGGAAAAAAAAAACTTTATTTATGGACACTGAAATTTGAATTTCATTTAATTTTGATGTGTCAGAAATATTCTTTTCTTCATTTTAAAACTCACTGTGGCTCATGGATCATACTAAAATAGATGGTAGATTTGGTCTGTGGGTCTTAGTTTGCCACAAGCCAACAGATTGGCATCACCTGGGAGTGCATGCGAAGTCTGGAATCTCAGGCTCTGATCCAGCCCTTCTATATCAGAATCTGAATGTTAACAGAATTCCCAGGTGATTCTTGTGCACCTTAAAGTTTGAGACACACTGGTATAAGCAGCAGTGTAGATTGTCTTAGGACAGTGGTCCTCATCCTTGGTATATGTTAGAATCATCTGGGGGTCTCTCAAACCACTCTATGTCCAGGATACACCCCAGGCCAGCTAAATCAGAATTACTGGGAGTGGAACCCAGACAGTTGTATTTTTTTTTTCTCAAAGCTATTATTTATTCTGTGACAGTTGTATTTTTAAAAAGCACCTCAGCCATTCCAATGTGTAGCCAAGGTTGATAACCACTAGACATTTTGGACCACTGGATGCTTCTCTCAAAAGGATTTCCATTGAGAATCGCTGGCAATTTAAAAGGGGATGAGAGTAAAGATCAGCCATTTTCCCAGTGTCTGGATGCTAACTCAAAAAGTCACAGGAATCAGGACTTAACCATTTAAATGGTTCTTTTAAACGGTTAAGCCCTTCTTTTGTCCTCACAGCACAGATACCTCAGCAATTAGACTGCTGGACATTATGGGTATCATACCCATTGGTTGCTGGCAGGAAAACTGAGAGTGATGACTAAATGACCCAAGCCTACTCTGACAATATGTGGTAAAGCAGAGTCTGCTGACATCGGGGTTACTGCTACTCAGTTTCATCTGATAGCTGAATGGTCTTGGGCAGAATTATTGCAAGGAAGGAAGAGAAGGGGGAGGGAAGAAGAAAGCTAACATTTATTGAACAATTGTTCTGTGCTCCATGCTTTGCATTCAATGGTCTCATTTCAACTTCACTATAACCCTCTAGGTAGTATAAATATTAATCCATTTTAGAGATGACAAACTGAGTATCAGATAGCCCTAGACAACAAAGCTAGAAAATGATATAAGCAGAATGGGAGACAGGCATTTCTAGTGCTAAAGCCTTTTCTTTACATTTGTTTCTGTGTTTCTTTTTGCTCATTGCAAAGCATAACTCATCTGGCAAGATTACTGTTGAATTTGGCTTGATCCAGAACCCGGGTTCCTATGTGGAAAAGGTAGAGGTTATAGGGAATTTTAATTCATCAGTGGAGTGTCATATGATCTCTCTGGTTAGCAAATAAAAATATCTGCTTCTACAAAAAGGACTTTTACCTAATAGTAATGTGGTAAAATGATTGTCACTTATAAAACATCTCCTTTCCTACCCAGATGTTGGCATAATTTGTTTGTTTTTTCAGCCTTCCATGAGAAGTAGCAGCAGAAGTTGCTTTCAAAGATTAAAGAAATAAGAGGACTGATGATATCTGAAAATATAAAATGAACCAATATTGCTCACCGCTACCTCCACCAAATGGAACCTGGGAATTAATAAGGCAAATGATCCATTAAGAAGTAGACCGGAAATGTCAGTGTGAACAGAGGGGAAAATAGGTATACTTCTGTGTGCTGTCTTCTGCCCTTTAGACCTGCTACCCTTGTTTCCTGGTCCATCCCATTCCTCTACTGTGGCCTATTCCCCAAATCAAATTCCACCAGTTATTATATTCTATGAAGAATGACTGAAATCTTCCCTCTGATAAAAATGGCGAAATAGAAACAGTTGTTTCTCATCTCCCTCTGTTACCTATTTCCTTACAGAGTACAACTAGACATTTGAAGTTTTTTTGCCAACCCCCACCAAGCCACCTATGGACAGAAACCATGTTTGATGTTTTCATTTTAAACTAATTATCAGGGTAGTCATCATTTTCTAGGATAATAATAATAAAAGCTACTATTTCTTAAGTGACTACCCTATGTCTATGCTCTGTAATTTTCACAAAAAGAGGAGATGTAACTAAATTGTTCAAGGTCATGTGGCAGGCAACAACTAAGTTGGGATTTGAACCAAGGTCTGGCTGATCCCCCAAGGGTCATTCTCTTTCCCTCTGCCACATTAGCTCCTACAATCCTAGCTACCATTTATGGAATATCAAGTATGGGCCAGGTACCATGAAGGCACTTTACATATACTACCTTTAATTCTCACAGCCACTCTGGGAAGTAAAAACATGGTTGCCACTCACAGCTTTGCTGTCCCAATTAGATGCCAGAGCACAAAAATGGAATTGATTGATATTGAATATTAAGAGAATTATAAAATAAGAAACCCATGCAGTCATTAAAATAATATCTTTGAAATTGTTCAGTTAAAAAAAGGTAGCATTCACAACTGTGTTTGGAGGCAAAAATTGAAAAACTACTTAAAGGAAATATATGTCATCTTCCTTGTACCTTTTTAAGTTTGCAAGAGTATTTTTAAATTCTTTTCCTAGCATCCCCACCCCACCCCCATCCCAGCCGTCACCTTTCTCTCTGCATTTTGATCTTCTAAGAAAAGAAAATGAAGAAGCCACCTCTGTCTGCTAAGATCTCTGGACATATTCATGGAGAAAACTGTACACATATATGCCAACATAGTAAAATACAAACTGCCGATGAAGCAGAGGATAGCCTGCTGGAAAACAAGGGTGATGTGAGGGGGCAGCAGTGGGGAACTCCAGCCCATTCCCCAGAGCTGCTCTCAGAGTCAGCTAGGAAACAGCACCTGAAAAGGAGAAATGAGGGCTCTTCCAAATCTGGGACATAGCAGGCATTATCTCTTTCCCCATCTCACAGAGGAGGAAACTGTGTCTCATAGAGGCTGAGAACTTGCCCAGAGTCACAGAACTAGTAAATGGCAGATCTAGGATTATAGCTCATGTCTTTTGACATCTGGTTCAAAGCAATTGTCACTATTTTGTATAGATCTTCACTGAAAGCCCAGTGACAACTGGAATTTTGAAAAGCTCGGATTATTCCTTGCTGATGGCCCAATCTATATTCAAGAATAGCATAACAGATTAGATCTGCTTCAGTCCTATCACTAGAGCCTTTTTTTTTTATGGAAATGGAACAGCTTTTAAAAAGAGAATGTAAGTTGCACATTTACAGTTCTAAGGCCACAGAAATGTCCAAACTAAGACATCCAGAGAAAGATACCTTAACTCCAAAAGGAAGGGCTGATGAAGTTCAGGGTTTCTCTCTCAGCTGGGAAAGCAAATGACTATGTCTGCTAGCTTCCTCTCCTCATTTCATAAGGCTTCCTTGGGAGCATTTTTTTTCTGCATCGCCAAAGAATTCTGGCTGTGTGGACTCTATCAGCACTAAAGCTTTTTCCAAAATGGTTCCCTCTTAAAGGGCTCCAGTAAGCAACCCCACCTTCAATAGGTAGAGACCCATCTCCATGGAAATCAACTAATCAAAAGTTACCACTATTAGTGGGTATCCCAGAAGGAGAAGAGAAGGGAAAAGGAGGAGAAAAACTAATGGAAGAAATTATCACTGAAAATTTCCCAACTCTTATGAAAGACCTAAAATTACAGATCCAAGAAGTGCAGCACACCCCAAAGAGATTAGACACAAATAGGCGTTCCCCAAGACACTTACTAGTTAGAATGTCAGAGGTCAAAGAGAAAGAGAGGATCTTGAAGGCAGCGAGAGAAAAACAATCCGTCACATACAAGGGAAACCCAATAAGACTATGTGTAGATTTCTCAGCAGAAACCATGGAAACTAGAAGACAGTGGGATGATATATTTAAATTACTAAAAGAGAAAAACTGCCAGCCAAGACTCCTATCTCCAGCAAAATTGTCCTTCAAAAATGAGGGAGAAATTAAAACATTCTCAGACAAAAAGTCACTAAGAGAATTTGTGACCAAGAGACCAGCTCTGCAAGAAATACTAAAGGAAGCACTAGAGTCAGAACTGAAAAGACAGAAGAGAGAGACATGGAGAAAAGTGTAGAAAGAAGGAAAGTCAGATATGATATATATAATACAAAAGGCAAAATGGTAGAGGAAAATATTATCCAAACAGTAATAACTCTAAATGTCAATGGACTGAATTCCCCAATTAAAAGACATAGACTGGCAGAATGGATTAAAAAACAGGATCCTTCTATATGCTGTCTACAGGAAACACATCTTAGACCCAAAGATAAATATAGGTTGAAAGTGAAAGGTTGGGAAAAGATATTTCATGCAAATAACAACCAGAAAAGAGCAGGAGTGGCTATACTAATATCCAACAAGTTAGACTTCAAATGTAAAACAGTTAAAAGAGACAAAGAAGGACACTATCTACTAATAAAAGGAACAATTAAGCAAGAAGACATAACAATCATAAATATTTACGCACCGAACCAGAATGCCCCAAAATACGTGAGGAATACACTGCAAACACTGAAAAAGGAAATAGACACACATACCATAATAGTTGGAGACTTCAATTCACCACTCTCATCAATGGACAGAACATCTACACAGAGGATCAATAAAGAAATAGAGAACCTGAATATTACTATAAATGAGCTTGACTTAACAGACATTTATAGGACATTACATCCCACAACAGCAGGATACACCTTTTTTTCAAGTGCTCATGGATCATTCTCAAAGATAGACCATATGCTGGGTCACAAAACAAGTCTGAACAAATTTAAAAATATTGAAATCATACACAACACTTTCTCGGATCATAAAGGAATGAAGTTGGAAATCAATAATAGGCGGAGTGCCAGAAAATTCATAAATACATGGAGGCTCAACAACACACTCTTAAACAACAAGCGGGTCAAAGAAGAAATTGCAAGAGAAATTAGTAAATACCTAGAGGCAAATGAAAATGAAGACACAACATATCAAAACTTATGGGACGCAGCAAAGGCAGTGCTAAGAGGGAAATTTATTGCCCTAAATGCCTTTATCAGAAAAGAAGAAAAGGCAAAAATGCAGGAATTAACTGTCCACTTGGAAGAACTGGAGAAAGAACAGCAAACTAATCCCAAAGCAAGCAAAAGGAAAGAAATAACAAAGATTAGAGCAGAAATAAATGAAATGGAAACATGAAAACAATAGAGAAAATCAATAAGACCAGAAGTTGGTTCTATGAGAAAATCAACAAGATTGATGGGCCCTTAGCAAGATTGACAAAAAGAAGAAGAGAGAGGATGCAAATAAATAAGATCAGAAATGGAAGAGGAGACATAACTACTGACCTCACAGAAATAAAGGAGGTAATAACAGGATACTATGAACAACTTTACGCTAATAAATACAACAATTTAGATGAAATGGACAGGTTCCTGGAAAGACATGAACAACCAACTTTGACTCAAGAAGAAATAGACGACCTCAACAAACCAATCACAAGTAAAGAGATTGAATTAGTTATTCAAAAGCTCCCTAAAAAGAAAAGTCCAGGACCAGACGGCTTCACATGTGAATTCTATCAAACATTCCAGAAAGAATTAGTACCTACTCTCCTCAAACTGTTCAACATAATCGAAGTGGAGGAAAAACTACCTAATTCATTCTATGAAGCCAACATCACCCTCATACCAAAACCAGGCAAAGATATTACAAAAAAAGAAAACTACAGACCAATCTCTCTAATGAATACAGATGCAAAAATTCTCAATAAAATTCTAGCAAATCGTATCCAACAACACATTAAAAGAATTATACATCATGACCAAGTAGGATTCATCCCAGGTATGCAAGGATGGTTCAACATAAGAAAATCAATTAATGTAATACACCATATCAACAAATCAAAGCAGAAAAATCACATGATCATCTCAATTGATGCAGAGAAGGCATTTGACAAGATTCAACATCCTTTCCTGTTGAAAACACTCCAAAAGATTGGAATACAAGGGAACTTCCTTAAAATGATAGAGGGAATATATGAAAAACCCACAGCTAATATCATCCTCAATGGGGAAAAATTGAAAACTTTCCCCCTAAGATCAGGAACAAGACAAGGATGTCCACTATCACCACTATTATTCAACATTGTGTTGGAAGTTCTAGCCAGAGCAATTAGGCAAGAAAAAGAAATACAAGGCATCAAAATAGGAAAGGAAGAAGTAAAACTATCATTGTTTGCAGACGATATATACTATATGTAGAAAACCCAGAAAAATCCACAACAAAATTACTAGAGCTAATAAATGAGTACAGCAAAGTAGCAGGCTACAAGATCAACATTCAAAAATCTGTAGCTTTTCTATACACTAATAATGAACAAGCTGAGGCGGAAATCAAGAAACGAATCCCATTTACAATCGCAACTAAAAGAATAAAATACCTAGGAATAAATTTAACCAAAGAGACAAAAAACCTATATAAAGAAAACTACAAAAAACTGCTAAAAGAAATCACAGAAGACCTAAATAGATGGAAGGGCATACCGTGTTCATGGATTGGAAGACTAAATATAGTCAAGATGTCAATCCTACCTAAATTGATTTACAGATTCAATGCAATACCAATCAAAATCCCAACAACTTATTTTTCAGAAATAGAAAAACCAATAAGCAAATTTATCTGGAAGGGCAGGGTGCCCCGAATTGCTAAAAACATCTCGAGGAAAAAAAACGAAGCTGGAGGTCTCGCGCTGCCTGACTTTAAGGCATATTATGAAGCCACAGTGGTCAAAACAGCATGGTATTGGCATAAAGATAGATATATCGACCAATGGAATCGAATAGAGTGCTCAGATATAGACCCTCTCATCTATGGACATTTGATCTTTGATAAGGCAGTCAAGCCAACTCACCTGGGACAGAACAGTCTCTTCAATAAATGGTGCCTAGAGAACTGCATATCCATATGCAAAAGAATGAAAGAAGACCCATCTCTCACACCCTATACAAAAGTTAACTCAAAATGGATCAAAGATCTAAACATTAGGTCTAAGACCATAAAACAGTTAGAGGAAAATGTTGGGAGATATCTTATGGATCTTACAACTGGAGGTGGTTTTATGGACCTTAAACCTAAAGCAAGAACACTGAAGAAGGAAATAAATAAATGGGAGCACCTCAAAATTAAACACTTTTGTGCATCAAAGAACTTCATCAAGAAAGTAGAAAGACAGCCTACACAATGGGAGACAATATTTGGAAACGACATATCAGATAAAGGTATAGTATCCAGAATTTATAAAGAGATTGTTCAACTCAACAACAAAAAGACAGCCAACCCAATTACAAAATGGGAAAAAGACTTAAACAGACACCTACCAGAAGAAGAAATACGGATGGCCAAGAGGCACATGAAGAGATGCTCAATGTCCCTGGCCATTAGAGAAATGCAAATCAAAACCACAATGAGATATCATCTCACACCCACCAGAATGGCCATTATCAACAAAACAGAAAATGACAAGTGCTGGAGAGGATGCGGAGAAAGAGGCACACTTATCCACTGTTGGTGGGAATGTCAAAGGGTGCAACCACTGTGGAAGGCAGTTTGGCGGTTCCTCAAAAAGCTGAATATAGAATTGCCATACGACCCAGCAATACCATTGCTAGGTATCTACTCAAAGGACTTAAGGGCAAAGACACAAACGGACATTTGCACACCAATGTTTATAGCAGCGTTATTTACAATTGCAAAGAGATGGAAACAGCCAAAATCTCCATCAACAGAAGAGTGGCTAAACAAACTGTGGTATATACATACGATGGAATATTATGCAGCTTTAAGACAAGATAAACTTATGAACCATGTAATAACATGGATGGACCTAGAGAATATTATGCTGAGTGAATCCAGCCAAAAACTAAAGGACAAATACTGTATGGTCCCACTGATGTGAACGGACATTCGAGAATAAACTTGAAATATGTCATTGGTAACAGAGTTCAGCAGGAGTTAGAAACAGGGTAAGACAATGGGTAATTGAAGCTGAAGGGATACAGACTGTGCAACAGGACTAGATACAAAAACTCAAAAATGGACAGCACAATAATACCTAATTGTAAAGTAATCATGTTAAAATACTGAATGAAGCTGCATCTGAGCTATAGGGTTTTTTTTGTTTTTGTTTGCTTGTTGGTTTGTTTGTTGTTGTTGTTTTTTACTATTATTACTACTTTTATTTCTTTTCTTTATATTAACATTTTATATCTTTTTCTGTTGTGTTGCTAGTTCCTCTAAACCGATGCAAATGTACTAAGAAACAATGATCATGCATCTATGTGATGATGTTAAGAATTACTGAGTGCATATGTAGAATGGTATGATTTCTAAATGTTGTGTTAATTTCTTTTTTTTTCTTTCCGTTAATAAAAAAATAAAAATAAAATAAAATAAAAAAAATAATAAAAAAAAGTTACCACTATTAGGTGAGTCACATCTCCATGAAAATGACCAAAAAGATCTCACACAGCAATACTGAGTGAGGATTAAAGAACATTCCCTTTTTAAAAGTTGTTCCATTTCTGGTATGTTGTATTCCAGTAGCTTTAGCAAACTAAAACAGCTACCACAGGCAAAATGTAAACATGTGGGTGTGACTGTTCCAATTTTTTGTGGACACTGAAATTCGAGTTTAATATAATATCACATCATGAAATAGTTCCCTCCTTTTATATTTTCCAAATCCTTAAAAATGTAAAAGCATTACAAGTTTGTAGACTATGCAAACGGATGGTCAGCCAGATCTCTGCCTGTGAGCCATAGTTTGTCTACCTCTGATCTACAATGCCAAGTACCCGGAAGGGAGGGACCGTGTGGCTGTCTATGCTGCTGTGTCTGTAGAACTGGAACAGCAGCTGGTACATAAAAGGTGCTCAGAAAACATTTATTGAAAGAATGAATAGATTAATGAATGAAGTGAGCTGTTTCAAGTTGAAAGAACCATTTTACACCACATCAAACCTCTGTGTGCTCTGCTTTCACTAATTTGAAATTCTTTTAACAAGAAGCCCTGTATTTTTGTTTTCTGCTTGTCCTGTCTAAACGTGTGCTAGTCAGAACAAGAGGAACAACACTAACAGCCTACCCTGACAAAAGCTAGACTCGGAACCCTTTTGTGCAGGTAAAGTGTGGAATCCATTTCCAAAACAAATGACCTTAGCAAGAATTAGACCAGAGATTCCATTTCTAAGCAAATGCTGGAGGGTATAGATGAGTACTGGCTTAGGGGATGGAGAAAGTATGCCAGGACTTAGGCAAACAAGGATTTGGAGACCTATCCGAGTTCCTAACAATTCTATACCTCCCTGTGGTAGTTAGATTCAGTTGTCAACTTGGCCAGGTGAAGGTGCCTAGATCTATTGCTGTGGACATGAGCCAATGGCGTGTGAACCTCATCTGTCCCTGATTACATCTGCAGTCAGCTAGGAGGCGTGCCTGCTGCAAATTGGCTTTTATTAAAAGCCAACCTGTCTCTGGCGTGTTGCATTCTGGCAGCTAGCAAACTAGAACATATTTTGGTACTGGAGAGTGGGGTGCTGCTGCTTTTTGAAAATACCAAGCATGTTGGAACAGCTTTTTAAATGGATAAGGGGAAGATTTTGGAGGAACTGTGAAGAGAATGATGGAGAAGTCCTGGAGTGCTTGAAGAGACTATTGGTGTAAACAGACCCACTGCTAATCTGGACAAAGGGGCACACAAAAGTGAAAAATTGGAGTTTGCAGAGTGAGAACCATGGAAGCTCGGGTCTGAAGCCAAGAAACCTTGGCCAGGAGAATGGACCCACCCATATACATGGAGAGGGTGAGTTTACCCTGAATGGTGAGGATGAGTCTCCCACCTCATTGCAGCGGAAGAGGCATGCAGCCTCAGGCCTTGGAGGAGGTATAGGACACTCCTTGGGGGACTGGGGAGAGCCTGGCTGCCACCACAAGGAGGGGTTGAGCATGTGCCCCGGAGACAGAGAGCCCAGGTGTGGCTCCGATGCCTGGAGAGAGTGGAGATGAAAATGTTGATCTCCTCAGTGTCCCCTGAGGTTGATTTGGAAAGAGGCGGGCCACTGCATAAGCCCTTGGAAAGGTGGGACTGCCACTTTCTAAAGCCAAAGTATAAATGACTTTCAAACTTTGAAATCTAATGGTGTTTGACCTGCAGGTTTAACATCTGTGTTTCTTCCAATTTCTCCGTATGGAAATGAAAACCTGTATCCTGTGAATACCCTCCTTTGCATATTGGCACCAGATATCTTGTTTTGAGATTCAGAGGTCCACAGCAAAAAGAATTTTTGCACCTTAATATTGTTTAAGGTAATGCGTGTAGTTGCCAAGTTGACAAGGGGTGGACATGTTGTAGTTAGATTCAGTTGTCAACTTGGCCAGGTGAAGGTGCCTAGGTCTACTGCTGTGGACATGAGCCAATGTGAACCTCATTTGTCACTGATTACGCCTGTAGTTGGCTAGAAGATGTGCCTGCTGCAATGAATGATGCTTGATTTAATTGGCTGGTGCTTAATTGAGAGAGCTCAACATAGCACAGCCCAAGCAGCTCAGCATACCTCATTTCAGCACTCGCCGCTCAGCCCAGGCCTGTGGAAATGCAGAAAGAAATCACACAGGGGAAAGTTGTTGGAACCCAGAGGCCTGGAGAGAAGACCAGCAGAGATCACTCTGTGCCTTCCTGCATAAGAAAGAACCTCAGTTGAAAGTTAGCTGCCCTTCCTCTGAAGAACTAATGAAATAAACCCCCTTTTATTAAAAGCTAATCTGTCTCTGGTGTGTTGCATTCTGGCAGCTAGCAAACTAGAACACTCCCCAAACCAAAAAAGTAAGAAATAAGATGTGCAAAAATACATGTATCTACTCATGTGCTTTCTTTCTTACATAAATTTCAGCTTGTCATAATTGATCCAGTAACTAGAGCCAATCATGCCTACTTTATGTGGTTATTGTGAGGCTTATATAGATAACACTGAATTGATAGATATGTAAAATATTAACAGTCACTCCAAAGTACACTACCATTTTAGGACACTAATGTATTTTGCATGCCTCTTATCACTTAATCCTTACAATAATCAAAGAGTAGGCCCAATGATACATCCATATTACAATTGAGAAAAACGAGGCTTAGAGAAGTAACGTAACTTAACTTAGGAGATCTATCTAGTAGTAGTAGACCCCAAATGAAAACATGTGTCTCTGGTCCCAAACCTGTATCTTTAACCATCTTAATATGCCATGATATGAAGGTCAACTATAAATCATGGTATTTATATTGGGTAGATCTTATTACTGCTGCTGGGAGGGGGCAGAAACTCTTATTTATCCACTAACATCCCATGGAAAGAATAATGAGGCAGGGACTGAACAATCAAACTACTTTCTGCTTGCAGAAAGGTGTCATTAATGCTGTTAGAGAGTATAAAGGTAGACTCTCCCAAGAAAAGTCTGCATAAATAGATCTGTAACAGCTAAGAAAGAGGAAACGAAGGACATCCAATTAACTCCTAATTTGCTGTTGCAGTTTCTCCTGTGCTCAGTCCTTTCTAGAATCTGTCAAGATCAGGTTGCTTGAAGGCTGCCTAAGAACTGATGATAAAGAATTGACCATGAGTGTGTAGATGGTGTGTCCTTTTCTTAGAAAGCCTGAAGTTGTGGTCCCCAAATAACTCCAAACAAAGCTTGTCTGCTTTTAATGAAAAGCAGGGTTTTTACCTCGCTTGCTTTAATTTTTACCAAGTAAAGCACAGTATACAATGAAATTATGGAGCTTAATTAGTCCTCTCAATGTAAATGCATCAAATCCCTTAGAAATCAAAGGGTAGGACATTTTCTTGGGAACACATTTCACTTCCTGAGGATTCATTGAAAAAAAAAAAAGGTGGACTGTGAATTATGTACTTAATGAAGAAGGGGAGCAGTATACCTAGTACAGAAAAATCCTATTCTATATAACAATCAATACTACCCCCCGCCTTAGCTTGGTGAGTCACAGTGATGACCAAAAATGCAGACATATTCTCTCCTAAATTTACTCTGTCCAATAAGGCTATCACTTTCTCTGACTTTCCTTGTGCTAGCTAATTGCCATTCCTCTTGGTACCTTCTCTATCTTCCTTTTTCAAAGAAACTCCCCCACACTGCTAATATTCTCAGAGAACAGTCTCCCCATTCTCTTACCTCACCAGGAACCTGGCTTCCCCTGATGATACTGCTTTCCTTGCTGTCTTCTTGGCTTCAATTTTCATATCCACTGTGTCTTGGAAATTGTGTGACCATATCCTATATCTTTTCATCTCTTGAAACTACTCCATCTTTACATTTTTCAGTTACAAAATGCTACTTATTACAGTTGTCTCCCTACCTTTGCTCAACTGTTCACTTCGAGGCCCTTAAACTATTGCTGGCCCATCCATTCCTGATCTAACCTGACCTGTCATTGGGGGCTTCCACTCCAACTGTGCATCATACAATTTTCTAAAGGAATGAGATTGGTGTGATCCCAACAAGAGATTTCCACCAATTTCCAGGGGATGAACAGCAGCTGCTGGAGTCTTAACTGATGAGGCTGAGCACAAATGCCACCCCTGGATCCAGCACTGCTGGAAGGTAGCAGCAGACCTACTTGGCAGAATCCTGAATGACCACCCCCTGCTTCCAACCTGGACCTGCCTCTCCGGTAGTAATGGAGTCCTAAATCAGAAGAAGAGGAGCCATGTACACCGAGCATGGCCGGTGCCTCCAGTTGCCCAGAATGGTGTGCTTACTGAGCCATGCACTGCTGCTCTGGGCTGCTCTTGGTCCCCACAGGTCCCTCCTGCCATGGATTCAGGCTCCCAGTGTTGAGTCTGCCCTTCCCATTGCAGGATGTAGCCCTGGCTTTTATGATCCCTTCCCCTAATCCCCTCCAAGCCTCTCAGTTCCTGTTTTGGAATTAGGAATTCTAGAAAGGCCCCCTCTTTACACCTAAGTGGTTGCCCCAGAGGCTCTTTTATGGTCATCTGTGCACTTATAGAAACTAAAACCTGTGTTTGAAATTATATTTAGCCATATAACAAAGTTAGTGGTACACCTCTCTTTTTTTAAATATTTTTATTGATAAAACAACATACAAACACAGACATTCTTAACATACAAACATTTCATACATGGTGTACAATAAACGACTCACTATATCATCACATAGTTGTGTATTCATCACCATGATCATTTTTAGAACATTTGCATTACTCCAGAAAAAGAAAAAGATTTATACATACAATATCCCTTACACTCCCTCTCATTGACCACTAGTATTTCCATCTACCCAATTTACTTTAACCTTTGTCCCCCCTATTATTTAAGTTTTTAATCCATATTTTTGACTCATCTGTCCATACCCTAGATAAAAGGGAGCATCAGACACAAGGTTTTAACAATCATACAGTCATACTGTAAAAGCTGTATCATCATACAATCATCTTTAAGAAACAAGGCTACTGGAACACACTCTAGTTTCAGGTACTTCCCTTTAGCCACTCCTTTACACCATAAACTAAAAAGGGGTATCTATATAATGCATACTTCCAAACCTCTTGACTCTGAAATTTCTCAGCCACTGATACTTTACGGGTCCTCATTTCTCTCTTCCCTCTTTTGGTCAAGAAGGTTTTCTCAATCCCTTGATGCTGGGTCCTAGTACATCCCAGGATTTCAGGACACCTCTCTTTAATGTAAAAAGCAGATGTTTGTAGAAAAGATCACTTCACTAAGCAGGAGTCTAGCCTATGATAAGGTAAAATCATTCCCTATCATAGTGCCTAACACATGTTCCCTAGTACCTAAGAATGAGTTGTTTGGTAGAAATGGAACTGTGTTATAAAAAGTATGAAACTGAGATTTCTTGCTGTCTACAAAAATATATTTTATGCTTCTTCCATGGAGGTCAGGCACATGGCTGCTCTGCTAGCTGACATCTCCTACCCTCACTTGCGGTTGGATGACAACTTCGACTAAATTCTCACCAAAGGGTTGTGAACCAAAGGATGTAGGACATTGGGTGTGCCTCCTCCACTTGCTCTCTCACCTACCTTGCAACTCCATCCATCTTCAACCATGCCTTAGGGATTGACAGAGCAGAACAAAAACGTCCTGGGGTTTGGCTGAGCAATATGTTGGGAGGAACCTGGGTCCCAGGATGACTCCAAGGAAGAAAACCTCCTCATTAACTTGGACTAATCATTTCAGAAGTGGTACAGCAGAGAGAAATGCACTTCTACAAAATTAAAGCCATAGTATTTTTGGATCTCTCTAAAATAGAAGGCTTCACTCTAACAATTACAGAAATAACGGTGGATATTTCAAACCCAGTTTTGGAGCAGTGACAGATGATGTGGCACAGTTGCACTGCCCCTCCAGTGAATTTGTAAAGGAAAAGAATAATGACAAGTAGCATGCATTGAGGGTCTACTGTGTGCAAGGCTCTCTGCTGAGTGCAGCCACTGAACCCAGATGGAAAAAATAAAGTGTATGTTGGTCTTTCCAGGATTCCTAAATCCTTGTGAATCCAGTCTATTTTGTTTGCAAGGTGAATTCGGTAGGCTTTTCTAAAGAGAGGTGATTGGATCCTTTTAAAAATGATGAAGTCTGGAGATTGGAGGCTAATTGCTGCCTGAAGGCAAATCAATGGAGCTGTAAAAAATCAGGAACAGCTCAGTGCAACTCTCTCACATTCCCAAAAGGACCTCAACCCAGGATCTCAAACTGAATGAAAGTCTGGTTTGGTTCATGTTCATTCAAGTAATATTGTCAAGTTCCCTTGTTTATAAATTTAGTCACCATTTTTGTTTTGTTTTGTTTTTTGTTTTAGTGGGATTTTGTTTTTGTTTTGATTTTTTTAGGGGGAGAAAATACTCAGTTCTAGGCATTAATATTTCCTTGCTAGCTTAACAATTTAAATGTCAAGATAAATTTTAGTATCTTTTAAGGGAGAAAATTAATTAGCAAAAGGAAGCAAAACATTTTACTCAGTGGCTACAACAAATAATAAAAATATATTTAGGTTTAAAATCAAGGCTAATTAAATGTAGGTACTGAAAAATACACACACATAATTGAAAAGCTCTTTTTTTTTTTTAATTCATGTAATTACTTTTGTTATTCTGCAAAGTGTTGGGTTTTCTTTGCTATTGGCCTAATGAGATCCTCTCAGTTTTTCAGTCCATTTAGAAAGAGTACAGTTAGACTCCCCAAATAGGAGGCAATTTCTGGCAGGATTTGATACTACCACCTCACAAATTAAATAGGCCAGACAGGTCTGCTTGCTCATCTTCCATCCCCACTATGTGCTCACCATGGGACCTTGGGCAAGTTTATTGATCCTTTTCATGTGGTAAGATGACTCACTCATAAAAATGGCAAGTATTTTGTACTAATCTTATCAGGATTCACTGAGAAATTTGTGAAACCAAGATGCACAGTATCTGGAATACAGTAGGTACTCAATAAATGCTTGTGGGCTTGCCTTCCTTGCTTTCTTTCTTTTCCTTTCTTTCCTTCCCCACATCCCTTGAAGTTAACTTTTTTAAATACAAATATTATCATGATAACTATTAACACTAAACTCATTCACAGCTAATGTTATTTGCCCCTGACCAAAGAGAGGTGAGGCAACATTAGATTTGGAGGAAGGGACAGAGCTTGGTTGCAAGGAGGGACCAAAAGGCTCAGTATGTAATTACTACACCACAATTTTGCTTAGAGTACTGATATTCAGAGACTAAAAAAAAAGGCCTGTCCTTTTCTAACTCCTTCAGTAAGCAAAGGTCAAGATCAGAATACGTATTTGGTGAATTACAGGGCAGTAATTAGGTCAGTGCTAGGGATGGCAACTGTCTTTCTCTGGGGAATTCACTCGTACTTGGAGCACACATGGTATTAAAATTTCTCTCTCTTTCAACTCACTCTTCCTTCCAGATTCAGCCAAAGTGGTATGTGTTGACCAGGGACACCATAAGCACATTGTCACTGCTCTTTGTGATTTCTCTGTCCTTCCATAACACCCCTCTCCTAGGACTACTCTCCTAAGCTAGCTACACTTTAGATCCTGGGAAAACTTTCCCTCTCAAGGTATATCTATTTGTTCCCTTTCCTCTGCTGCTGTGGGTATGTTCTAGATTTGCCTTTCCATTAGTGGATGATGAAATCTCAGATTTGGTGTGACCTTAGGGAGAAGTAACAAAGAAGCAAAACATGGCCTGCTTTCATCGTAGGCATTTCAGCCTAGATGGATCAAGGAAAACTGAGTCTCTCCTGTACTGCAGCTTCTCTAATCAAAGTTCTACTTCAAGATCTGGGATGAAAACCTGAATGTGTAGTAAAACATTACCTTTACTTTCTTTTCCACCCCTGTACACCTAACTCCTTCAGGAACCTCAGTAGGACCATTAAAGCAAAGTGAGGTTTGAGCATTATTCATACTTTTCTCCAAGTATCAAACCACTACAAAATACCATATTTTAATATCAACTTTACAATTTCACCTAATATTTTATCCTTTACAAAAAACTCTAACATAAAGCAAAAATTCAGGTAGATGTGTCATTTGCCAAATTAAATTCAAAGTATTTATTCCAGCAAAAAACAATGTATCATTAAGGAAAAAATAATTACATAAACTAGAATTGCAACTTCTGGATAAAGAAGACAGACTGAATACACCCATATTCTACTTTTCGCCTAAAGCCTCACTAAAATGACCATGAAGGATGATTGAGATTAGAGGGAAAGTGATCATAAAATATGTTTTGTTCTACATAAAATAAAAATTTAAAGGGAAAATATCTGCAAACTGAAGGGCAAGAATTTCAAGATTGAAGGACCCCATTGTTTGCCCAGCTCAATGGATGAACATAAATCCACACGAAGTCATACCATCACGAAATTCCCAAGGATCAGGGAAAAGAAGATTCTCAAGCTTTTGATAAGAAAAAAGAGTAGGTCTCATGCAAAAGATTGGCAGTCAGAATGACTTCCAACTTGTCAACAGCAAACCCAGTGTCTTGGTTTTCCAGGGCTGCTATAATAAATACCAAAGACTGATTGGCTTAAACAATGGAAATGTATTGTCTCACGGTTTTGGAACCTAGAAATCCAAAGTCGAGATGTCGGCAGGATCATACTTCCCCAGAAGCCTGTAGCATTCTGGGGGGGGGGGGGGGGGGGCTTCCAGACAACCCATACTCAGTCTCCACTTCTGTCACTTCCATGCCCCTTTCTGCATCCTGTTCCTGGGTCCACATTTCCTTTGCTTATAAGGGTCCCAGCCCTGTTGTTATAAGGCCCTCACTGGTTCAGTGTGGCAGTATCTTCACTAAGAACATTTTCAAAGATCCTGTTTAAATGAGTTCATACCCATGGGACTTGGGGGTTAGGGCTTGAACATGTCTTTGTGGTGGACTTGATTCAATTCATAACACTTAGATACCAGAAGACATAATTCTGAAGAAAAATAATTTTCAACCCAGAACTGCATACCCAGCCAAATGTTCAATCAAGTTGGAGAATAGAATAAAGACATTTTAAGGAGGGCAGAATCTGAAAACTAATTGCCCTTCCTGCATCCTTTCTCAAAAAATTGATAGAGAATGCACTCCATCCCCTCCAAAAAAGGAGGGAAAAAAAAGAGAGAGGCATAGGATATAGGGAAGAGGAAATACAAAGTAGGTGAGAGGGCAGAGATTCCTCAGAATTATTATAAAGAGAAACCCCAGAATGATTGCTGAGCCCCACGCCAAAAGGATGACCAGGCCAGGTTGGAACAGGTCATTTCTCTTAGAGACTCTTTCAGGACAGTGAATTTAATAGAGAACCTGCTATTCCTGAACATCATGAGATGAGGTTTAGACACTTGGCAAAGACTTTGGAGTTAAATGAGTGATTAATATGTACAAAAAAGTGCAAACTAAACCAAAAAAAGGCAAAAGGAATAATTAATTCAAAGGAAAAAAAGAGGTATGCAGAAAGGCTGTGTAATCCTAATATACCACATAGTCCAGCTGGGATTATTATTTACAAAATTACATTAATCTAAATAATATCCATATTAGAAAAATGGGGATGGGAGAAGGGAGTATGTGCAGAGAAGAAAGAGTATGGAAGGAAAGATAAATTCACATCTGTTGTAGGAAGTCAAAACATAATGACAAAAAAAATGATCAAGAAGGAGCCTTACAAATTTGCTTTTAAGAGACATAATCAGATAAAAGGAAAGAAGATAGCTGCCCCTGAAAATGGTAACGTGGAGAGGGAGGAGGGTTGTACTGTTTTATTTTTTTTTAAGCATTTTTTTTAATTAGATAAATTGCGGGCTTACAGAACAATTGTGCATAAAATACAGGATTCCCCCACACCACACCACCACCAATACCCTGCACTGGTGTCGATCATTTGTTACAATTGATGATAGCACAGTTTTTACAACTGCACTATTAATTAAACCCCACAATTTAACTTAGGGCTTACAGAATGTGCACTGGAGCTCCATGGATTTTTTTTCAACATCTTTTATTGTGAAATATATGTACAAAAAAGCAATAAATTTCAAAATATATATTTTTAAACTTTTTAAATAATATAACATATATACAAAGCAAAGAAAGAAAAAAGCAGTAATTTTCAAAGTACTCTTCAACAAGTAGTTACAGGACAGAATTCAGAGTCTGTCATAGCCTATCATTCCATCATCTCAGATTTTTCTTTCTAGCTGCTCCAGAACACTGGAGGCTAAAAGGAATATACTTTTTATTTTTATTTTTTATTTTTGGCATGGGCAAGCTCTGGAAATCGAACCCAGGTCTCTGGCATGGCAGGCTAGAATTCTGCCACTGAGCCACCATTGCATGCCCTACATAGGTTTTATAATCATCACAATCAACTTTTTTCTTTTTGTGAAAAATAACATATATACAAGAAAGCAATAAATTTCAAAGCACATCACAATTAGTTGTAGAAGAGATTTTAGAGTTTGGTATGGGTTACAGTTTCACAATTTCAGGTTTTCCCTTCTAGCTGCTCTAAAACACTAGGGACTAAAAAGAAATATCAATTTAATGATTCAGCAGTCATACTCATTTGTTAAATCCTAACTTCTCTGTTATGACTCCACCTTCTCCTTTGATCTTTCTCCCAATCTTTAGGGATATTTGGGCTGTGCCCATTCTAACTTTTTTCTTGTTGAAAAGGGTGTCGACAATATGGGATAGAGGGATGGAACTGGTTGATGTTCCTGGAGAGACTGGCACCTCTGTGTTGCAGGACTTATCTGGCCTAGGAACTATTTGAAGGTTTTAGTTTTCTGAAAAGTTAATGTAGTGTAGTGCATTTTGTAGGATCACAGTTAAAGTTCTGGGTTTTCTTTGGGGCTAACAGGAATAAAGTTCATTGTGTGTTGGCAAACCATGATAACTGGCAATATACTAGCTGAAACTTACATAAGAGTGGCCTCCAGAATAGGGTCTCAATTCCATCTGAACTCTCTTAGGCACTGATACCTTATGTCATGGTTAGAGACACATGTCAACTTGGCCAAGTTGTGGTACCTGTTTATCTGATTGGGCAAGCGCTGGCCTGTCTGTTGCAATGAGGACATTACATAGGATTAGGTCATGATCACGTCAGCTGCATCCACAGCTGATTCCATTTGTAATCAGCCAAAGGGGAGTGTCTTCTGCAATTAGTGATGCTAAATCTAATCATGGGAAGCCTTTTAAGGAGGACTCAGAGGAGACAGGTTCCATTCCTGCTTTGGCTGGTGAGCCTCTCCTGCGGAGTTCATCCAGGCCATCCATTGGAGTCGTCGGCTTAGCAGCCTGCCCTTTGGATTTTGGACTCTGCATTCCTGTGGTTATGTGAGACACTTTTATAAATTTTATATTTGCAAGTGTTCCCTGTTGATTCTGTTTCTCTAGAGAACCCTAACTAATACATCTTGGTACCAGGAGTGGTTCTTAAGAAACAGAATCTTAAAAATGGGTTTTTATGAATGGTTTTCTACTCTGACTGGGCTCAGAGACACTAAGGACTCTGATTCCCGTAATCAGAATGACACTCCCAATCCATGGAGTGAGATGGCAAAGGAGACAGAAAAAATATCATTCAATTCCCCTAATGCTTCACTTGTACGAAGCCAGACTCTGGGGGATAATGTTTTTGACACCTTTACAGAGTTTTGTAGAAATAAGAGTTATAGAAATGTTGGTTGGTTGTTGTTAGATACACTGTCTACATTAAGGGGTGAAAGGGATGGGCTTAAGGCTTCAAATGAGAAGCTTAAGCACCGTCTGAAAGATGTAGACGTTTCTATGAGTATCCTGAAGGAAAATCTTATTTCCTGTAGCCGTAGACTTGAGATCTCTGAAAATCAGACTCAGAATCTTATTGTTAGAGTAGCAACTTTACAACGTAAACTGAAATCTCAGTCTTGCATGGTGTCTGCCGTTAAAGTGAGGGCATTGATTGGAAAGGAGTGGGACCCTGAAAAATGGGATGGTGACATATGGATTCATAATGATGCTGGGGGTGAGGTTGAAACCCTAGGCCATGCTGAGTCTTCTGTAGATAACCCTGTAATAGTCTGCCCTGAGGACATAGCCGCCCCACCTCTAGCCTGCCTTGAGGAATTGGTCACCCAGCCTCCTCCTGAAGGGATTAGCCCTAGAGCGATTATTCCTGTTTGACCAGATGAAACTGCAAATGAAGGCCCTGAAGCAAATGGCTTGGGAGATATTTCTAATTCTTTTCATGACCCACCCCCACCACCCCTCATTTCTTCTAGACCTATAACTAGACTAAAGTCCCAACAGGCCCCTAAAGGTGAGGTACAAAGTATCACACATGAGGAGGTACGTTATACTCCAAAAGAACTGTGTGAGTTTTCCAATTTATATAGACAGAAATCAGGGGAATATGTGTGGCAATGGATTTTAAGAGTGTGGGATAATGGTGGGAGGAATATAAGGCTGGATCAGGCTGAAGTTATTGATATGGGCCCACTAAGCAGAGATTCTGCATTCAATGTTATAGCTCGAGTGGTTAGAAAAGGTGTTAACAACTTGTTTGGGTTGTTGGTTGAAACATGGATCAAAAGGTGGCCAACATTACCTGAGGTTGAAATGCCAGAACTTCCCTGGTATAATGTAGATGAGGGGATCCAGAGGCTTAGAGAGATTGGAATGTTAGAGTGGATTTATCATGCAAAGCCTGCTCTTACACCCCAGGAATGTCCGGAAGATGCACCTTTTACCAGAACAGTGAGAAATAAGTTTGTGAGACGAGCACCATCATCCCTAAAGAGCTCTGTGGTTGCACTTCTCTGAAGGTCAAATATTACTGTAGGAACTGCTGTCACTGAGCTGGAATCCTTAAACACAATGGGGATGACAGGATCCCGAGTTGACAGAAGCCAGGTGGCAGCACTTAATCACCAAAGACAGGGTAGACGTGGCTATTATAATAGACAACAAACTCAAAGGAGGCATCAGAATTATATGACATGCAGAGATTTGTGGCATTGGCTAGTAAATCATGGGGTACCTAGAAATACAATAGAAGGGCAGTCTACTAAATTCTTGTTGGAGCTGTATAAACAAAAGAGTTCTAGGTCAAGAGAACAGAAGTCTAATCTGAATTACAAAAACACAAAGTCACGGCCCCTTAATCAATTTCCAGACTTGAAACAGTTTACAGACCCAGAGCCCCTTGAATGAAGGGGAGGCCAGGTCCCTATGGGGGAGAAACCTGTTACAGTGCCACAAATTTATACTGTTAATCTTCCTCTAAGTCTTCCCCAAGGAGACGACGGCCTTTAACCAGGGTAATTGTGAAATGGGGAAAAGGAAATGATCAGATATTTGGGGGATTATTAGACACTGGTTCAGAAGTGACATTAATTCCAGGGGACCCAAAACGTCACTCTGGACCACCAGTCAGAGTGGGGGCTTATGGAGGCCAGGTGATCAATGGAGTTTTAGCTCAGGTCCATCTCACAGTGGGTCCAGTGGGGCCCCGGACCCATCCTGTAGTTATTTCCCCAGTTCCGGAATGTATAATTGGCATAGACATACTGAGCAACTGGCAGAATCCCCATATTCGCTCTCTAACTCGTGCAGTAAGGGCTATTATGGTGGGAAAGGCCAAGTGGAAGCCATTAGAACTGCCCCTACCAAGCAAAATAGTAAATCAGAAGCAATACTGTTTTCCTGGAGGGATTGCAGAGATTACTGCCACTCTTAAGGACTTGAAAGATGCAGGGGTGGTGATTCCCACCACATCCCCATTCAACTCTCCTATTTGGCCAATGCAGAAAACAGATGGGTCTTGGAGAATGACAGTGGATTATCGTAAACTCAACCAGGTGGTAACTCCAATTGCAGCTGCTGTTCCAGATGTAGTATCATTGCTTGAGCAAATCAATACATCCCCTGGTACCTGGTATGCAGCTATTATCTGGCAAATGCTTTTTTCTCAATAGCTATTAGTAAGGACCACCAGAAACAGTTTGCTTTCAGCTGGCAAGGCCAGCAATATACTTTCACTGTCCTACCTCAGGGATATATCAACTCTTCAGCCCTATGTCATAATCTTGTTTGCAGAGACCTTGATCATTTCTGCCTCCCACAAGACATCACACTGGTCCATTATATTGATGATATCATGTTGATTGGACCTAGTGAGCAAGAAGTAGCAACTATTCTAGATTTACTGGTAAGGCATTTGCATGTCAGAGGATGGGAAATAAATCCAACAAAAATACAGGGGCCTTCCACCTCAGTAAAATTTCTAGGTGTCCAGTAGTGTGGGGCATGTCGAGATATCTCTTCTAAGGTGAAAGATAAGTTGCTGCATCTGACCCTCCCACAACCAAAAAAGAGGCACAATGCCTAGTTGATCTTTTTGGATTTTGGCGACAACATATTCCTCATTTGGGTGTGCTACTCTGGCCCATTTATTGAGTAACCAGAAAAGCTGCTAATTTTGAGTGGGGACCTGAACAAGAGGAGGCTCTGCGACAGGTCCAGGCTGCTGTACAAGCTGCTCTGCCACTTGGGCCATATGATCCAGCAGATCCAATGGTGCTGGAAGTGTCAGTGGCAAATAGAGATGCTGTCTGGAGCCTTTTACAGGCCCCTATAGGAGAATCACAACGCAGACCCTTAGGATTTTGGAGCAAAGCCTTACCATCTGCTGCAGATAACTACTCTCCTTTTGAGAAACAGCTTTTGGCCTGCTACTGGGCCTTAGTAGAGACTGAACGCTTAACCATGGGCCACCAAGTTACCATGAGACCTGAGTTGCCTATCATGAGTTGGGTATTGTCTGACTCACCAAGCCATAAAGCTGGGCATGCACAGCAGCACTCTATTGTAAAATGGAAATGGTATATACGAGATAGAGCCAGAGCAGGTCCTGAAGGCACAAGTAAGTTACATGAAGAAGTGGCACAAATGCCCATGGTTTCCACTCCTGCTGCCACATTACCTTCTCCTTCCCAGACCAGAGCTATGATGCTCTTGGGGAGTTCCTTACAGTGAATTGACTGAGGAAGAGAAAACTTGGGCCTGGTTTACAGATGGTTCAGCATGATATGCAGGTACCACCTGAAAGTGGACAGCTGCAGCAGTACAACCCCTTTCTGGGGTGTCCTTGAAGGACAGTGGTGAGGGGAAATCCTCCCAGTGGGCAGAACTTCGAGCAGTGCACCTGGTTGCTCATTTTGCTTGGAAGGAAAACTGGCCAGAGGTGCGTCTGTATACTGACTCATGGGCTGTTGCTAATGGTTTGGCTGGATGGTCAGGGACTTGGAAAGACCATAATTGGAAAATTGGTGACAAAGAAGTCGGGGAAGAAGTATGTGGATAGACCTTTCTGAGTGGGCTAAAAACATGAAGATATTTGTGTCCCATGTGAATGCACACCAGAGGGTGACTTCAGCAGAGGAAGATTTTAATAATCAAGTGGATAAGATGACCCGTTCTGTGGATACCAGTCAGCCTCTTTCCCCAGAAATTCCTGTTATTGCCCAATGGGCTCATGAACAAAGTGGTCACGATAGTAGGGATGGAGGTTATGCATGGGCTCAGCAACATGGACTTCCACTCACCAAGGCTGACCTGGCTACAGCCACTGCTGAGTGCCCAATCTGCCAGCAGCAAAGACCCACACTCAGCCTCCAATATGGCACCATTCCCCGAGGTGATCAGCCAGCTACATGGTGGCAGGTTGATTACATTGGACCACTCCCTTCATGGAAGGGGCAGCTGTTGGGGACCAGAGGCTAACCTAAGATGGCAATTGAGCCAACATGGCCACCCCGGCTAATGCAATGGCATCTACATAGTACAACAAGGTTCTTCACGGAAATAGGTTCCCGCCGGGACCTTCCCGCCGGCGTGAACTCCCCACCAATCATCTAACCAGCCCTTCCCGCCAGCGCGAACTCCCTCCTATCATAATGCTCCACATACCCTACCTCCCTCCCCAGGTCGGTATATATACACCCGGCTTGCTTAATAAAATTTGCAGCTTGATCAGAATCCTGTCTTGCTGTCCTTCTTGCATCTCTCTGTCCCATAGCCATTCTTCCCTCAGCAGGTGGTGGACCCCGTTGACTGTCCTGCGGGTCGGGACAGGCAGCAATTTGTTCTAACTGGAATAGACACATACTCTGGATATGGGTTTGCTTTCCCTGCACGCAATGCTTCTGTCAAAACTACCATCCGTGGGCTTACAGAATGCCTTATCCATCGTCATGGTATTCCGCATAGCATTTCTTTGGATCAAGGAGCACACTTCACAGCAAATGAAGTGTGGGAATGGGCGCATGCTCACGGAATTCTCTGGTCTTACCATGTTCCCCATCATACAGAAGCAGCTGGATTGATAGAACGGTGGAATGGCCTTTTGAAAACTCAATTACGGTGCCAACTAGGTGGCAAAAACTTGAAAGGCTGGGGTAATGTTCTCCAGGAAGCTGTGTATGCTCTGAATCAGCGTCCGCTGTATGGTGCTGTTTCTCCCATAGCCAAGATCCATGGGTCCAGGAACCAAGGGGTGGAAATGGGCATAGTACCACTCACTATTACCCCTAGTGATCCACTAGGAAAATTTTTGCTTCCTGTCCCTGCTACCCTGAATTCTGCTGGTCTACAGGTTTTAGTTCCAAAACAGGGTGTGCTTCCTCCAGGAGAAACAACAGTGATACCACTGAACTGGAAGTTAAGATTGCCACCTGGTCACTTTGGGCTACTTATGCCTCTGGATCAACAAGCCAAGAAGGGGATTACATTATTGTCTGGGGTAACTGACCCTGACTATCAGAAGTAAGTAGGACTGCAACTACATAATGGAGGTAAAGAAGAGTTTTTTTGGAATATAGGAGATCCCCTAGGGCGTCTATTAGTACTACCATGCCCTGTGATTAAAATCAATGGAAAACTGCAACAACACAATCCAAGCAGGACTACTAATGGCTCTGAAACTTTAGGAATGAAGGTTTGGTTCACCCCACCAGGCATAGAACCACGGCCAGCTGAAGTGCTTGCTGAGGGTAAAGGGAACATGGAATGGGTAGTGGAAGAAGGAAGTGATAAATATGAACTTCGACCATGTGATCAGTTACAGAAATGAGGACTGTAATGCTGTTTTGTTTGTGTTATACTATTTAAGTTGTAAGATATGAAGTTTAAGAATGAATGTTGCCCAAGGATTTGCACGCTATTCTGGAGAGATTTAATGTGTTTCCAGTTATATGCAGGACAGTTGAGTATTGTCAGGTAAAAGAAAAAATGTGTGCTTATTTGTTTTCATTTGGAAATTAAGTATGGTTTAAGGTGATATATATATAAGTGCCAAGTTGACAAGGGGTGGACTGTCATGGTTAGGGACACATGTCAACTTGGCCAAGTTGTGGTACCTGTTTATCTGATTGGGCAAGCGCTGGCCTGTCTGTTGTAATGAGGACATTTCATAGGATTAGGTCATGATCACGTAAGCTGCATCCACAGCTGATTCCATTTGTAATCAGCCAAAGGGGAGTGTCTTCTGCAATTAGTGATGCTAAATCTAATCATGGAAAGCCTTTTAAGGAGGACTCAGAGGAGACAGGTTCCATTCCTGCTTTGGCTGGTGAGCCTCTCCTGCGGAGTTCATCCAGGCCATCCATCGGAGTCGTCGGCTTCACAGCCTGCCCTATGGATTTTGGACTCTGCATTCCTGCGGTTACGTGAGACACTTGTATAAATTTTATATTTGCAAGTGTTCCCTGTTGATTCTGTTTCTCTAGAGAACCCTAACTAATACACCTTATATTGTTACATTTCTTTTCTCCCGTTTGGTCAGGAAGGCATGCCAGGGCCAGGCTCATCCTGCTGTTTTCTTTTTAAAATGAAACTCATAGAGCCAGTTGAAACTTTATGTGCATGTAAACAAATAAAAATAAAAAATAAAATTAAACTAAATTTACTACATATATTCGAGTATGAAGCACCTTCCCAGAATGGACAAGGAAAGCTGTAGGGATAGCCACAACACCCCACTCACAGAGTCTCCACAAGTTCTATTCTATCGGGCAAGTCAAGGCTCTGCCAGTGCAACAAGGGCTACTTAAGTTCATCAGGGACTTCTAGTGGCACCAAAAAACATTATACAATATTTCAAGCTATCCATATTTGCATGAAAAATAACCCTGATATAAAAATAAGGAAATATATTTTCATGCATTTGTGAACACATAGAATTTTCTGGGAAAAAAAAAACCCATAAAAACTAGAAACAAAATAGCTTCCTCCAAGGAGAGGAATATCAATGTTTATGAGTTTTGTAAAGTTTGACTTTTTTTAACCAGGTTCATGAATTATCTTTTGAAAAATACATTAAAAATTTAAACGTAAGGAAAATTAAACAGAAAATAAATCCTGGATAAATACATAAGTTCTCATCCATTTGAAAGCTACACTGACACCTATGGTGCAGTAGAAACAGTACTGGGCTTGGAATTAGGAAACATTTATCTCCATCCTGACGTATTTGTTATAGGGCCTTGCTGATTAAATTTTATCTCCGCGACACTCAGTTTCTTCATATGGAAAACCAAAAAATTAAAAGTCTTAGGGCAAATTGAATGGCATTACTAATTAATGATAACTTAAAGGACTTGGTAATTTTTACAGTACCTGAAAGATATAAGCACAGTTAAAAGATTAAATGTATAGTGTGAAGTAAAAACAAACATTTTAGCATTCATCTGACCAAACTGTTGTTGTTTTCCCTAGAGTAGGTTAATTGCAGAAAATTTCAGAAAACACAAACCCTCTTAATTTTAAAATTGCTGTAAACTAAAACTCTGCAAATATTGTCATGTAGCACAAAACCAGGAATGAGGCTCTGCAAGAGCGTCCAGGAATGTGGCATGTAATAGGTCTGGAGCGCGTAACCAGGAACGCAGCTGCAAGCCTCCAGGAACGTTACATGGAAACAGAACAAACTAGGATCGAGGCTCCGAAGTTTCAGGAAGTAGGTTTCATTAGTCTATGGCCATAGGGTTCAGCCAAGTAGCCTCTGAAAGTCTGAGCCCCAATCAGGGGCTGATACAAGATATGCATAGACAGAATGGCTGTTAGCATTTTCCTAATATCATAACTGGCTACACTCGTGGGAGGCAATTGGCTGCTGGTAGTGTTTTCCTAATATGGTAACTGGCTACACTTGAGGGAGGTGATTGGCTGCTCACTGGTGGCTAGAACCAGGAAGGGTTGCCAAAGCTGAGCTGACAGGAGTGGATGAGTGGTTATGGCGGGAGGGCCCTGCTTGCTGCCAAGAGCTTGAGTGCTACAGTCAAACCCATTGTGCTTTCTGAACCAAAGGTGCCAGATATTACTGAGAGTTTATTAAAATTTGATACATCTGATAGTTTCTTCTTTCTTCTTTCCTAATAACTTCAGCATCTACAAATAACACATCTAACAGGTTAACCTTTCTAGAATTTAATTTGGAAACTGTTGCCATTTGGCAACCTCCAGATGATTCATTTGCTCATAGGGTCATTCTGGAAGACAGAATTTAATTTTGTTATGTCAATAAGGCACTTTTATTATGGAATTATTCTTCATGACATGCAAATATACTTGTTGTGTAAAATCATGAGGTTTAGATGAGATGATATAAGTAAGTGGTTTACATGGTGTCTAGTGAACTGTAAACAACCCACAAATGGAAGCTGTTTAAGGACTGATTAAAGTCTATTGGGATAGCCGTATTAAAGGTTTCAAATTGGCTTGAAGAATGGAGTCTGTAACAAGTTAATATTCTATATCTGAACAATTAAACACTTTTTTTTAAATAAAAGAACTATACGAGATAGGAGGTGGTGGCAGGCAAGGCTGGGAATGGGGCTGTTTGTTGGGGTTGCAAAGGTGAAGCATTTGATAGGAGAGGTAAAATTTAAAACAAATAACTATAATGAAAATCCAGGTGTAGGAAATCTCCACTGAACAAGTAAAAGCAATGTCCACTCAGAATTAAAATAATGAGAGGTCAGAGACAGTTGAGATAATCAGAAAATGCACATTTTTTTATTAATTAAAAAAATTAACACATTTAGAAATCATTCCATTCTACATATACAGTCAGTAATTCTTAATATCATCACATAGATGCATATTCATCTTTTCTTAGTACATTTGCATCGATTTAGAAGAAGAAATAGAAAGACAACAGAAAAAGAAATAAAATGATAATAGAGAGAAAAAATTTAAAAAAAAGAAAAAAAGAAGAAAAAAAAACTATACCTCAGATGCAGCTTCATTCACTGTTTTAACACAATTACATTACAATTAGGTAGTATTGTGCTGTCCATTTCTGAGTTTTTGTATCCAGTCTTGTTGCACAGTCTGTATCCCTTCAGCTCCAATTACCCATTATCTTACCCTATTTCTACCTCCTGATGGTCTCTGTTACCAATGACATATTCCAAGTTTCTTCTCTAATGTCGGTTCACATCAGTGGGACCATACAGTATTTGTCCTTAAGTTTTTGGCTAGTCTCACTCAGCATAATGTTCTCTAGGTCCATCCATGTTATTACATGCTTCATAAGTTTATTCTGTCTTAAAGCTGCATAATATTCCATCGTATGTATATACCACAGTTTGTTTAGTCACTCGTCTGTTGATGGACATTTTGCCTGTTTCCATCTCTTTGCAATTATAAATAATGCTGCTATAAACATTGGTGTGCAAATGTCCGTTTGTGTCTTTGCCCTTAAGTCCTCTGAGTAGATACCTAGCAATGGTATTGCTGGGTCATATGGCAATTCTATATTCAGCTTTATGAGGAACCGCCAAACTGCCTTCTACAGTGCTTGCAACATTTGACATTCCCACCAACAGTGGATAAGTGTGTCTCTTTCTCCACATCATATCCAGCACTTGTCATTTTCTGTTTTGTTGATAATGGCCATTCTGGTGGGTGTGAGATGATATCTCATTGTGGTTTTGATTTACATTTCTCTAATGGCCAGGGACAGTGAGCATCTCTTCATGTGCCTTTTGGCCATTTGTATTTCCTCTTCTGAGAGGTGTCTGTTCAAGTCTTTTTCCCATTTTGTAATTGGGTTGGCTGTCTTTTTGTTGTTGAGTTGGACAATCTCTTTATAAATTCTGGATACTAGACCTTTACCTGATATGTCGTTTCCAAATATTGTCTCCCATTGTGTAGGCTGTCTTTCTACTTTCTTGATGAAGTTCTTTGATGCACAAAAGTGTTTAATTTTGAGGAGCTCCCATTTATTTATTTCTTTCTTCAGTGCTCTTGCTTTAGGTTTAAGGTCCATAAAACCGCCTCCAATTGTAAGATTCATAAGATATCTCCCTACATTTTCCTCTAACTGTTTTATGGTCTTAGACCTAATGTTTAGATCTTACACCCATTCTGAGTTAATTTTTGTATAGGGTATGAGATACGGGTCCTCTTTCATTCTTTTGCATATGGATATCCAGTTCTCTAGGCACCATTTATTGAGGAGACTGTTCTGTCCCAGGTGAGTTGGCTTGACTGCCTTATCAAAGATCAAATGTCCATAGATGAGAGGGTCTATATCTGAGGATTCTGTTTGATTCCATTGGTCGATATATCTATCTTTATGCCAGTACCATGCTGTTTTGACCACTGTGGCTTCATAACATGCCTTAAAGTCAGGCAGCGTGAGACCTCCAGCTTCGGTTTTTTTCCTCAAGATACTTTTAGCAATTCGGGACACCCTGCCCTTCCAGATAAATTTGCTTATTGGTTTTTCTATTTCCGAAAAATAAGTTGTTGGGATTTTGATTGGTATTGCGTTGAATCTGTAAATCAGTTTAGGTAGAATTGACATCTTAACTATATTTAGTCTTCCAATCCATGAACACAGTATGCCCTTCCATCTATTTAGGTCTTCTGTGATTTCTTTTAACAGTTTTTTGTAGTTTTCTTTGTATAGGTCTTTTGTCTCTTTAGTTAAATTTATTCCTAAGTATTTTATTCTTTTAGTTGCAATTGTAAATGGAATTCTTTTCTTGATTTCCCCCTCAGCTTGTTCATTGCTAGTGTATAGAAACACTACAGATTTTTGAATGTTGATCTTGTAACCTGCTACTTTGCTGTACTCATTTATTAGCTCTAGTAGTTTTGTTGTGGAGTTTTCCGGGTTTTTGACGTATAGTATCATATCATCTGCAAAGAATGATGGTTTTACTTCTTCCTTTCCAATTTTGATGCCTTGTATTTCATTTTCTTGTCTAATTGCTCTGGATAGAACCTCCAACACGATCTTGCATAACAGTGGTGATAATGGACATCCTTGTCTTGTTCCTGATCTTAGGGGGAAAGTTTTCAATTTTTCCCCATTGAGGATGATATTAGCTGTGGGTTTTTCATATATTCCCTCTATCATTTTAAGAAAGTTCCCTTGTATTCCTATCCTTTGAAGTGTTTTCAGCAGGAAAGGATGTTGAATCTTGTCAAATGCCTTCTCTGCATCAATTGAGATGATCATGTGATTTTTCTGCTTTGATTTGTTGATATGGTGTATTACATTAATTGATTTTCTTATGTTGAACCATTCTTGCATACCCGGGATGAATCCTACTTGGTCATGATGTATAATTCTTTTAATGTGTTGCTGGATTTGATTTGCTAGAATTTTGTTGAGGATTTTTGCATCTATATTCATTAGAGAGATTGGTCTGTAGTTTTCTTTTTTTGTAATATCTTTGCCTGGTTTTGGTATGAGGGTAATGTTGGCTTCATAGAATGAATTAGGTAGCTTTCCCTCCACTTCAATTTTTTTGAAGAGTTTCAGTAGGGTTGGTACTAATTCTTTCTGGAATGTTTCGTAGAAATCACATGTGAAGCTGTCTGGTCCTGGACTTTTCTTTTTGGGAAGCTTTTGAATGACTGCTTCAATTTCTTTACTTGTGTTTGGTTTGTTGAGGTCGTCTATTTCTTCTTGAGTCAAAGTTGGTTGTTCATGCCTTTCTAGGAACTTGTCCATTTCATCTAAATTGTTGTATTTATTAACGTAAAGTTGTTCATAGTATCCTGTTATTACCTCCTTTATTTCTGTGAGTTCAGTGGTTATGTCTCCTCTTCCATTTCTGATCTTATTTATTTGCATCCTCTCTCTTCTTCTTTTTGTCAATCTTGCTAAGGACCCATCAATCTTGTTGATTTTCTCATAGAACCAACTTCTGGTCTTATTGATTTTCTTTATTGTTTTCATGTTCTCTATTTCATTTATTTCTGCTCTAATCTTTGTTATTTCTTTCCTTTTGCTTGCTTTGGGATTAGTTTGCTGTTCTTTCTCCAGTTCTTCCAAGTGGACAGTTAATTTCCGAATTTTTGCCCTTTCTTCTTTTTTGATATAGGCATTTAGGGCAATAAATTTCCCTCTTACCACTGCCTTTGCTGCGTCCCATAGGTTTTGATATGTTGTGTTTTCATTTTCATTCACCTCGAGATATTTACTAATTTCTCTTGTGATTTCTTCCTTGACCCACTGGTTGTTTAAGAGTGTGTTGTTGAGCCTCCACATATTTGTGAATTTTCTGGCGCTCTGCCTATTATTGATTTCCAACTTCATTCCTTTATGATCTGAGAAAGTGTTGTGCATGATTTCAATCTTTTTAAATTTGTTGAGACTTGCTTTGTGACCCAGCATATGGTCTATCTTTGAGAATGATCCATGAGCACTTGAAAAAAAGGTGTATCCTGCTGTTGTGGGGTGTAATGTCCTATAAATGTCTGTTAAGTCTAGCTCATTTATTGTAATATTCAAATTCTCTGTTTCTTTATTGATCCTCTGTCTAGATGTTCTGTCCATTGATGAGAGTGGGGAATTGAAGTTTCCAACTATTATGGTAGATGTGTCTATTTTCCTTTTCAGTATTTGTAGCATATTCCTCACGTATTTTGGGGCATTCCGATTTGGTGCGTAAATATTTATGATTGTTATCTCTTCTTGTTGGAGTGTTCCTTTTATTAGTAGATAGTATCCTTCTTTGTCTCTTTTAACTGTTTTACATTTGAAGTCTAATTTGTTGGATATTAGTATAGCTGCTCCTGCTCTTTTCTGGTTGTTATTTGCATGAAATATCTTTTCCCAACCTTTCACTTTCAACCTATGTTTATCTTTGGGTCTAAAATGTGTTTCCTGTAGACAGCATATAGAAGGATCCTGTTTTTTAATCCATTCTGCCAGTCTATGTCTTTTGATTGGGGAATTCAGTCCATTAACATTTAGTGTTATTACTGTTTGTGTAATACTTTCCTCTACCATTTTGCCTTTTGTATTATATATACCATATCTAGTTTTCCTTCTTTCTACACTCTTCTCCACACCTCTCTCTTCTGTCTTTTCATATCTGATTCTAGTGCTTCCTTTAGTATTTCTTGCAGAGCTGGTCTCTTGGTCACAAATTCTTTCAGTGACTTTTTGTCTGAAAATGTTTTGATTTCTCCCTCATTTTTGAAGGACAATTTTGCTGGATATAGAAGTCTTGGTTGGCAGTTTTTTCTTTTAGTAATTTAAATATATCATCCCACTGTCTTCTAGCTTCCATGGTTTCTGCTGAGAAATCTACACATAGTCTTATTGGGTTTCCCTTGTATGTGACAGATTGTTTTTCTCTTGCTGCTTTCAAGATCCTCTCTTTCTCTTTGAACTCTGACATTCTAACTAGTAAGTGTCTTGGAGAATGCCTATTTGGGTCTATTCTCTTTGGGGTGCGCTGCACTTCTTGGATCTGTAATTTTAGGTCTTTCATAAGAGTTGGGAAATTTTCAGTGATAATTTCTTCCATTAGTTTTTCTCCTCCTTTTCCCTTCTCTTCTCCTTCTGGGACACCCACGACACGTATATTTGTGCGCTTCATATTATCATTCAGTTTCCTGATCCCCTGTTCAAATTTTTCCATTCTTTTCCCTATAGTTTCTCTTTCTTTTTGGATTTCAGATGTTCCATCCTCCAGTTCACTAATTCTAACCTCTGTCTCTTGAAATGTACCATTGTAGGTTTCCACTGTTTTTTTCATCTCTTCTACTGTATCTTTAATTCCCATAAGTTCTGTGATTTGTTTTTTCAGACTTTCCATTTCTTCTTTTTGTTCATCCCTTGCCTTCTTCATGTCCTCCCTCAATTTATTGATTTGGTTTTTGAAGAGGTTTTCCATTTCTGTACATATATTCAGAATTAGTTGTCTCAGCTCCTGTATCTCATTTGAACTATTGGTTTGCTCCTTTGACTGGACCATATCTTCAATTTTCCTGGTGTGATTTGTTATTTTTTGCTGGCATCTGGACACTTAATCAGATTTCCCTGAGTGTGAGACCCAGCAGGTTGAAAGATTTTCCTGTGAAGTCTCTGGACTCTGTTTTTTTTATCCTGCCCAGTAGGTGGCGCTTGTCTGTCTGCGGGTCCCACCAGCAAATGATGTTGTGGCTCCTTTATTAATGCCACTATTGGTGTTTTGTTGGGCCCAGTCCCTGCCACTGTCAGAAACTCCTTCCTCTCCCTCTGGGCAGCCGCCTGTGGAGGAGGGGCACCAGTCGCCAGCCGCTGCGGCTTGGGGAGCCCGCTGATCCGAGGCTCGTAGCCGGTCCGGGAAGCCGCCCGCGAAAGGGGGGCACCAACCGCCGCGGCTTGGGAAACTTGCCTTTCCAAGACTCTCAGCCGGTTTGGGAAAGAGGATGGGAGGGGTGCCGGCCGCCAGCCACCGTGGCCTGGGGAAGCGCGCGCTGCTCGTGGAGCTCACCGCAGCGGAGTCTCGCAGACAGTCTAGCCAGTCCAGACTGGGGTACACTGTGTGTCCGTTCCCTGCCGTGGCCCCGGGAGCTGTTCTGCACTGTTTCTCGTCACCTAGTAGTTGCTCTGGAGAAGGAACTAAGACACGCGTACCTTATAAGCCGCCATCTTGGCCCCTTATTCAGAAAATGCACATTTTGAAAGAAGAGTCCAATCTGAAAAGGACTAACTCCCTCAAAAAATCTAAAAAGTATGGGGAAAATTTTTACTTTATAACATGGGATATGTATAACATGGGATATGTATAGGGCCCAATAGACATATACTGAACATTTACCTTCAATAAATACTCCCAATCCAATCATTTTCACTATCTCCATCCCTGCAACCCTAGCCCAAGCCATGATCATCTCTCCTGTGAACTGCCACAGTAACCTCCTAACTGGTACCCCTGCTTCTCTTCTAAGAGTTTACGCCCCAAACTGAGCCTGACTGATCCTTTAAAAATGTAAATTTGAAAATGAGCAAAAGACTTGAATAGACACTTCTCCAAAAAGGAACTACAATTGGCTAAAGAGCACATGAAAAGATTGCTAAACATCACCAACTATTAGGGAAATGCAAGTCCAAATCATGAGATATTATTTCACACCTACTAGAATGGGCACTATTAAAAAAAAAAAAAAAGCAAAAAAAGAGAATGTGGAAAAATAGGAACACATACACCATAGGAATGTGAAATGGTGCAGTCACTGTGAAAGAGTGTCTGGCTGTTCCTCAGGAAGGTAAAGTACTGGATCTTCTACTTAATTCAGATCTCTGCTCCAATATACCACAAACAGACAGACCGACCAATGATGACTATACCCCACACAAAATTTGGTATACCCAACAGACAAGTTATTCCATCTCCATCTCCTTATTCTGCTTTATTTTTCTCAATAACACCACTTCTTGGCATTATATAATTTACTTGTCTGTTTGTGAGCTGGGACCCTGTTTGTTTGTGTGTGTTTTGTTTGTTGTGTTGGCTTGTTTTCATTGAATCCCCTAGGCCTGGAGTAGGGACAGATTTTGTATTCAATAAATATTTGTTGAATAAATGGAGAAATGAATGAATGAATCAAAAGTATACTAAATTTGGACTCAAGAGACTTGGAACTAAATGTTAGTCCTTCTGCTACATGCTAATTTGAATTATGCCCTTAGGAAAGATTGTTTATTATTTCTACAAACATTCTTTCTCTAGTTATTAATCATCTCAATATAACGCTATTGCTATGTTAGATTAGATGCTCTCTCAAGCCCTTCTGATTGTTTTCATTAATTCAGCATTTATTTATTGAATGCTGCTGTTTTTAGGCTCCTGGGATACAGGAGTAAAACAAAATTAAGTGTTTGTTCTCATGGAGCTCCCTTTTTGATAGTGGTTGTCAGATTATCAACAAATCTGTAAAATAATGTCAGGTGGTGAAAAGTGCTATGAAGGAAAACGAAGTGACTAATTCTGTATAGGGCTGCCAGAGATGGTCTAATAAGATGACATTTGATCAGAAATACGAAATATCAAACAAGAGAGCGCCACAGATGAGGGAAGTGCATTCTAGCACAGTGGCCCTGGGGCAGGGAGTGTACTTAGTGTCTGAAGAAAAGTAAATGTTAATCTGTGCGCTCTCAGTTGCTTTAGTTCTCACATGCATTTCATGGCATGGGTCTCTGGTTCACCTAGTTGTGAATTTTTCTTCTTTTACAATATAAAAATACTGCAGAATTATATTTTCCGCATGTACACTTGAATATATATTGTATAACTAAATATGTATTAAACATTCACATGAAAATTTCAAGGAATTTAAAGGGTAATTTTGTCTATACATGATTTTTGCTTTAAGAGCTGACTTTTGAACCAAACCTCTAGTTATTTCTCCAATGAAATTACTGGGTAGCTGTGAACATAATGAACATATTACTGGGTAGTTGTGAACAAGATTCACTTCAGGCTTATACATATCTTAGCAATTCTTTGGCTTTCTTTAACAACTTCATCAAATGCATATCGTAATCCCTCCACACCCCCACCCCACTCCCTTACAGCTCTATAGCCAAGTACATTTCTGCATCACTGCATGTGCTGGGAAGGCATCTCAAGTAAATTAGAAGTGGTGCAGAAATCCTTAGGGTGTGTGACAGTAGGAAACAGCTTGGCACTTAATTAAAAGGCAATTGTGAGTTTTAAGTGCATCCAAATCCAACTAACAATAATAATAAAAGCAATCTGAAGAGATTTGAGATATCAGAAGGCATAATAAGCCTATCTGCTAATTTCAACTGTTTGGGTGAGATGCAATTTTGAAGATAAGACTGTTACATCAATAGAAAAAGACCTAGATTTATGGTGTCAGCCCCACTTCCCCTCTCACTATCTTGGATAAATAAAGGCATCACCCAATTTTCTAATTGACTGAGATAAAGTTCTGACCTTAACAGATGTGGGGTTGATTCCAAGAATTGAGTCACTAGATCTTAGTTCAGGTGGGTATAATAAGGAGCTTTTGAGGTCACAGTCATGGGTCTGGGTTGTATGCAGGTTTCCCCCCACTCCCCACCCCGCAATAGCTGTTATTCATAAAGTCTAACACAGACGACTTTTTCTGTCACACTTCCAACCTGGGTGCTCATATGGCCCTGTTGCACAGAGCTGTGAAACTGCTATGCCTGCCTCTCCCACATCAGTACCTGTCAACTGTCTTCACCTCTTAGGCCTAGACTCTGGGTATTTTAAGGTGATTATTCTACAATCAATAAATGAATATGCGCTAATATGAAAATCTTTCTCTTCTGAAATTCCCCCATACCACCTTTCCAGACAGTATGCTCACTTTTAAAGTGACTTCTGCAGATAGCACACCTGTATCTTTGTATTTTGGACATATACCTCTCTTTTTAATACAGCTCCCACCATCACCTATTGTCTTCCACCATCCTGCTTTTTTTTGTCATCCCTGAAAACCGCTCTTCAGGCAAATGGAAGGATTTCTTTTTCCCTCATAATTTTCCTTCTGTCTCACAACTCTATGTGCCCAAACCCTGCGCATTCTCCAAGGCCCAGCTCAATTGCCACTTTCTCTCTGACCCTTCCAGGAAAACTAAACTCTCCCTGCTTCCAGGAAAATAAACTCTCCCTACTCTAACCATCAATAGAACTTCTGTTTCTGTCTAAGGGCACCTACCCTTCCCTAGGCATAACTCAGTCATTCAGACACTTCTTCAAATCCTCCACAGGGACTGAAAGCTACTTGAAGACAAGATCTTAACCTAGGTCTTCCAGAATTCTAGCTTTCCACTTTGCACCTGGTAGGGGGTGAAACTAGGGGTGGGGGTGAACGGTTTAAAATATTTAACAACAGGTACTGCTTGGGCACCAACCAATCATAACAGATGCTAGCTGTACCAGATGTTAAGATTTCAGCAGTTGGATTAAGGGAAGTATTTGTGTTAGGGGTGGGTCTCCCAGGGAGAGGCTGAGCAACTGGGACTGTGTGGAGAAGGGGGTAGTCACTCACAGGGATAAGGGAAATTAACAAACCAGTAATTCTAAAAGGCTTACAAATTAGTAAGGAAGTACAGGTATGGTTTAACAAGTGGGGTTACGGGATTAGTACTAGCCTGCAAGGAAATGCGTATCCCTTGAATGGATGACCGGATACATAAATGATGGAGGTGTTCCCATGTAAACAGGTTGTTGGAGGACATATTGTGGGATATAGAGACCTGTGATCGTCTCTAAGTGCCAAGAGGGACTGACTACTTCACTGTAAATCCCGTGGAGGTCTACTTAGTGGGATATTTACACTGTATGGATGTCTGGGGTCACTGGATCCTATCTGGCCAGGCTTAAGATACGCTGTTGTGATCACTATATGAGAAGGTGCAAGGGACCAATGTCAATTTATCCAATTGCCACAGGAAAAAACATTTGACATGCATTACCCTGATGTAGGATCCAGAAGAATGGCATGAATACAAGTGATTGTGAAAATTCTTTGCTGCAGGGAAATGAAGCTGGGTCAGCCTGTGACCGGGCCACACAATTAGGTTGCACAGCTGCAGGCAAACAAGATAATTGCAAATGCGCAAAATGTAGAGTGAAAGGTCTAAAACAAAACATATAACAAGAGGAAGCTTTGGCAAAGTTCAAGTAGTGAATAAAACTAAGCCATTGAATATGTTTTTAAATGTTTTTATATAAGAACTGGTTTAAAAAACATGGCCCAAAGTCAGATAGCAGTCTTGACCATGATTAACAGCTTCATTTTGATGAAAGGAGGACCCTCTTCAGATGTAAATGTCACCCGAGATGTACTGAATGCAAGCCCTTGAGTTGTTACCAGAAAACCTTTCTGAAACTCAGTCTTTGACTCCCCACATCCTCTATACCCCCATTCGTTCATAAAACAATGCTAATTCCATAAACATAACTTGTGTACACTCTCTTCAAACCTGCACCCATGCCTCCTCCATCACCACTTCAATATCCTGGACTACTATGATCCATATAATGTATTCACTAGTCTTCAGACTTAGCTGGTCCCAGCCGGTCCTACACATGACTGCAAACACCTCTTCTTTAGGAACATCTCTGAGCAATCACTCCCCTGTTCAAAGGCCTCCAGGGACTCCTCTCTCTGAGTCAATAAAATACTCACCTCTCACTCACTTTTGGGCATTGAAAGCCATCTTTGCTAAGCAGACACGTTTCTTTCTCACTGCCTCATAGATCCTGTACTTTCTCATGGAACACCTTTCTCATCAGCCTGAAGAAATCTCAACCATCCTTCAACCTCCACACAATGAGCCCCTTTCAAGAAACATTCACTTGAGCTTCCCTGGCTACTCCTAAGCCCTACATATAAACCATCTTTCCCCTGAGTAACTAGCATTTTGTTAAAATGTCTTCTGCAGAACTTAACTTTGCTCTACCTTCCATTATATTAGCTTTTTTTTCTTAGCCCTTTTATTTACTCTAAATTGCAAACTTCTTGAGAAACAGGACATATTTTAAATTCATTTCTCCCCCAACCCGAACCACCACCTCTGCCCCACTTTGTGCAGTGTTGGTGCTTAAAGTGTGTTAATGTGATGTGAACTGAATTACTTAGTACTGGCTGAAAATAAGACCCTTGAGAGCCCCTTTTTTTATATCTTTCACAATTAAGGGCAGAGTCTGTATCTAATTTATCCATCCTTGTATGCTATTAATCTATCCTGTTGTGTGGCACATGGTGGGAATTCTGTCAATGTGTGCTAAGTGAATGAATGAATGAGTGAAAGACGAATAGGTGAATGTGGAAAACAGAGGTGCAGAAGTACCAGAAGAGCTAAAGCAAGTTGGTGCTACAAAGGAAAGAGGAAGATACTCCAAAAATAACTTCCTCTGCCTCCCACTTTTTCCTATGTCCTTCCCTGCTCACCACAGAGCTAATGGGAAAAAGGCCAATGTTCCAGCTAAGAAAGTGAGCCCTGCTGGTTAGAGTTTACATAAAATACCTGAATGGAATTATTTCAATGCAGTCAGCCTGCTGTGTCTGCAGAAAACCATGACCTAGAGGGTTCAGGATCCCACAGATGCTGCAAATGGTGCTTCTGGCCCATGCAACAATCCCTGCCCGAGTCACATCATTGTTGCCCTGCTTGAGGTCCACAGCTGATGAGAGATAATGCCATACGGCAGGGACGGAGGGACAGGAAGTCAACATTTGTGGCCCTGATTGAATAGGGGGCATCCTATGTTCTCCAGGCTCATAGTTTTTTAAAAAATTAGATGAAGAAACACAACACAAAGAGAAGGAACAGAACCACTAAGAGATGATAATAGTGAAGGTTAATTTATTCTGACTGTTGCAGGGGATAATTAGCTGACACATTTCACACTGTTACTTTTGAATGAAGTGGCTTCTGATTATACGCCTTTTCTTTTTAATCCAAGTAACCACAGAAAAATTTACAAACTGAAACTGTGACTGCGCTCTGGGAATGCTTGAACTATTAATCAGCAAATTAGGAGGCACCGTTCAGTCATCCTTACAGCATCTCTGCAAGGTAGGAAGGGAACAGACATACTGTCCATTCAGATCAAGGGAAAATTGAGAGATGAGGTGTGTGCTATTTTATCCACCGGCAAAATCTTGAGCACAGGAGTGCTGAGGGCATGCACAGACCTAGAAAACTCAGTCACCACACAACCACACAACCATTCACTAAACAAGGATCTAATGAATGTCTACTGTTGCTTCAGTTTGTTAATGCTGCCGGATATGCAATATACCAGAAATGGGTTGGCTTTTATAAAGGGAATTTATTAAGTTACAAGTTTACTCTTCTAAGACCATAAAAATATCCAAACCAAGGCATCCAGATAAAGATAGAAGCATTTGGAGAATTTTTGACATTCTTGCAAGTAGTGGAGACAACCAAATCAACAGACCGAGTCCTCAATCTTGGGGTTCACTTTTATGAAACTTATTCCTGCAAAGGATAGGGTAAGCCTACTTAAAATTAGGTCTAAGAGTCACCCCCAGAGATCCTCTTTTGTTGCTCAGATGTAGCCTCTCTCTTTAAGCTAAACTCCACAGGTGAACTCACTGCCTTCCCCACTACGTGGGACACGACTACCAGGGGTGTAAATCTCCTTGGCAACATGGGACAGAACTCTTGGGATGAGTCCAGACCTCATTTCAAGGGATTGAGAAAGCCTTCCTGATTAAAAGAGAGATGAGAGAAATGAGACAAAGTTTCACTGGTTGAGAGATTTCAATCAGAGTCGAGAGGTTATCCTGGAGGTTATTCTTATGTATTATTAAGATATCCCTTTTTTGTTTAGAGTATATTGGAGCAGGTGGAGGGAAGTACCAGAAACTGCTGAGCTGTGTTCCAGAAGCCTTGATTCTTGAGGCCAAACTGTATAAAAATACAATGTTTACGATATGACTGCGTGATTGTGAAAATAGTTGGGTCTGATGTGCCTTTTATCAGGGTATGGACAGATGAGTAAAAAAATATGGATTAAAAAAATAGATAATAGGGGAACAAAGGGTAAAATAAATAGAGTAGATGGAAATACTGGTAGCCAATGAGAGGAAGGGATAGGTGTATGGTATGTATGAGTTTTTTTCTTTTTATTTCTTTTTCTGGAGTGATGCAAATGTTCTAAAAAATTATCACGGTGATGAAAACACAACTATGTGATGATACTGTGAGCCACTGGTTGTGTACCACATATAAAATGTATGTGTGTAAAGGTTTGTGAATACAAATATTAAAAAAAAAAAAAAAAGCAGATGATGTTCAGGATTTCTGTTGCATGGGAAGGCACATGGTGAGGTCTTCTGGTTTTCTCTCCTAGCTTCTCAGTTCAAATGGCTTCCCTGGGGGTGTTTTCTTTCTGCAACTCCTAACATCTCTGTCCGTGTCAGCTCTGAAACTTTTTTCAAAATGGCTCCCTCTTAAAGGACTCCAGTAGGTGAATTAAGACCCACCTTGAATAGGAGAAGATACAACTTCATGGAAACCACCTAATCAAAATGTCCCACCCACAAATGGATGGGTCACACCTCCATGGAAACAACTTCATTAAAAAGATCCTACCCTAGAATATTGAATCAGGATTAAAGAGCATGGCTTTTCTGGGGTACACAACAGTTTCAAACCAGCACATCAGTGTAGGAGATACTTTTCTTTATGCTGAAGTTACAGCAGTGAATAAAACAGACAAAATGCCTCCCTTTACAGTACTTACATGCCATTGGGTAAAAGAGATAAAATGCAAATAATAAACATACAGTGTTAGGTAGCAATAAATCCAATGAACTCAAAGCATGAGAAAGAATTAAAAAGTGATGAAAGACGTTTTGCAGTATTAATACATAACTAAATTGTGCGAAAACCAGGGGTGGCATGAGGCAATATAAAAGTGTAAGGAAGTGGAACAGTCAAACAATTCTATGGAAAGAGAGGATGGCAACGTCACAGCAGGTTGCAATTTCAAGGAAAGACTCCATGGGACAAGTAGGTCTTAAACATACTTTTAAAGAAGGTACCCCACAATGATTTAGAGACTGGAGAGCAGTGAGTATTATGTGGACAGGAAATAGTAAAATATGCAAATATTAGGAAGATAAAATATAAATCATTCTCATCAGTTTATCTTTCTAGAAACCACCCTTAAGAGAGTTACTTTAACATATATGTGTGCACACACACATACATGCACACAACACAGGTTACTACTACATGATGACAAACCAATGGCTAATATATGAAAGAAACTTATCAGAATCAAAGAAGGAATGGGTAAATGAAGGACTGAATGATGTTTATAATTCAGGGCAATTCAGTGGCGATAACTAGAACAGGTTTCCCTGTAGAATTATGTATAATGAACTTAATTAAACAGCTCCTCCATTCCAGAGCTTTGGAGTACAAGATTGGTCTGAAGAAGGATAATTCCAGAGTCTGCAGCTCCTGGTGGGCACTTGAAACATGGAGTCTCAAACCTATTCAAATTTATCTTTCTTGAGGAGAAATTATGTTTAAGTGGTTGTTTTTCTTTTATATTTTGTACACATTGTGTATTCCATATATACTTGTGAAATATCACAACTCTTGAAGTTGAGTTGATATCAGGAATTCAAAGACACTATTAGCATCTCTCTATTTTGTTTTTATTTTGAAGATTTCTGGGTCTGATCTGCCTCTCCAGTTTCACCAACAAATTAAAATCAAAGAGAAAGGTGTTCTTTGCATAAAATGAGCTACTGAATTTGGGAAAGTCACATGCCAAATGACTGTTATTTGTATACCTGTAATAGCTAGTCTCCAAAGCTGGATTCTCAATGAACCATGTGTCCTGATTTTCAAGCTTTTGTGTGGCCCTCATTTCTGTAATTCTGGGCTGGCACTATGATTCACTTGTAACCAACAGAATGAGAGGAAAGTGATAGTGAGGCAAGGTTAAAAGAAGTCCTGCAATTTCTGCCCTGGTCTCTTGGAAAACTTCCTCTGGGAGAAACCAGCCACCTAAGACACCTGACTAGCTTGAGACATAAGAAATCCAAGGTTGCCATATGGAGAGATGGCATGGAGAAAGAGACCTGGCAAGCCTCCCGCTCCTCCAGCCATTCCTAGTTCAGATGCCAAACTTGTGGTTACAAAGTCATCTTCATCATCCAGTGAGATATTCAAATAATTCCAAGATCAATCAAGATTTAAGTGCACCCATTTGAACAACCCTAAGAGAGAACAAATCAGCTAAGCCCAGTTCACCAACAGAATAATACAATGTTAGAATAATTTATTACATAATAATAGACAATTAGAACAATGCTACAGTGACACATGGTATGAAAGACACAAGTTACTTATCTAAAACAGTATATGAGAAAACAGTTTAAAATTATTCAACATTATACAAATATTAAGCAATATTTTAAAACTACAATAATTATTACATAATCTTTAAGGTCTATAAATTCCTTTCTTAAATACTATTTAATTTAACCCCCATTAAAAGTGTGTGAGGTATCATTATTATCCCCATTTTAAATATTAGGAACTGGGTCCTATAATTTCTCAGCTGCTAAAACAAAACCATACCCATGAGTTAGCTTAACAACAGGATTTTATTGGCTCATGGTTTCCAGGACTAGAGGCCTTGTTTCCTCACAGGATTGGCATCTTCTGGTTGGCTGGTGATCCTTGGGTTTCTTGGCTTTTCTGTCACATGGTGATGTCCTCTCCTTTCTCTCCTGGGTTCTGTTCGATTTCCAGCTCTTGCTCCTCCTCATGGCTTTCTCTTCCTGTTCGTGAATTTCTTCTGCCTATAAATGATTCCAGTAATTCAGAGTAAGACCCACCTTGTTTCAGTTTGCCATGCTTTAATTAAGATTACACCTTTAAAAGGTGCCATTTACAACAGATTCACATCTACAGAAATAGGATTAAAATAAAGAACATGCTTTTCTGGGGTACAACCTACCACAGGCCTCAAAAAGGAAAAATAAGTTGTTTAAGTTTACTCATAAAGCTGTAAAGCAAGTTTTCTAGACTGGTTTTTGTGACTTCAAATACTAAGCATTTTCTTTCTGAAGCTTTGACCTCCCAACTCAAGATATAAGAAAACTATTTCTGCAAACACTTAGGTCCCAGTGATCCCTCCTTGTCCAAATGTAATATGTACTGAGAATGTACCATGATCTAAGCTTGTCCAGGAGCTTTTTGTGCACTGACTCATTTCATCCTCATAAGAATCCTTAGAAGTGATTATCACCAACAACATCACCATCATCTTCACTGTCACCCACCAATGCTACCACCACCATCATCTTCATCCTCATGTTACAGATGAGAAAACTAAGGCACAGAATGTTAGAGAAATTGTTAAAGATGTCATAGACAACCCACAGCAGATCTGAGATTTGGTTCCAGCCAATCTGACATAAGGGCCCCTGCTACTAATTTCTATTCTTTGCTTCCTATTACTAGTAATGTCATCAGGATCCCACTTACTGGAACTGTCCTCTCTCAGCCCTAATACATGCACCAGAGCTCTGGGCAGGAATAGGTCTTTCAATGCAGCCTATTACTTTGGATCTCACAGTCCAGAAAACTATCACATATCACTGTTACACCATTCATTCATTTATTTTTTCAGTCATTCCCTCACTGAGGAAATACTTATGGATCATTTACTGCATGCCAAGCATCCTGCTGGGAGCTGTCAGCAATGGTGGGTTCTGGGCCTCTCCACATGAGTCTATGTGTCATACCTATATCTTCATGCTCTCTGTGGAGTCTTCAGCCCTCCACAGACCATTCCTGGCATTTATATGAGAACAGGTCTCTTTATGTTATTTTTTTAATTAATTGCATCAAATTATTTATATTTGGCACAATCTTTTCAGTTTACACAAAGCATTTTAAATTCAGTAGCATTTCCACTGCTCCTCACAACCACCCCCTTCCCTTAATGATGGAGAAATAATTACTATTGATCCCCCTTTACAAGCAAGAGGGCTCAATTTTACTTTTTTAGTCAAATTTTTCCATTAAAGTGTCTCTCAGAAGAGTCTCCTTCCAAGGCAGGCACCCAACTCAAGGCAGGGCAGCCCAGCCTCAGGGAGGGTCCATCCCAGTGGGTCTCGACCAGAGGGTTATGGCTCACTGGTTTACTACCATCAATGGTGACAAGTTGTAAGTAATTTGACGCTAATAATAAAGTACCAAAGTTCACAAGTAGTTAAAAAACAAAAACAAATTTGAATAGGTTCTAAGTTACCCTTGTAAGAGTACAGCTCTTATTTGTATTTCTACGTACTTTCTTGAGTGGATATGTAAAGAACAGTAGTACTACAACTGTAGGTTCTAGCAGTGGCTTCTCACATGAAACCTCTCTGTGCCACAGCCCAGGGGAAGTGGCCTGGCCAAGGTCACAATGTCAGAACCAGGACTAAAACCCAGGTCAACCTAACTCTGCGCCTGGTACTATTTTTGTTTCATGATTTCCTGCCACCCTTTCCTACCTTGACTGTGCTTTCCTAGAACACAGCCCAGAAATCTGATATTAAGGGTGGGACAAGGGCCAAATTAGGCCAGGATGAGTCTACCTATTTTTGTTGACCACTCTGTCAGCACCAACAATTACTGCTAGTACCTACTAATAGCTCCCAAGATTTAAGTTGCCAACCTAAGATAGCACATTCCTGTCTGATTATTTTTCACCATTTCAAAGCAAATGTCCCTGAAAAAGATTGGCCCATGACTTGGTAAAATGCCCTGTGAGCAATTCTAAGGATTTTGACTAAAAGGGAAAAAAGCACTGTCATTTTCATGCAAATAATGCATAAGTTGAAAGTGAAAGTATAGTGCTGAAATATCTGAGCCTTGAAGGGTTGGAAGCAAAACCAGAAAAAGCAATCAATGAAGAGGTATTTCATGGACCTTGACTCATTTACATTCTGCTAATTTACTGAGACAAAGTGAAGTCTGGCAGCTAATGATGCTGGAATATTTCGCGTAAATGAAAACCTGCCAGCCTGTTTTTCGGGGAAAAATATGCTTCTAAAGACAGAACTATAATATAAATGCTTAAATTCTTACATTTAAAAATATAAAAGTGGGTGTAAAACATCTTAATTAAATCAGTCTCTCTGCAAAGAACTGAACAATGGCTTTTGGCTCCTGAAGGGCTGGTATTAAATTTAATGCCTCTTGCAGAATTGAAGTCTTTATGGTACTGCACTGTGGTGTATGTGGGTTTGGTTGCAAATGTGAACTGTTTGTGCAAGAGGCCTAGGGAATGCCCTTATAACTTAAACCATTTTAGATCCACAAAGAGCAGCCTGCTGGAACGGGTAAGATTTCCCACTGTCAGACGTTGTGGTTTAGAACTCAGGAACAGGCAGATGCTTGGAAGAGAGAGGAGGGAAGCTTTCTTTATATGCTTTATCTTTCCAACCAAATGAAAGGTATAAGCAGAGGATTCTGAATTGATTGATATGTTTATGCAAACACAGGAAGTCAGGGAAACTAACCAATGAAGAGATTTTACAGTTTCAGTTTTTTCCCAAATAAATATAAAAAGACAGAGGAAGTGCTGACAAAACAACACCCTACTAGCTTGGCTCCAAATTTAAAGGCAAGACACGATGTCTGATACAGCATTCTTTAGGTTTGGGAAATACTTACAGGGACTTAATTGAATTGTTACTTGTAACAGGCTGGGACCATACACATGCAGTGTACTGGCCCGTTACACTGCAAGCTGGTCCATGACCACCATACCTGAGGTGCATATTTGGCTCCTGGGATCTATAGCAAGCACCCTATTCTAAGAACTTCCCCCAAAAATAGATTCTAGAAGTCCTAAATTATAATTTTCTAGTTCTCTAATTGTATGAAACTAAGGCAGGCAGACAGAGACTAGTGAACGGTATATCTACTGTGTAACTGTGAATTGTGTGTCTGTCGAGCAAATGCTACAGAAGTTGTTGAGGGTAAACCTTGGACAGCGGGATTTCTGGCCTTGGCAGTAGACTCTGGGAGTGCCTTCATAATGGCTCCATCCTCTTCACATGTGGGAGACACAATAAATCAGATATTTTTAAGTCAGAGCTTCTTGTGCTGGGGGCATGTGAAAATAGCATTCATTGAGGCTAGCAATAGGTCAGGCAGGCACTGTGCTAACTGCTTCACATACATAATCTTCTTCTATTGTTTGCTTCAACCCACTGTGAAATGTATTCACCTTAACATCCCCAAGAGAAAACTAGAAAGGTTTAAAAAATTGTTCAATGTGACACTGCTGATAAGTGGCAGGTGCAGGATCTGACCTTGAACTGTCAGGCCCCTGAACCTCCAGAGTTCAGAGCCTGGGATGCCACTTTCAAGTTATGTGCATCCAGGTAGACAGAGGCTAAACAGCCTTCAGTGAGATGAGGATGACTTATCTCAGAGGCCAAAGAGCATGATGCACACATGGCTAGACTCAAGGGATGGATCGCAGAGCCAGTTTCCAAGAAATGTAATTTAAATGCTTGGTGCAACAGCATCTTGCCTTTTATCAGGTTAGTTTTCAGTGTTGGCTACTGAAAACACAAACCCAAGACAACCAAATAAAAAATGTTTTTAAGGTCTCCATAGAGGATATATATAAAAAATTAAACCCAAATGAACAGCCAATGTCCTGCTTTGTGATTTTCAGACCAGGCTTAAGAGACCGAGTGCACAGAAATGGGTGTGACTGGATGTTTCAAAGCCAGTCCGTGGGATGTATGTTGGCTAGTGGGTGGATAGTCCCCAACCTACACAAGGAAGAAGTGTCCCCAAGTTTCTTCAAGAGATATATATAGATTCTCACAGGTGTTGGAGCAACTGGGGAAGGTGATCACTGCTTCCTTTTCTCTTGCTCTTAAGGTCCTGGCCCTCTCACAGATAGGAACACAAACACATAAACATCAAGTGGGCAATCTATACTCTATACTGAATCAGGGCACGATCCTGAATCCCTTGGGGAACTTTGGAAATGGACCTCTTTCTAAGATGAGATGGTACCTCCTTTCCTCCTTCACAGTGTCCAATTCTATATTGGCTATGGGCTGCTAAGATGATACATTTGTGTTTTCTGAGCTTTTTGGGGGGGGGGGTATTTGTACATGATTTTTTGGGGTAGAGAGATATCTACCTGGAGATAAGGTCTCTGTGACAACAATTTCTTATCAACAATACTGTCCACATCAATGAGATAGAATTGAATTATCATGGCCTTTCTATCCACCATACTCTCAGGTCCCCAAACTCAATTCCCCATCCAATGACATTTTGACTAATTAGGCTATTTGAGTCTATACTTAATGTTTATTTTATCCTTATTCTTCTTTTATTTACCTCCCTATCTCCCTTTTTACCCAAAAGTAACAGTATTTATTGTGTGTATTTGGCAACTGCACTAAGCCATGAATTCCTTTGTTGAACCCAACCAGATCTTATTCATCATCATGCTTTAACCTAAGCATTCTAAGGGACTGTAAAAGCAAGCTCACTACCTAACTTCCACCTACATTCCTCAAGCTCCATAAAATCAGGAAATTCCAAAGCTCCGATTCCTGGGGCAGCCCTGAATCAGTCCAGTGCACATCCTGTGTATTTGCTCACACTCTATGAACAGCCACTCTCTGCACTGACCTTCGATAGGTCTGCCTGCCTTTGTTAACATGTGCCCCAAGGTAAGCACAGTGTGTGCATATGATAAACTGCAAACCAAATGATTAGAACTTAAAATATGCAGTGTTATTTCTTCTCTCTCATTAAATGACTATTTTACTACAAAGTATCAAGCTATTTTAATCGACTGCCTTACAACAAAGGATGTTCAACAGGAAACTCTGATACTAAAAATAGAAAAAATAGGGTTATTTACTGTATCCCAATTTCTTTTGCTCACACATTACTCTCTTTTGGGTACCTGTAACCCTCTGTGAATGCTTCTATCACAGGATTGCAAATTCCAAAACTTGGACCCAGTCCCAATTAATTTATAAAACTCTCTGCAGTAATTACATTCCATACTGATCTTCTTCTTTCTCAGAATTCCTGTTGTACTTGGAGACAGTCACCCAATTTAGCACACAATTCTCACTTATTCTTTGTGCGTGCTTCTTTTGTCTTCAAAACTAGATTACAAACCCACAGAACAAATATCCCATAAATTTCTGATGAATAATGGGCTAAAGTGTGTGACTAAGACTTCCCTGTTTTAGCACTGAAAGCCCCAAGTTCTGGGAAACCCCTCTGTATCAGGCAAACCTCAACAGTTGGTCATCCTGATAATGCATGGATATTTCAATTGACTAAGTGATTAATATTACAAGTTCTACTGATTACTGACAATAAAGTGCTTAGGCAAAGTCTGTAACCATTTTATGCTTCCTTCTACTGCCAAACATATGGATGTGGAACTCAGACTGATAAACATGCAAGCATCTAATATCACACTGGGAATTAGTAGTCTTTTTACTAAGTAAAACCATACATTTTTTTATTGTTAGCTAGACATGGTCTACAGATTTGGGTTGACCCTTCTCAGGTCGTTCCTAGTTATGAAACTAAGAAATCATTTCATGAAACTTTTATTTAGAGACACCTCATGAGATTACGTGAACCAACGAAAGACTCATTAAAATTGTAGCAGCGTTTTAAGTCTGGCCTCAGCTCTTGACTCCCATACCACTACCCTTTTTCAGTGTGTACTCTGGAACTAGATATAAAATTCCTATCACATTTTATAATTTATTGGCCATTTTTTTTTGCACTCAAAAATGCCAATTTGAGGTGACCCAGGTAAATCAAATGCCTTACCTTAAGATAAATATAAACCAATCTGGAGTAAGCCAAACCTTCTCCTGAGACTTCTCATTCATAGAAGCTATATTTTCTGTTCTAAAAGCAAAGAAGTTAGTCTTGGCAGCTGCCATTTACCTGTAATGGGCAAGTCTTATCCTTTCAAGATTAAATTGTTCTACCTGAGTATACTGTTAGATAAGCCCTGAACAATCCCTCTGCCATCCCATGGGGTTCCTTGTAAGTCAGTGAAACAGACAGATGTGCTAGACCCGTATTCCTTAAAGTGATAAATGCAATCACCTACATCAGAACCTGGGTTGCTTGTTAAAATGCCTTCTCCAAATCTTCTGTTCCCAAAACTTTCTGTAGAATCCAGAGGCACATTTTAACAAGCATCCCAGGTCACCCGCATACATAGTAAATTTGGGGACTGATTGTACACGAGGCATCTTCTTTCATAAAGTATGTAATTTGCTTTCTAACATCTGATCCTTATCTGGTCCCCAACAATTGAGTATCTCCACCCTGCAAATATTTTATATACCATATATTCTCTTAATTTGAAATAGATCATGGCTTTAACTTATAAATCACACGTAGGTTATCTACTAACATGTGCTGAGAGTATGAAGACTAATACTTACTATCTTGCCCTTTCCAATTAGTGGTGAAAATCTGAGGAACGCATTCATGATTCCTCAGTTCCTTTAGAGAGAAAAGAAGGAAGTCAGATTCATTTGCCAGGAGGTGTAATATCCTTGAACAAACTTAGTCTGATCAAAGCATCTAAATTAGAGGTGTTATTCTCTATTTTTCTTCATAAATAAGATTGTGCTAACAAAATAGCTCCAATGTCTTTTTCTAGCGAAAATGCGATCATTTGCTTTTTTCATGTAGAGGAATGTGCAAACTGTTTTAACTAACTACAATTTTATGAAGCTGCTTTCAGAAAAAGAAAATATTAAAATGTTTAAAAAGCTAAAGTAATGAACTTCAAGAAACTGTTCCATGTTCTGAGGATCACAGAACTATGACTAATGCTACACAGAATAGAACGCAAGTGAATATCATTTACGGTTTATTCAAGGAAAAATTATTCCTAGATATTAGTTCTAAGACTGGCAACAGATCTTAATACATTCTTGACAATTCACTTTGTAGTTGTCCTTATTTCCCTTACGTTCCTGCCCTTTTTGTTAGGATCTACATACCATCTTTTGACAGGTGCTAAAGGCCACAGGGCTCAGCTGGCTCCAGGAAGAAAATCTCTGAGCTGGAAAAGCGGAGGTGCAGCAAGCATAACTCTTTCTTTGCAGAATGAGCACAATCTATTTCCTTCCAGCCAGCAAGAGATCAAGAGCAGATGCTGCCCTCATCTCCATTCAAGTGAGAGAAACATTCTTTCTTGCTCTTGTTTTTTTCCTGGGATATACCAACTCTTGAAAATCTGGTTAGTTCTTCAAAATCCATGCAAGTCCATTTGAAAATTCAAATTCTTTAGCCTAGAGGTCCCATATTGTCAGGTACACGTTGGATAGTTCGTATTGCACATTTTTATCATCCTTTCCAAAAGAGCAACATGGCTGAGCATACCAACTCCATTTACAATAATCCATTTTCACACGTATATAGTGATCCCCAGAAGAAATTGGGAAGGAAAAATTTGAAGACACTGCACAGTATTTTCCCCAAAACTCCTCTTCTTGTTGGGTTTTCCTTTCTACTTTTAGTGCAAAGTTTGGAGTTGGAAGAATGCAATTGCTTAATTAATCCTTTGCTAGGTCAATTTAGCTACTGTGCTATGATAACAAGTCCAAATTTTTACTAACACTGACATTAATCAGGTAGGCTAGCATAATTTTCAACTATATGGAGAAAATCTAAGCTAATTCTCCCTTCTCTGTTGGTCTAGCTATCAGTCCTAGTAAGTACTGGTCTTCATGCAGGGCATTAATCACATGGGTCCTTGGAACAACTGAACAGTGGCTAGACTTTATTCAATTAGTTGTTGAAAGATACTCAGTGTCATTAAGCCCTGGCTCTTAGATCACATTAAATATTTCTTTTAAAATACATTAATATTAAAATAATAAAATAAGGTAAGCATTAAAAAGTAAAAGCAACCAAAATTATCAGTTGAGCTCTGGATTTTTCAAATTAGAAAAAGGTGCATTCTACACTGTGAGGCCTCAAGGCTAAAGAACTTACCTCCTGGTCTCAAAGACATGACTGAGACTCACAAAAACATACTACAGTTTGGTCATCAGAGGGTGCTGTGTACTATTTGTCCATAAATGTAGATATTGAAATCAACATTTTGATAAAGAAAACAAAATGGGCACATGTAGGTACAGACAGCCAATTCTCATTCTTTGAACATTTCTTTAGGAGCTAAAAGGAGAGGGCAGGCAGAGGAGAAGCTAGTTAGGGAAGGTGACTCTGAATTGATCATCCAATTATACAGGGCCTTAAAAGGAAGATGGCATGATGGGCAGGAAGGACCACCAATAAAAGATTGAGGTTCAAGTCCCAAATCTCACTCTGCGTATGAGCTCAGTCAGGACTTTCCCTCTTTAAGCCTCAGTCTCCTCATCTGTAAAGGGAACGATGCAAACTCCCTGGACTACTTTGAGATTAAACATGATAACATAAATGAAAGCCCTCTGAAATCTCAGAATCACTCCATGAAGACCTTCAATTAATATAATTATTTTGAAAATATTTTATCACCTTCAAATTTGTACAATATTAGAAAATTTGAAACTTACTGAAAAGCAAAAAAAAAAAGAGAGAATTAAATTAACTTGAATATTCACCATCCAGAGATAAGCATTCATTTCTAGCACTTTTCCATGCACTTTTTAAATAATAGTGGAATCACACACTATACAGTTTTGTATTCTGCTTTTGCCAATTAGTACTACACTATGAAATGTTCCCTGTCAAGTGGTGTTTTAATTTTTGTATAATATTCTGTCATATAACTGCATTATAATTTAACTAATTCCCCCCCCCCTTTTTTGGTTGTTTCCAACATTTTTTTAGTACAAATAACATGGCAATGAACATTCCTGATATCGTTGATGGGCATCTCTGATTATTTCCTAGAAATACTTAGAAATGGAAATTCTATGACAAAAAGCATCAAGCATTTTGTGTCTTGATATATCGTAATATCACTCTTGAAAACAACAAAACAGGCAGAATATGCATCTGGATTCAAATCCCAGACTTGCTACTTATTGAATGTTGATTTGAGGCAATGAACAGCTGCTCTAAACTGAGCACAAAAAGCAATGAGTCCAACGCTTAGCATGTAGATAGGACTCCACAAATACTACCTTTCTGCCCAAATATTATTCCAACTAGAAACTGACATAAACAGATTCTTGACAGTCCCCCAACCACACCAATTCCTTACTTGCTGTTGTGATTTTAGAGGTGGACCTGTCAGCCTGAGTCTCACAGCAGGTGCCTATGTCCTACTGGAATCACCAGGCATTCAGGGCTCCTGGAATCAAATTTCTCAGGAGAGCAGAGTCAGGCCTGCAGCTCTGTCATATTACTCTGTGGCAACGGACCCTGGGAAACGACTTGCCAAAGTCCAAGGGTCAGTACGTCAATTTCAAAAACGAATATGTCAATTTATTAATTTGCATGAGAAATACAATTACCAGAAAAAAAAAACCCCAGCATTTTTGTCAACTAGTCACTATAGACTCTTCCCACCAGAAAGTCTATCTGAGATTGAATTTATATCAGCAGTTTACTTTGTGTAGATTCAATACTTTGGTTTATGGTTATGTGCTTCTCTTTCCTCTTGGGCTATAGATACTTTGAAAGCTGGGACATCTATCTCTATATCTGCAACCACTAGCATAGTGCCTGACATATAGATAGTCAGGGCTAAAATGAAAACAAACATAAAAAATGGTTGCCTAAAGGCAGAAAGGAGAAATAAAAATTTTAAAGGTCTAAAGAAAGATCCAAGGAAGGAAGAGAGGAAGCATTGAAAGAATAAAGAAAACTCGGCTCCTTCTCAGAAATTCCAAGGGTAGGAGGCAAAACAGTTTTCAACTAATCAAAAGTAGAAGACAAAAAGTAATTCTAACCAAAGATCATCTAGAATCCCATCTGCTAATTTTTTTTCTATCAACCACGCTTTTTTTTAATTAAATTTCACCCTGACTTCAGTCAATGTGGACATATTTGCCACTGTTTCTTTCAGGAATTCAAACGGATATAAGTCATAAGAAATGATATACACTCATCTTCAAGAAATTCTGGTTTGAAATACATTGGATGAGTAATGGGAAAATTAAGTTTAAGGGTCCATTCCACCAACCTTAAGCAATTTTGTGATATTGTATAATAGATGGAAATATTTATTTATAATTCATAATCTTTGAAATGTGAAAATGAATTATCAGGGTAAACTGAGAGGTCTGAATTAAGCAGAATAAAGTTCTGAAAACAGGGTTTCAAAGAAATAAATGAGAATTGCATTAATTTTGTCTTTTTTTTTCACATTACAGTGTTGATATTTATGTGATTGAATCAGGGGAAACAGTGCTTATTTGTAGATAACATAAAGACACTTTCACAGAATACAGCCATGCAATGGGATTGTGTAAGACTAAAAGTGATATAACCCCCCACCCCAAATCATGGACCATTCTAGGTTACAACTGTTATCTCCATTACTATAAATCCATGTCTCTCTATCCAGCTATACAGTTGTCAGAAATCATTTTTAAAAATAAAATAGCCATAAATATTAAATCAAATAAATGAACTCCTATTAATTTAGAGCAAAATGCATACTGTATTGCTGTGGACAACTAAAGGTGGGGAAAGAGGACTAGTTTTATCAAGCAGCCTCTATGTACAAGATTTAACGACAGTTGGTTGACATGCATGACCTTATTTAACCTTCAGGCCATTCCATTTAAAGTGGCAATTAATGTCTTCATCTTACAGATGAGAAATTTTTGGCCCAAAGTTACATGGGTGATAAATGAAGGAAGTGACATTCTCTCCTAGGTTTTACCTGACTCCATGGCCTAGAAACATACAAACAGAGACCTATTTTAGGAATACATAAAGCACTCCATATAATGCTAGCAGTATCCACATCTAGCTGTGTGACCTTGGTGAATTAATTATCCTTTCTGGGATCTAGTATGTTTATGAGAAAAACAGGCCAATTTCTGAGATTCTTTCCATACCATGAGTGTATGTGGAGTGTATGTGTGCACCTTTATATGTAATTGCAATCTGAATTTCTACATAAATGAAGAAAGTATAAAACAGAAAAATGACATGAATATCACTAACAAAAATAAATTTTATGAGCATATTTAACTCCACCCATTCCAGGTGGGCCCTGACTAGAGTCTTCAAAAGAGGAAACATTTTGGAGAAACCTCAGAAACAGAGCCAACAGAGACACTTGGAGATAGTTACTTCAGAGAACAGAGGCATGGATGTTTGGAGATACTTGGGAGCCCAGCAGATGTTGCCATGAGATGTTAAGCAAGCCAGAACCTGGAGAGAGCCAAGGGAAGCCAAGAGATGAAAGCCAGCCCCAGAGAAGCAAAGTGAGAAACCCCCAGAAGAACAGAGGCTATATGCAATGAAGCCCAGGAGCAAGGGACGAGCAGACACCAGTCATGTAACTTACCAGCTGACAGAAGGGTTCCAGACCCATCAGCCTTTCTTGAATTAAGGTATCTCTCCCTGGATGCCTTACTTTGGACATTTTCATAGGCTTGGAACTATAAACTTGCAATGTACTAAATTTCCTTTATTAAAGGCCATTCTATTTCTGGTTTATCATATTCCAGGAGTTACCAACCTAACACAATATATATATATATAGTTGTATTAATATCATGCAAATTCGTATAATACAATATATATATACATATATACATAAAAGAAACAACAAATATATATGTGATGTATACTTAAAATACCCACACAAAAATAGGTTTTAACTATGTGGCCACACTAAGGCCCTAACCACAGCTGGTATCTAGGCCAGAAGGCCACTTCCTGTGGTTCTCCAGCCACATTCCTTCATTAGTTCTGGTGACCATGGGCTGCCCAAACTGAGTCTAGCCCACACATGGGGTGAGAAAGGTTTTCAGTGTTGGCCATCGAAGCATGTGTTTTCCCCCTAACTTTGCTCAGCTGTTGCAACCTTAACAATGCAAGCATATTAAGAGGAATTAACTGGCTTCACTAGTCCTCTTTCCAGGTATTCACTCACAAGGGTTTCTGTTTTGCTTCTAATCCTGGTTTCCCAACTTGCCTTCACTCACTGAACTATGCCCAGTTGCCCACTAGCAGCTTTGTCACGGCTCTCATTGGGGTCACCTGAGCTTGACCTTGTCAAAATTGCTTTTTGGACTTCTGGGAAGAGAAGCAGTCTCTGCTGCCAAGGGTCATACTGAGGACATTTTTAGGAGGCCAAGGCTGTGGCTTTGACATTTTAAATATATTTACTCAGGTGTCTGGAATCAGCTCACACTAACCTCAAGTATCAGTTTATTTATATGAAAATGGCATCAGAAAAATGAGAGTCCTAGGTAGGTTGTGAGTGGGCCTGAGTGCCAATTCTGGTTCTAGCTGGTGTAACATAATCTTGAGCAAAGCAGCAGAAATAATGTGTATGAGGGAGAACTTAGGAGCTGACAGACTGGTTTGTATTCTGATCCTATCACTCACTTTCCAGCTGTACAACCTTGGGTGAGTCACTAAATCTCTCTGAACCTACCTTCAGAGAGGAGATAATAACACCTAACTTGCAGGGTAACTGTGACAATTATATTTAATAACATATGACAGGGATGTATTAAGATACTGTTATGTTGATGATATCATGAACTCTTAGATGAAAAGAGAATATCATTGTCTCATAAAATATTAAAACTAACCCTTGAACCATAATGAATATTTAAAATGTATTTGCTCAGTTCTATCTTGCCTCACCTCTAGATTCTAGCTCCCTAAGGCTCTAAAGGCTTTAAAGATGAACTGTATCTTGTGCAGCTCCACCCCGTTCCCCCTACACCCAGCATGGGCACTCTCATACAGCTGGTACTGAATAAATGCCTTATCACTGTGCCACCTGTCACAGCAAAACCACTTTTAATACAATTGCTGTATTTGGTAATCTACATAACTGAACTATTTTTGGAGGTACCATAAAAATATGAATAAATGGTTCTTTAAAAATGGTGAGCTTATTCCAGTTAACTACAATTCTTTTAAACCACTGCCAGGGATCTGCACAAATAATCAGTGTGCATCTCATAATTTTGTCTGTGTTTTTAATAGTGATCATCATGTATTATTTTATTCTCTACCTTCTTACTTGGGATTTTATGTAGTTTCTTGAGCATCTATTTCAGACCTAACATGGTAATTTCTACTCTAGAAATCTCATCATGAAGCCATGGCTCTTAGAGGAGAGAGTATAGACATCTGAGTCTGATTCAGGTTACAAATGATGGCTCAACAATTTTCAGCTCTATGTCCTTGAGTTCTGCATCTGAAACATGGGGATAATGATGAGGTTCGGGTTAAGTGAGCTCATACATTTACATATAATAGTAATTGACACAGCGGAGGCTCTCACTCGGTAAATGATGGCTACCTGTTTTATTTCTTATAACAGTAAGAGTTGTTAGTTACCAAGCCCTACATCATAGATGAAAAAAGTTAAGAAATCTGCCCAAGGCCACACAACTATATAACCCAAAGCCTGGATTAGCTCCCATTCACTCTGATGTCACAGTCTACACTTTTTTACTTCTTATGAAGGACTTTGTATAAAAAATGCATTGTGATTTTACATAAAGCTATATACCTTCCTATAAAATACCCACATATGTATATATGCATGTATATGTCTGTATCTGTAATATTTAAAAATGTATGGAAAGATACATTTTGTACGCAGTAATTTCTTCGGGTACAATTATCAAAAAGTAAAATGTGAAAAAAAAGACTTAGGTAAAAATAAAATTTTAAAAGATAACTGTTAGGGATTGAATCATGTTCCCCACAAAAGGCATGTTCAGGTTCTAATTCCTTGTCCTGTGGGTGTGAAACCATTGGTGAATAGGAACTCTGAAAGCATCAATAGTTTAGATGTACCCAAATTGAGTAAGGGAGGGGCTTAATCCAAATATGGCTAAACTCTTTATAAGCAAAGGTTATGAAACCCAGAAGAAGCCACAGGGAGCAGCCAGAAGCTAGAATTCAACAGAACCCAGAAAAGAAAGGAGACTTTGCTAGGTAAGTCAAAGAACCCCAAAGCCTGCTGGCCAGCCAGAACATACCAATCCTAGGAGTGAGCAAGCCTTCCAGCCTCAGAAACTGTTATTAAGGTGTTTGTTTTAGCAGCTGGGAAGTTAAAACAATAATGACATATAAAGTTTATGTCACATTTCATATATTGTACTTCAAAAAAATCTCCTAAAGGATAGAGACTGGGCATTTGATACTGAAGGAGTATAGAATGTTCAATAGGATTGACTAAAGATCCAAAAGTGGATAGCACAATTCTACCCAACAGTAGTACAATATTGTAAGTACACTGAACAAAGCTGAGAGTGAGTACAGTTGGAAGAGGAAGACTAGGGGCATGTAAGACACCAGAAGGAAAGATAGAAGATAAAAGCTGGGACTGTATAACTTAGTGCAACTTGGAGTGGTCAAAGATGGTGATTAAATGTTGAAATATAAGAATGCTTTCACATGAGAGAGAACAAATGAATGTCAACACTGCAAGGTGTTAAAATGGGATGATATGTGGAAAAAATATAATCAATGCAAACTAGGGTCTATAGTTAGCAGTAACATTGCAATATATTTCAAGTAAATGTAACAAAGACAATATAGCGAAGTTAAATGTCAATAAAAGAGAGAGATAAAAGAGGGGGTATGGAATTCTTGGTGTTGTTTTTTTCTTTCTTTTATTTTATTTTACTTTATTTTTTAATTTTTTGTTCTTTATTTGTTTTTCTTCCTTTCTTTTTCTCTGTGGAAGAAATGGAAATGTCCTCATATCGACTGTGGTGATGAATGCATAACTATTTGATTATACCAGGAACTACTGGTTGTCTACATAGGATGGAGGATATGGTGTGTGAATAAAACTGCTTAAAAAATAAACACAAAGATACAAGTGCTGGATAAGATGTGGAGAGAGAGACATACCTTTTCACTGCTGGTAGGGAAGTAGAATGGTGCTGTCCACCTGAACGGCAGTGTGGTGGTTTCACAGGAGGCTAAGAATAGGGTTGCCATGTGATCCAGGAACCCTGTTATCAGGTATATACTTGTAAGAACTGAAAGCAGGGACATGAATGTTTATTTGCACACTGGTGTTTATTGCAGCATTATTTACAATTTGCACCAGATGAAGGTGGCCTAAGAATAATGGACTGATGAATGAAAAGGTGAACTGTGGTATATACATTCAATGGAATATTGAGCAACTTCAAGAAGGAATGAAGTTGTGAGGCATGCAACTAGGTGAATGGACTTAAGGACAGTATGTTGAGTGAAATAAGCCAGAAATAAAAAGAAAAACATTATAAGGCCTCACTAATATAGACTGACTATAATGTGCAAACTGAGAATTGAATCCAAGAGCACAGGTGATCAGGTTAAGGCTTGTTGTAAAGGTTCCTAGACTGTAAGCTCTTACAGCATGCACATCTATTTCTGAGTTGTGAAAGTTATTTCTAAATTCTGAGATGCTGAGCTCTCTGTGTGTAACCTGGTCAGCCCCTGGAACTGACCAGGTTTTTTTTTTTTTTTTTTTTTTTTTTTAGGACAAAAAAAGTTAATAGAAGAAAATACTTGTTTCTCACATGGGCTGAACATACTAATTTGTCACTGCAGTGTTCTCAAATAAAGTGCTTAATAGTTGGACAGACTACCTTGAGACATCATAACTAACATAACCAAGACATGTTTATATTCCTACTAGGGCTTAACACTGGGAACACTTTCACTGAGATTACAGAACTGCTGTATTTTTTTTTCTAAAACATCATGCCATCTGTACACATAATAAAATAATCCAGTAGTTGCCATGCTAACACAGGGTTTCTAGTGAAGGGCACAGTCAGCTCCCCAAAGGGAACCTGAGTTATGCACAGTGATGAAAACTGGAAGCAACTTTCCAGCTAATATCTTTCAATGACCACTTGGAACAAGTTGGCACTCAATTTGTGTGACAATTGAGATTCAGAGCTAGAGTTCTGCAGCTATGAAAGACAGCCTTACCTCATATAGCAACTGTTAAAAAAAGCTGAAAAAGAGATCAGACTTCAATTAAGAGATATGAATGAAGCAGATCTGGTTAGGACTAAGGTAAATCAGACTAAAGGGTAAAAGATGATACCGACTGTGTTTCAAAACTTCAATTTCTCTGTCAGACCAAAGGAAGAGATGTTTATTTGGTGCAAAATTTATATTTTCTGTAACACAATATCTAATTTATCTTATATGGTCAGTTTATTCGAACACCGTAATTACATGGAAACTTGAATAGGCAGTGAGATCTTACTGGTTTGTACAGATTAGTGTGATGCCCCAAAATATCCCAGAGTAACATGGGCAGAGAATATGAAAGTATTTGCAAGGCAGTGTGATGGTGGCTCAATGGCAGAATTCTCGCCTGCCAAGCCAGAGACCCGAGTTCGATTCCCGGTGCCTGCCAATGCAAAAAAGAAAAAAAAAAGTGTTTGCAAAGAACCCATGAGGGACTGGAAAAATATGGAAATTTTAAGCTTCTCCACCTGGGGAATTCCTGATAGTCTCACAAGCATTGGGAACTACAAATTTAATAGGCCAAGCCCTCAATCTTGGGGCTCTCCCTTATGAAACTTATTTCTGCAAAGGAAAAGCTAACCCTACTTATAATTAGGCCTCAGTCACCCCCAGAGAACCTCTTATAATGCTCAGATATGGCCTTCCTCTTGAAACCAACTCAGCCAGTAAATTCACTGCCCTCCGCACTACATGGGACATGACGGCCAGGGGTGTAAATCTCCTTGGGATGAGCCTGGAGCTGGCATCATGGTGTAGAGAAAGCCTTCTTGACCAAAAAGGAGGAAAAGAAATGGAGTAAAATAAAGTTTCAGTGGTTGAGAGATTTCAAACAGAGTAGAGAAGTCATTCAGGAGGTTATTCTTATGCATTATGCAGATATCCCTCTTTAGTTTTTAGTATATTAGAGTAGCTAGAAGGAAATACCTGAAACTGTTGAACTGTATTCCAGTAGCCTTGATTCTTGAAGGTGCCTGTATAACTATATATATATAGCTTTTAAAGTGCGATCATGTTGTTACTAGACAAAGGCCGTGGATTCTTCTGCCCAAGAAGTTCAATAACCAATTCCCGAGACACCAGGGTTCCAAATTGAGAGAGAGAGTCCATCACTAGGCATGCAGGAGAGTAGATGCCCAGCAACCCAAAATCTACCTCCTTGAACTGCAGTAATTCTGAATAGTTTTATTAGAGAAGAAGACAGGCATGGTTTAGTAAAATGAGCGCAGTGACCCCAAATGATGTAATTAGAGGTGATCTAATTATTGAGCATGCATATTGATTACAATTTACATAAACATAGAACTTATTTAAGCAAATGGCAGAATGAGGTATAGGTGACTTGGAAGTCTCAGCTACCGTACATGTTAGGCAGGCCGACTTTGGTTAGTTCCAGTCTTGGTTATCAAGATAGCTTTGGACTTGGGGTGGGTGGTTTGGGGCTGACCCAGGACCCTTCACTAATAAACATTAGGGGCTGTCTTTAATGATTACAAGACTCTAAAGTTGAAAAACTGGATAACTGGGTACAAATGAAGATTTGTCACAAGGTTTTTACAATCACAGATTCAGAAGATAAGGGCTATAGAATCATTATCAGAAATCAAGGCAGCTGGATTACAATTTAGAGATTTCAGCAATTTCCTTCTGTCTACTCCAATATACCATAAAGCAAAGGAATATCTGTATAATGACTCCAAATTTCAAAAGCATCCCTTAAATCCTGATTTCTCGGTTATATTGTGATTGGACAAAAAAAAATGACAAAACAAATAAATATGGGATGCTTCGGGTGCTCTTTTTCATTTTTATTGTTATTCTTTTGTGGTTTTTTTGAGTAATGAAAGTGCTCAAAAATTAAAAATAATACTCTCTTAAGATACTACAAGTTTTTCTTAATCTAACACATATTTTGGCAAGTCCACCATTGTTGTGAACATTCTCACTATCATTAAAGGTGTCTGGACAACACCAGCTCTTTTTCAAAGAAACTCTGAGACTGCAGAATATTTCTATGGTCAACAATTGCACAACTTCTAATGAGAGGAAAGCCATGCCCTGACATCCTAAGCAAAGTTTTAATTTCTTTTTTTACTATGATATAGTTTGGGGGATTAAAATACCTTCATACACACTGCTGCTTCCAATTATTAATTTACCTTATGTGCTTGCCATACGCTAATCAATTGAGACTGCCTTGGAAGCAGCCTCAAAGAGAAAGTCTACAGCTAAGCAGTAGCTGCATTTAAATGAAGATGAAGACATACAGAACCCCTCCCTAACCAGGAGGAAAATTACCATATTTTTTAGGTTCTAGGAAATGAAATGGCTGGACCATTATATTTTAACTGAAAGAAATAAACTCACTAAGCTTGCTTATATGAATGATCTCTTAACGGTTTAAGGACAAGAGCACAGAGTGGAGAAAGCAGCATGGGATTTAGAATTAAAAACTGGTTGGACCAAGTTCATAGTGTGACAACTTGTAAAAACACTTTGTATCCCAGTTTCCTTATCTGAAAAATGGGGGTAAAAACAATGCTTCCACTATTTTTGAGAAATAAGGTGTAACTGATGGGAAAGTATGATGTGAAAAGAAAAGCATGTATAACATAGACAAGTTATCTACATGCTTGAGCTTGCAGGAAATATTTATGAGGTATGAGGATCTGCACACAAAAAATAAAAGACAAGAATAAAAATTATTATTAAGTACTGAGGTTCTAGCTTGTTTATTACTGTTGCAAAAAGTGGTTTCCAGTTACTGGAAAGTTGTGGATAGGTACTGCAGCCATGTTGACTTGTGATATACCCACCTACCTGACTTGGAAGAATTGGGCAGAGATGAGGGCCATTTCTAGCATGGTTCAACCCCTTGGAAAGTTCTGAAGTATTGATTTTATCATTAATATCAAGGGTGATTTTAAAGAGGAAAAGGAATCTTGAAAAAGGAAAACTGCAGAAAAAGGAGTATTGCAGAGTGGGAGAGTTGATGATAAAGAATGCTCTATGGTTAGTAAATACAGGCTTTCTCATTTTCATCATCATAGATCTTTTGAAGCCTTTATAAATGGCTTTCTTTTCTTTCTATTTGGTTGATTTTATACATGATTTCAACTCAGAACTATAATGAGATATCTTCAAAATCCAAATCTCTGGGTTGACCTTTCCCTCTCAACCCAAGCTGCCTTTTTGTGCATCTCCACATAGATGTCCCTCACACACTTCAAACCAAATATATGCAAACCTGAACAAGTTATCTTCCTTCTAATCCTGCCCCTTCTCTTGTGACCTAGTCTCATTTGATCTTTTGATCATCTAACCTATCAGCTCAATTATAATCATAAGTCATCCTTGACCCAATTGTAGTATCATTCTCACACTTCCAGAAATTCTACTTGAGAAATATCTCTTGATTCTGCTTTTTCATTCTTTTTAGGACCTATGTTATGGGTTCCCTTCACTCACTGAGCTCTTTCTCTCTGCTGCCTTTCTTTCAGTCTTCAATCAGTCTCCCAGAAATCTTCTCAGAAATTATCTAAATAATCATGGCCTCCCTCTGCCCCAAAACATTTGAGTTCTCTTCATGTGTAGGCTATCCATTTATAGCTTGGCATTGAAGACCTGTCACCATTTGTTGCCAAACACACTTTTAGCTTAATTTTTTACCACTTCATTCCACATCTGCTGAATTCTAGTTTACAGACTACTCATGGTTTCTCTCTAAGCACCACACAATATTTAGGAAGAAGCAAAATTTCATACCTCCACACAGTTGTTCTAACCATTTCCTTTGGCTAGAATGCATTTTTTGTCCTTCTTTATCACCCATTCAAGATCCAATATAAACTACCCCTCATTAGTGAGGCATTCTCCAATTCCCCCTTTAGTATTAATTACCACCACAGAACTTAGAACAACTTTAGACCAGTGCTTCTCAAACTTCCATGTGCCTATGAATCAAGTGAGATCTTGTTAAAATGCACATTCTCCTTCATTAGGCTTTCAGAGGGAACTGAGATTCTTCATTTATCACAAGCTCCCAAGTGATGAAAATGATGCTGATGCAATGACCATACTTTGACTCACAAGACTTCGGTGTTCTGATTAGTATTACAGTTAAATACAGGCATGTTGATCTCCTGCATAAAATTGTGTATTCTTCAAGTCAGAAATTACATCTTATGCACTTTTCAAGCCCTTTAGCCTACATTTTAAAAAAATGGATTGAATTGAAATGACTGGCATCACTCAGGAAGCTTCCTGGACATTAAGGATCCCATTCAATCATCTGTATGAGAAAGACACTAATGCAATAATCATATGATGACTGTCTTAATATATTATTTGTTTACTATATGCCAGGCCCTACACTTAGCACCATCATTATATTATCTCATTTCTGGCTTTCAACAACTCTGGGTGATAGATAACTGCTATCAACCCTATGTAACTCAAGTTGAGGAGCTTCGCAAAGAGCCCAAGCTGGTAAGTTGTAGAATTTGATTTCAAATTCGGGTCTGACTGACTCCAAGTCTGTGGTCTCTCCCATTATGTTCTATAGTCTCCCATGATTGGATCGCAAGACTTTAAAAGCTGGGAATGTAAGAATGTCTAGTCCCCAAAGTTACACCAATTCAATGAGTGAACATGATTACTAGGGTATTAATTGGGGAAAGTGGGTGTTTACAGTCCAGCAATTTCAAAATATGCCATCTAAAACTTTCTTTGCAGCCTGACCTCTCCTGGCTGAAAGCCTTGCCCCATGCCCAGCCATCCCAGAACTCAGATGACCAATCACTCAAAACACGGTTTCCTTGAGTTCCCTGGGCCGTAGCTCTTCAGAGCATCTGCTGCCATTCTTAATCACACAAATGGAGTGACAGTGCTTCAAATGAGTGAAAGATTATTTCTATGCTCTCTGCCAAAGACAGGGATTCATTTACTGCTGAGAGTGAAATATGGTTTGGATAAGGTCCTGGGAAATTTAAAATTAATGGAATCAAATAGAAACAGACAATGAACAGAGACATTTGATATTTCTTTGGAAATAGAAAGGAGATTCTAAAAATGTTTTTCATAATGGTTTCTGCAGTAAATAATCCATGTATTAGGCCTCAGAAAGGTGTAATAAATAACCATTAAGAGGTTGTTCTGGAAGATCTAGGCTGTATGTACACAAACAATGCCAACCTACCCTAGCTCTAGGAAGTAATAGACAAAGAGCCAAACCATCTCTTAAAGTCTAATCTAATGAACTTTGAATTTTATAATATCAGGAAAGTTGGCTTTCTTTTACATTTTTGCTCTACCTGCTTCTTTTGGTTGAAGCTGTTTTGTATCACAATTCACTCCATAACTAAGGTATTTAGTACAAAGTTAAACCATGACACCTCTGGTTTGTTAGCCATCAGATTTTTTCAGTTGCCAAAGATAACTAAAGCTTAAGCTATATTCTGACCTCAATCACTAATTCATACTTTTTGGAAAAAATCAACTTTAATATAAGCTTAAATTCCTTAAAATATTATCATACAGTTAGAAAAGTACTTTCTCTTCACTCTGCAGTTCAGTAAATGCTTGCAGATTTTATTTTATTCATATTTTATTTCTTTCAAAAGCCGAGGTTATATTTTAAAACATTTTTCTGCATCTAAGAATTCGTATCTCATGCCTCTAAATTTCAAGTTATAGCTCCTGTTCTTAGAAGTATTGTCCCACACTGACCCAAATCTAGGAAAATTTTCTTGATGCAGATAGTATCTCTGTAATGTCTCCTCTTTTAAAATAAGACCTCAAAACTATGTGCTATAAATATACACCCTGTATTCTTTGGTTCTTGCCAAAAGCAGGAAATTTTTGTAAAGTCAAACAGTACTGACATTCTCTCCAAAATATTAAAAGACCAAGTGTATTCAACAATTACAAAGCACATGTCATCGTTGCCAAATTTGGGGTTGGGGGTTGGGAGGGGAGGGAAGAGGGGATTTCCAAGATAAGAATAAAGCTTTCAATAGCAATTCCATCTGGCACAGGGTAAGCATTCAATAAGTATCTTCTGAATGGATAAATAAACGAATAACTTTGGTACGTTATTCTAAACTATCTTATTTTCTAACTGTTTATGTGTCTATATATATATATATATATATATATATATATATATATATATACACACATACATAATTTATATATAATTTATCCATCTACACAGTAAGCTCCTTAAGGACATAAATCTCATTTTCATTCATTTATTCAACAAATATTTACTGAACACATAATATTCCAGGCACTCTTCCAGATACTGAGGATAAAGGAGATTTAAACAGTCAAAAGTTACAGCTGTCAATGGTTTACAACTCTGTTACTATACTAAAATTCATTGAATCATGCACTTAAAATGAGTGAATTTAAAAATTATTTCCTTGATACAGCCCACTTTCTAGTGAGCCTACTTTAAATTGCTTTGATACAGCTAGTACAATTTGAGCATAAAATAAGGGCTCAGTAAATACTTGACTAATTTATTGATTCATTCAAGACACTGGTGAGTCTGTAGATGATTGACATGCAATCTGGTACCTTTGCTGAGAAGGACTGCAGACTGTGATTCTGGTGTAATTCAGACCTTTGTTCAAATAATGGCTTTGCTATATATTAACCTGGGGCAATCATTCAACTTCTCAGAGCCTCATTTTCCATTCTTAATGGTGCTAGTAATACTATCTCTCTCAGAATGAGAATTAAATGAGAGAATACGGATGAAATAAGAGACCATATACTGCTAACTGGGGAAGCAAAGCATTGGATACATGGAATTCAAGTAAGATTCTCTCTGCTTCTGTGTATGTTTGGAATCACCTAATAAAAAGTTAAACTTAGAAAACTTGTAAATGATACTTAAAGTCAATCTCTGATATACAGAAGGCATTCGATACAAGGTAAGAATTATCATTGACCTAAATGTATGCATAACAAATACAACTTTGGTTTTCCTCTTGAATGCAAAGCTCTGATTATTGCTTAAGTCTCAGTGTTTACAGGAATTACAAATATTTTCACATATGACCTTCTTCTAAGGGAAATACAAAAGTGCAATGCAGGGGATATTTGTTCTCACAATACCATTCTAATAATTCTATTACAACCATCACAGAGCAAGCTCATGAAAAACAGAAAGCAATTCTTCACACTATTTGTGTCACCAAAGAGTGTCTGACAGTCTGTCACAGTGTAGCCATCTTTTAATTTCCATGTGTAAGAGAAAGATCCCAGATAACTTCTGTTTTGTTTCAGTAAATATATCTTCAACTTTGCCACCTGGGCTACATGAAAAAAACATCACTGTTGCTGATAATATGTTCAAATAACTTCCCAAGCCCTGGAAGCTGATCTTTGTCGACCACCTTAGTTTACTGCCCACCCATTAGGGTTCCAGGGAGATATAATATACAAACAAAATTTGATGTTTCTTTCATATTTTGCAATTACTTCAGAAGCTAACAAATTGACCCTTGGCCCTTTCATGAAGGCTGGGATAAGGAGACAGGTGAAGACGGAAGCAGGGCAAGGGAGATGGGAACTACAAATAAGACAGGGTGCTAGGCTGACCAAATGTTAAAGGGACAATTAGAATGTAAGAAGCCAATAAGCAGGGAACCAAGAATTACTAGCTAGGCAGATAGAGTGTGGACTGAGGGTTAAGCCTTGGAACAGGAGCCAGAAATCAAAATGGTCTTAATAAAGAAAACAAGCAAAATCATCATAACCAACTGGAGACAGGAATCTGAGAGTGGAGGTTATCTGAGACTCAGGGGATAAATGTGACACTACTGACACATCAAAGCACAAGGCCTGGAGCCCCTTCTTTCAGCAAACTTTTAATAAATACCTAGTTCATGGCTGGCATTGCAAAAGAAATATATTAGTAAACAAGACAGATATAATTCCTGACCTTTTAGAACGATGTTCTAAGAATCGAAGCAGTTTATTACACAAGCAACGACCAAGTGTCTAAAGGGCTATGAGAGCAGAGGTACAGGTTACCTAACCCAGACTAAGCAATAGCAAGAAAATGATACCACCCCAGCTGTGGAGCAGTCAGGCAAAGAGAACGGCAGGGTGTGTATCAGTCAGAGTGTCAGCCATAAGAAGTAGAAAACTTAGATTGGTTTGAACAATCACTATATATGTCAGTCTACAATGAGGAAATCTGGAAAAAGAGGAAATCTGGAAGTAGTGTGGGCCTCAGAGTAGCCTGAGCCACATGTTAAGCATTGCCATTGAGGCCACAGGATTTTGCCCTCTCTCTGTTCCACTATTCATAATACTGCCTTCATCTCACCTCTAGTTCCCCTATGACCGGAGGATGTGGTTATAGCATTTGCTGCTATGTGCTCCCTTGTATGAACTGAAGAAGGGAAAAAAATGATAACTTTGAGAAAGTCCTTCACAGCAACTTCTAACAAAATCCTCCTGCATCTCATTGCCTAGAATTGGGTCGCATGAACCAATCACAGGTAATACAGATTGGATCACCCTTAGGTCACTTTCCCCCACCACCTTATTGCTCCTCATCGAGATAAAAATAGAAGCGATATTGTGGAATTGAACACACAAAGTCCACTGCAAGATGGGGTAGAACAGAACATTCCAGAAAGAAAAATCAATATCTTGGAACTCCTGGAGGTAAAGGAGAGCCTGGGAAAGACAAACACAGGCAAAATGTGTATAAAGAATAGACAATGGGTAACGTTATCATCTGAGGACAGAAGAAAGGCTGAGCAAGAACAGCACAACGTGCAGGGACAAAGTCCATACAAAAACGTCCAGTTGGCTCTCATTCCCAACATCGTTTGCTGTAGCTCCTAGGGGGCTATGCCACTTGAGAAGCTTAAGCTCAAAACCCCTGGGACTGAGTTTGAGCCATTGCAGTTAGAAGGTGAGCATCAGAAGCTGGCAAATAATTTCTCATGAAAGGTTTTGGGGAACTTCAGACACAGAAGAGCTAGTCTTGACCCTAGACCCAGTAATGGAGAACAGGGCAAAGAGAGTTGACCCCACCTTCCCCCCTTATTTTTTGGAGCATATTCCTTTCAACATTTACATAGGCAATTATCATAGAAATAATTGGTATATTGTGCAATATACCATTTAATTCACCAAAAAATATTTACTCAGTAGAATACTTTCTACACAACAAGCCCAATTTTAAACATGAATTATTAGCCTAAGTGTCTGATTGGTATTTACTTTAACTCAGATCACATGAAAATCTACATCCTTCCATTTTGAAAAACCTAGTTTACCAGGACAGTCAGCTAAAATGCCATTTTAAAAAACTGAAGGTGAGTTTATATTTATTTATTTTTTAAAAAATGCTTTTAAGTATGCACTCAATTTTGTACTTTAAACATCTTCTCAGCAGCTACCTAGCTCTCTCAGCATACAGCTGATGAATTTGGGGTGTAAGAGAAATACAGCTAAGTCTCATTATTTGAGGTGGTAATGTTCTATAAATTCATCAAAAACCAAGAATTTCTGAATACTGAACCATTGCCTCTAGGAGAACACAGGATTAGGCATCCATGAGCTTCTGGTTACAACATTTTCATCAACTGTTCAATACATAATCTCGTTGTATGGATGCTTCTGTTTAAAGACTCTTTAACATACATTGCTGATTTATTAGCATTGAACTCAGGCCAACAGCACTATAATTCATGCCTGAACAAAGCTTATTTAATACATGCATTTTCTCCATAAGGTACATCACAGCCTGCTTGAGCTGAGGAACACTAGACAGCATTTCAGCATTGGGCTTGGAGTCCATTTTAAACAGCAAAATCACCAACAAAAAGCACAAAAATGAGAAGAATGTGGCAATAAACATGCTGCAAAAAAGAAACTTGTTTCCATCCTGAGAGCTGAAACAAAAAGGTAGAGCATCACCATGTATGGGGAGACTCATTTTCACATAGCTCTGATGGACAGGAAAGTGTTGCCAGTATTGATGTTTGAGTTACAAGTAAATTTTACTAAGCAGATGAATTTGCAAATACAGAAACAGTGAATAAATAATGGGCATCAACTATATACACACAAATATGCCTATGAGAACTTTTCCCCCTTCTGGACCTTTTTGCTCTACTCCTAATTCTCTACATTCTTTTTGGTTCTATCAATGCCCTTTTACTGTTGACATAATTGTCACAATTTCCCAAAACGTATTTGATCTTCATCAGACTCTTTGTTTTTAGAAGGTGGCATCGTTAGCTCAGTTATTCAGATTTATATTAAATAAACATTTGCAGATCCTTGTAGACTTGATTTTTAAGCATTGTTTGCTGTAGCTCCTAGGGGGTTATGCTAGAGACCTGTAAATGCACAATCTTGACTATTTACAATATCAAACAAATCTCTATCTTTTCACTTGGGAATCACAATCTTCTACCCCAACTTACTCTTTAGCCCTGTAATTATGCACTTGTAAAGACATAAGGGGAAAAATCACAGGAGCATTTTTGTCACTTCAATATGTTCTGCAATTCTTCCTGGGACGTTTCTGAAGCTGGGCTTGCCGAATTTTGTCAACAAGGAAATGTCAGCCAGAGACTGGTATTTAGCTCATTTGCACTGCGCAGTTTGCAGCTCACACGTTGCCAATTAAAAAGCAAGAGGAGAGGCAGAGGAGCCTGTCTGTCAGCTTGGTTGGTGTGAGATCTGATATTAATTATTAAATGCACTTGAAATTAACAACTAAGCCAGGAGAAGCACACCTTTCAAGTATAACAGAAGCTAGAATACCCACCAAGAATTGAATAAGGTGAAATGGTTTCTAGCTGCAACAACAGGGAGTTTGAAATGCTGCTGGGAAGCAGTCCTAACAGAGTTATTAGATGTCTAAATTATTAGACACTGAGATTGTGGAATCTTGTTTTCTGGAAATTTAAGAAAGAAAAAGTCAAATATTTTATAGGACTTTCTACTATGTGTCAGCTTCTGCATTTTGCACTAGAAGTCAACAGTGAAAAAGACAGGTGAGATTCTAACCAAACCAGAGTTTATATTACAATAGAAGTGTTTACACAGTCTTTCCTCAACCCCAGGGACTTTCCTGTCCTCGGTTTACCCACTGTGGCCTTATTCTTCCATCAGATTTGGATCTCCAGATTCAACCAACATTAACTGTGCATTCCTCAATACCAGGTACAGAATCAGGCAACTCTATATGCATTTCATCCTCACAACAATCTGCAGGGCAAGAACTGCTTTATGCATTTTACCAATAAGAACTGTGGGGCTAAAAAAAAAAAAAACCATTTAATTAATTAAAACTGAAAAGCCAGGTAGGGTGGATTTGAAATTATTTTTTTTCTTAACTATAAGATTTACCTACTATTCCACTTTCTCATCCCATTACCTCTTTATTTTCTCTCTCTACCACTGAAGGTACCCACAGCTTAGCTATTTAACATTATATGTTACTTTCTCTAACATCTTGATATTTGTTTGATATCTGATTATCTCAGGGACCAAGGTGTCAGTTAAGTGGTTAGTATCATAGGGTACGAGTGCTTTTACAAATGCTCAGTGACATTGAATTTTTAACTTGCACTTTCTACAGATGGTGGCCAGGTCTTTGTGCCCTTATCTACTAACCATGCAAACAGTGAGAGATTCAGTGGGGGTAAGATAGTGAGAGAGGAGTTTGAAGGTGACATATTTGTTAATGGTATTTGGGTCATTTCTGTGATTGTGAGTATAACTTTCCCAACCCTGTACTATTGGGAGCAAGTGAGAAAGGAATTATTTCAGGCCCACCCAATAGACAAAATTAAGTATCTGAAAGTACATGTGTAAAATGTTGGTCAGATATCTGAATACATATTTTCAGAGAAGTTAAAAAATGTAGTAGGAGTGACATCAGTGAAAATGGCAGAATAAGGACCTCTGAAACTTTTTGTCCTACATAAAAGCAATGAAAAACTGGCAAAAATTATCAGAATAAACATTATGAGGACAGGATATTTTACTAAAGGCTGACAGCAATCCAGAGAGAATTTATTCAATAAAATCAGTGGGATCTTGGTAAGAATAACAAACTTTATGGCTTTTAACTTACCCTATTGCCCTTTTCCTTTCCAGCTCTGTGGTAGCCTTGAAAATGATCCTGGTGAAAAACAGCAGCTTGGCAACCATCAGAGGAGAAAGAATGGGGTTGGAGTTCTTGTAAAGCCTCATTCCTGAAAACTGTTATGTGACCTGTCTGAGGGACCCTGGAAGGCCCCATTGAAAGGGTCTTTTTATTTAAGCTGACTTGGAACTCACCAAAGTGCATGCAGTCTGTTCCCTGGGGGCACTTAGCTAAAACAGTTAGAGACAGTTGATTAACTTCACAGTTGCCTGAAGCATTGGATAGCAGTTGGAAAAACAATAGCCAACTGAAAACACTTAAAAAGAAAAACTTGGGAATGAGATATCCTTGGAGGTTTTGGAAAGCCCTGACATATTCCTGGGAATCTAAAAAGCCACACACATGTTCAGGATTGTGCTCAGGAAAGGCCAGGAAAGAACCTAAGAACACATCTCAGGCTAATGAAGAGGTTCTGTGCAAGCAAGAGGTGAAGGCTAAGGCAGAGTTGTCAAATGCCTGGTTGAGTGTTAAATGTGTAAATGTGTGACCCAACATGCATACAAGTCCTCTTGGCAAAGACTAATAGATTTTTTTGCTTCAGGCACTGAAGAGAATCTTTGCACAATCACTAACTGACCACTACGCTTACCAAATAGAGTCTTCAGTAGCCATGCACAACAAATAATACAGACTTTTCAAAAATAGTTCAGAAAAATCACTAAAATAAACAACTACAATAAGCATCAATAATAAAAATCCAGGGGAGGGATAAAACTCTGATTCCCAGATTTGCCACATTATATTATTTTAAATGTCCAGTTATTAACAAACTTTACACAATACAATATGGGAAAAAATAAGAAATTATGTTCCATACTCAGGAAATAAAGCAATCAATAGAAACTGTCCCTGAAATCCCAGACATAGGTCTTAATGGGTCAGCTCTTGGAAATATGTTCAAAGAGCCAAAGGAAATCATGTGCAAAGAACAAAGGGAAGTAAAGAAATGAAGATCTGATGCATTGCCAAATAAAGGATACCCATAAAGAGAGAGAAATTAGTTTTTTAAAAAAGAATAAAAAATGGGGCAGGCCACGATGGCTCAGCAGGCAGAAATCTCACCTGCCACGCTGGAGACCCAGGTTCATTTCCCAGTCTCTGCCCACAATAAAAAAATAAATAAATAAATAAATAAATAAATAAAAGATGAAATTCTGGAGTTGAAAAGTATATTAACTGAAAAGAAAAAAATCACTAGGGGTTCAACAACAGTTTGAGCAGGTGGAAGAAAGAATCAGCAAATTTGAAGATGTCTGTCCTAGTTTGCTAGCTGCTGGAATGCAATATACCAGAAACAGATAGGCTTTTTAAAAAGAGGAATTTAATAAGTTTCTAGTTTACAGTTCTAAGGCTGAAAAAATGTTCCAATTAAAACAAGTCTATAGAAATGTCCAATCTAGGCATCCAGGGAAAGATACCTTGGTTCAAGAAGGCTGATGAAGTTCAGGATTTCTCTTTCAAGTGAGAAGGTACATGGCTAACATGGTCAGGATTTCTCTCTCATCTGGAAAGACATGTGGCAAACATGGCATCATCTGTTAGATTTCTCTCCTGGTTTCCTGTTTCATGATGCACCCTGGGAGGCATTTCCCTTCTTCATCTCCAAAGGTCGCTGGCTGTGGACTCTCTGCTTCATGGTGCTGTGGCATTCTCTGCTCTCTCAGATTCTCATGGCTTTCTCTCCTGTTGTTCTCTTTTATAGGATTCCAGTAAAGTAATCAAGACCCATCTAAAATGGGTGGAGACATGTCTCCATCTAATCCAGTTTAACAACCACTCTTGATTGAGTCACAGCTCCGGGGAGATAATCTAATTAAAGTTCCAAACATAGAGTTTTGAATAGGGATTAGAAGAAACAGCTGCCTTTCCAAAATGGGATTAGGATTAAAACATGGCTTTTCTATCATACATGCATCTTTTCAAACTGGCACAATGTCAGTTGAGATTATCCAGTCTGAGGAACAGAAAGCAAAAAGAATGAACAATAGTGGACGGAGTGTATGTGACACCACCACACATACCACAAATCCATGAGGGAGTCCCAGAAGGAGAAGAGGGAAAATAAGGGGCAGAAAGAATATTTAAAGAAATAATGTCCACAAACTCCCCAAATTTGATGAAGAACATTAATCTACATAGCCAAGAAGCTCAAATATTCTATGTATAAAAGCCCAAAGAGAACCACACCTAGACAGATAATAATCAAACTGTAGAAAGACAAAGAGAATCTTGAAAGTATCACGAGAGAAGCAATTCATTACATACCAGGGGTATTAATAATCAATACCTTATTTCTTATCAGAAACCATGGAGGCCAGAAGGCAATGGGATAATGTATTCAAAGTGCTGAAAGAAAAAACCTGTCACTGAAAAAGTATATCTTTCAAAAGGGAATTCTATCTTTTAAAAAGAAAAAAAAACCTTTCACAGCCAGATTAAAAAAATCTATTTTTCAAAAAGAAAAAAATTCTATCTTTCAAAGCCAGATTAAAAAAAAATTGAGAAAACTCATTGCTAGGTGACTTATCCTACAACTGAAATGAAAGGATATTAGATAGTAATTAGAATACACATGAAGAAATTAAAAGCACAATAAAGATAACTACATAGGAAAATATAAAAATAATATAATTATTTTTATTACGTTTGTAATTCTTTTCTTGCCTATCTGATTTAAATGACAACTGCATAAAGCAAAAATTATAAATCTGTGTTGATAGACACATTATGTATAAAGATGTAACCTGTATAGCAATAAGAGCACAAAGGAGGGGGGAGGATGAAACAGAATTATATAGGAGCAAAGTTGTGGGTTTTGTTAGCATTTTGGAAAATTAGAGATGCTTTAAATTTACAGAAAAAATTTTATCCTGGTAATATATAAACTTTCCCTTTTAACCACATTCAAATATATAATTCAATGCTCTTATTTACATGAAATTGTCACCACCACCCATTACCAAACTTTTCTTTCAACCTAAATAGAAACTGTGCAATTTAAGCTTTAGTTCCCCATTGATTACTCCCCACCCTGGTTAATGGTAACCCATATTCTAGTTTCTGACTTTGTAAATATGCTTATTCTAATTTTTTCATATTAGGGAGCTCATGTAATATTTGTCCTTTTATATCTGGCTTATTCAAGATGTAAAAATCGTGATATACATGATATATCCAAGGTTTATCCATGTTGTCACATGTATCAGTACTTCATTCCTTTTTATGGCTGAATATTCCATTGTGTGTGTGTGTATGTGTGTATAAACACACCACTTTTGTTTATCCACTCATCATTATGGTTTCTCCCATCTTTTAGCAATTATGAATAAAGCTGCTATTAACATCAGTGTAAAATATCTGTCTCTTTTTGGGTATATACCTAGAGAGAAACTGCCATATATTCTGTATTTAGCTTTCTGAGGACATGCTAAGCTGTTTTCCACAGTATATGCACCACTTTACATTCCCTCCAGAAATGAATGAGTGTTCCTATTTCTCCACACCTTCTCCCACACTTGTAATTTTCTGTTTGTTTGTTTGTTTTTTATCAGTGGCCATTCCGGTGATTGTGAAATGGCATCTCATTGTGGTTTTGATGTGCATTTTCTTGAAGGCTAACGATGTTGAGCATTGTTTCTCTTGCTTTTTTGGCCATTTGTGTATCTTCTTTGGAGAAAGATCTATGTAAGTATTCCACCCGTTGTGTAACTAGGTTGTCTGTCTTTTTGTCATTGAGTTGTAGGATAACTATGTATTCTGGACGTTAAAGCTTTATTGGATATGTGGTTTCCAAATATTTTCTCCCATTTGCAAGTTGTCTTTTTACTCTCAGGATAAAATCCCTTGGCACACAAATTATTTTTTATTTGTATGAGGTCTCATCTATCTATTTTTTTCTCTTATTGTTTGTGCTTTGGGTGTTAAGACTAAGAAACCATCAGGAAAAAAATAGTTTTATATTCTATTGAAACTAAGTTAGTATTAATCTAAACTAAGTTGTCATAAATTAACATGTTAATGGTAATCCTCAGGCACCATTAAGAAAATAATTAAAAATATATAGCACAGGAAATGACAAAATAATTAAAATGGTACACTAAAAATATCTATCTCACAGAAAAGGCAGTAATAGAGAAATAGAGGCTCAAGAAGTACATGGTATGTAGAAGACAAATAATAAGATGGCAGATATAAATCCTACCTTAGTAGTAATTACACTAATATAAATGGATCAAACCCTCCAATTTAAAGGCAGAGACTGGCAAAAGGAATTAAAGAAAAACTTTATTCCACTTTATTCGACAAAAGGTACACTGCAGACAACTACTTCAGTGAGTTGAAAGAAAAATGATAAATATATACTATGCAGATACAAACCAAATGGAACTGGGGTACCTAAACTAATGTAAGATAAAAGAGACTTTAAGACAAATATTGCTAGTTAGAAGCAAAAAAGGATTTTTTTTCAGGATAAAAGTGTCACTCCAACAAGAAGATATAAAAATTATAATTTATATTTGGCTAACAACAGAACTCCAAAATACAGTTTGCAAAAACTGACAAAATTGAAGGGAGAGAAAATAATCCAATATTTATAATGGGAGACTTCAACACCCAATTTCTATAACTGATAGACTAAACAAAAGAAAACAGATGTGAAAAACACATCTTTGTGGTTTAAACCTATATCTAAACAACATCTATAAAATAAAACACTCTACTCAACAACAGCACAAAATAATTGTTCTCAAATATACACAGAACATTATCCAGGACAGATCATATGCTAGACCACAAAACAAACCTCAATAATTGATAAATACAGAAATCATACAAAGTATGGTCTCTGACCTCAATGGAGTAAAATTAAAAATCAGTAACACAGAAAGGGCAGCAAGATGGCATCTGCCAGAAGGGTCACTCAGGTAGTCAAACCACATAATTCATTAATAAGGTTCCCTGACAGAAGAAACAAGCCTAAACTCAGTGTACCAGAAGTTTCAAGATAGCAGGAAAACCATTTCACTCTTCTGCAATTTCACAGCATTCTATGGGAAGTAAATAATGAAATACGCTGATGCATCAAGGTCCACCAGATACTGCACAAATAATAAAATCATTACCTCAGAAATACAGACGGAAACCTATGTCTCAAGAAGAAATCAAATTTATCCAACATGGAAGTCCAGAATAATCACTGACAAGGCTGCTGTTTATCATTAGACAAATGAATTATCTTTAAAATAAAGGGAATCCCAAATGACAAATGGGTAATTGTACATTCAACAACTTTAATAAAATATCTTGTAAAAAAGATGGGCACTTGTACTTCCTAATTTATGTATCTTGGTCAATTTCTCCACAAGCTTACCTAAGTATTTATAAGCCTTATAATTATTAAAGTATATATTTTTAAATGTTAACCTATTAATTTACTCTTATCAAGTTTTACCACTGTTGAACTATTAAAAGCACATGATGTCTGATAAACTATCATAGATTTCCCCTAATTTCACTTTTCTTTCAGGTGCTGTTTAGAGATGGAAAGACTTTATCAGGTAGAACCGGTATTGATTAGGATCAGTGAAATAATGACTCCATTATTTGTTTTCAATTCTTTTATGTTTTTACATTGACAAGGTTACTGGAGTATAGCTGGCTTAATAAGTATATACTACTCTAAAAGATAAAAATATAGCCAAGATGGAACACGTGACTTTGTGGTATTGAGTCTGGGGAGATAACACAAAAGATTATTACTTGTAACCTACAGTCAGAAAAAATGTGAAAGAGTATAAAATGGAAGATAAACTAAGGGTTCAGTGAATAGGAGTAAATGTTTGATTAGAAATTGCAATTACATTTTGGTGGGTGTTAAAATGTTGTGTTCTTTGGTTTATTTTACTTTTTTGATTGTGATCATGCATGCAAATCCTGATAACCCAGTAACTTTCTCAAACTTAATGTCAGAAAGCCTCATAAAATCAACCTAAAGATTTACCTCATTAAAGCAATTTAGGAAACTTTTTTAAAAAATCAGTAACAGAAGGAAATTTGGTAAATTCACAAATATGTGGAAATTAAAAATCACACTCCTAACCAATAGATCAAAGAAGAATTCACAAGGAAATTTAGGTAAAAAACAAAACAAAACAAAACAAAACACTGAGGTGAGTGAAAATGAAAACACAAATACCAAAGCTAACAGGAAGCATGTCATCTAAAACAGTGGTTAGACAGAAATGTACAGCTGTAAACGTCTATATTGAAAGAAAATTTCAAATCAATAACCTAATCTTCCACCATAATAAACTGGAAGAGTAAATTAAACTCAAAACAAGCAGAAGGAAGGAAATAATAAAGATTAGAGCTGAAAAATGACATGTAGCTTAGAAAATAAAGAAAATCAATGAAATCAAAATCTGGTTCTTTGAAACATTTTTTTTAAAGCCTCATAAACTTTTAGCTAGATTGATCAAGAAAGAAAAATAGCAGACTCATTGCACTAAAATCAGGACTGAAAAAGGGGACCTTACTATTGACATTAAAGGAATAAAAAGGATAAGGCAATACTATGAACAACTGTGCGTCAAAAAATTATATAACCCTGGTGAAATGGATAAATTCCTATGGCACAAACTACAAAAACGAACTTAAAAAAAGACAGAAAACCTGGATTGACTGATAACAAGAAAATAAACTGAAATTGTAATTTTAAAAAATACCCTGAAAGACCTGAGTAGCTTCACTGGTGAATGCTACCAAACATTTAAAGAATAATTAATGCCATTTCTTCAAAAATCTTTAAAAAAAATCAAAGTGGAAATTTTCTACTTATTCTATGAGACGAGTTTTAACCTGATATCAAAACCAGACAAAGACATACAAGAAAAGAAATCTACAGAACAATATCCATTATAAATAAAGACAAAAAAATCCTCAACACAATACTAGAAAACTAAATCCAGCAACATTTAAAATGGTTATGTACCATTACTCAGACTCAGTTGATTTCAGGAATACAAGGTTTTTTCAACATGAAAATCAATCACTATAATCCACTATACTAAAATAATAAAGGACAAAAAACAGATAATCATATCAATATACATACAAAATGCATTTGACAAAATCCAATACTTGCATGATTTTAAAAAAAAAAAACCTCAACAAACTAGGAAGAGAAGGGAAAGGGAAGTTTTACAACCTGATAAAGGGTATCTATGGAAAACCAACTAACATCATACTTAACGGTAAAAGACTGAAAGCCTTCCCCTAAGTTTAGGGAAAAAAAAAATACATTCTCCCTCTCACAATTTCTATTGAACACTGTACTGGAGATTCTAGCCAGGACAATTAGGCAAGAAAAAGAGATAAAAGGCATCTGGATTAGAAAGGAAGAAGTAAATCATTATATCTCTTCACAAATGACATGATCTTTTATTACAGAAAATCCTAAGGAGTTCACAAAAAATTGTCAGATCTAATAAACTAACTCAGCAAAGCTGAACGTTTCAAAAAATCAGTTGTATTTCCATACACCAACAATGAACAATCTGAAAATGAAATTAAGAAAATAATTGCATTTACAATAGCACCTAAAAGAAAAAAATATTTGGGAATAAAGATAACGAAAGAAAAGCAGTAGTAGTACACTAAAAACTAACTCTGAAACTGTGAGACAATAAATTCTTGTTCAACTATCCCACTGTACGGCATTTGTTTTAGCAGATAAGAAACTAATACAACATACTCACACAAAAACTTGTACATGGGTATTCCTAACAGTAGTATTCAAAATAGCCAAAAAGTAGAAACAACCCAAATGTACAACAACTGAAGAATGGATAAACAAATTATGATACAGCCATATAAGGGTGTGTTATTCAGCCATAAAAAAAAGAAGGAAGTACTGCTACAAACTTACAACATGGGTAAACCTTGAAAAAATTATGCTAGGAGAAAGAAATCAGAAACAAAAGACCACATATTGTATGATTCCATTTATAAAAAATATCCAGAGTACTCAAATCCCTAGAGACAGAAAGTAGAGTTTCCCTAGAGACAGAAAGTAGAGTTTTGGTTGCCAGAGAATGGGGGATGAGAGGAATGGAAGTGATTGCTCATGGGTACATGGTTTCTTCCTGAGTGGCAAAAATGTTCTGGAAGCAGTGGTGACAATCATACAATATGATGCATGAAAAAACACTAAATTGTACACCTTAAAAGGGTGAATTTTACAGTATGCAAATTATATCTCAATTTTAAAAATGAGATTCCTTTTCCTGATTGGCAAAAAAAAAAAGAAGTTTGATAATGCTCAGTGTTCACAAAGTTGAGGGGAAATAGGCATCTTCGTGCACTACAGCTGGGAATATGAACAGATTCAACTCTTGAAGGACATTAGCAATGTCTGTCAACATTTTCAATGATAGTAATTTACCCTTGAGATATATACTAGCAAATTATGCAAAAATCACACGCAGGAAGGTTCACTGTGGTATTTTTTGTAATTAAAAAACAAAACAAAACTGGAAACCATACAGACATGCTTCAGCACAGGATGTTAGATAAATCTATATAATGGAAAACTATGCAATCACCAAGACATGAGATAGAATTGTATGTGCTGATGTGGAAAGATCTTCAAGATGTGTTGGGGGGAAAAAAAAAGAACATACATCAATAAGATCTCTTTTTTTTTCTTTTTTGTTGGGGGGGTGGGGCGGGTGCATGGTCCAGGATCGAACCCAGGTCTCCCGTATGAAAGGTGAGCATTCTACCACTGAACCACCCGTGCACCCTGATTTCATTTTTGTAAATGAAAAGATAAATAGAAAAAATATATAATATTAAGTGGTTATTAGGTTATCAGCTTGCATCGAGCCTACCTATAATTAAAGTGCAGTTGCACAATCTTGGGTAAAGAATTTCCATTCTATGGCTCATAAAGCTGTATGGATCTGGTCATGTTGCCTAACCTCTCTGAACATTCATTTCTTCATCTAAAATGGGGCTAAAATTTCACCATAAAGTCATTATGATGAAAAAATGAGCTATGCACATAAAAAAGTTTTAGAAATCTTCAGTAAATGATCATGCATATCATTACTTTAATGCAAGTAAAATAGTTTTCATAGCAACCCAAAATTAGGAGACTTCTCTAAAATTTTCAATTTTTCTGATTCAATCAATGGATCAGAGATGTCTGATGTCTGCTCAGAAACTGAGCAGACCAAGTCAACAGCCCCCTGGAATGCCTCACTTTTCTGAATTCTCAGTCCCAAGACCCATAAAAGTGTGGATCCATCTGAGTGCTGAGCTTTCCAAATTTTGAGCTCTAAGCCTTGAGGGTCAAGGAGATTGGGCAGGTCAGCAAGGGCCAGGGAAGTCCTACAACACTGGAGGGAGGGATTCCAGCCTCAGAAAGATGAGGCATCAAGGGGCACTGGAAGCAGCAGAAAGCTCTGTTTGCAGAGGGTGTTCTGGTTTCTCTCTCAAGTGAGAAGGCACATGGTGAACACAGTCACAGTTTCTCTCTTGGCTGGAACGGCACATGGCGAGCAAGTCACCACCTGCTAGTTTTCTCTCCTGGCTTCCTGTCTCATGAAGCTCCCTGGGAGGCATTTTCCTTCTTCATCTCCAAAGGTCACTGGCTAGTGGGCTCTCTGCTTCTCGTCGCTATGTCGTTCTTCTCTGGATCTCTCTGAATCTCCTTCATTCTCCAAAATGTTTCCTCTTTTAGAGGACTCCAGAAACCTATCAAGACCCACCCAATGGGTAGAGACATATCGTCACCTAATCCAGTTTAACAACCACTCTTGATTAAATCACATCTTCAGGGAGATGATCTGATTACAGTTTCAAACATACAGTATTGAACAGGGATTATTCTGCCTTTATGAAATTGGATTTAGATTAAAACGTGGCTTTTCTAGGGTACTGTGTTAGTTAGATTCAGTTGTCAACTTGGCCAGGTGAGCATACCTAGTCTTATTGCTGTGGACATAAGCCAATGGTACGTGAACCTCATCTGTTGCTAATTACATCTGCAGTCAGCTAGGAGGCGTGTCTACTGCAATGAGTGACGTTTGACTTAATTGGCTGGTGCTTAAATGAGAGAACGCAATGTAGCAGAGCTAAGCAGCTTGGCATTCCTCATCTCGGCACTTGCAGCTCAGCCCAGGCCTTTGGAGATGCAGAAAGAAGTCACCCCAGGGAAAGTTGTTGGAACCCAGGGGCCTGGAGAGAAGACCAGCAGAGACCATCTTGTGCCTTCCACGTAAGAAAGAACCTCAGTGGAAAGTTAGCTGCCTTTCCTCTGAAGAACCAACAAAATAAATCCCCTTTTATTAAAAGCCAATCCATCTCTGGTGTGTTGCATTCCAGCAGCTAGCAAACTAGAACAGGTACATACATCCTTTCAAACGAGCACAGAGGGGAAGCCTATGATCCAGGAGGGATGGATGGACACATCTGTCTTTTGAGTGACTGTCCTTAAACTGTACCCATCAGGACAGTGAGAAGGGCTACAAAGAAGGGTTAGAGTAAATAGGGATTGATAGTGTCCTCTTTTACTTTATTTGTTTCATTATTCTTGCCTGTTTTTCTGTGGCATGGCTGAGTGGGGCAGCAGGCAAAAAGCAGGGATCTGGAGCCTGAGAGAGCACCACTTAATTGTGCCCTCCCCCTACCCCGACTTTTTAGCAGAGCAGACTTGGTTAAGTCACTTATTCCATTTTAGCCTCTATGTCTATATTTGATGACAAACCCTTTTTCATCGTGTTGAGTACAGAGTTAGAGGATATATGTTTGTAACACACTTGTGTCCTACTCACATATAGAAATTGCTCAATTGTTAGTTCTCTTCCCTTGCCTCTTGCCCCACCCTTTCCTCTTAATTTCCCCTTTCCTTTCCTTATGCTATAATTTGCTATTGTGACTTGGGTTATAGATGTCCTTGTTTCTTTACACCCAAATCTAGGCCATGTCTATAGATAAAAGGATATTTTCCCAAATTAGTTGTTGTAAATGTCTGATGGGTTTCAATGGTTATCATGCAAAGAGCTTGAGTAACAGGAAATCCACAAGGCACTAAAAAGAATGTCAATTCTAATTCAGTATTTACTGACATCTAAAAGGTAGAAATGAGAGGACACAGGGAAAATGCAGTAACCTCCATAGGCAATCTCTACACAGAAGTACCAGTCACTGCTTCACCCTTCACTGGCACCTCAGTTCAAAATCTGCTCTGCCATATGATCATCCCTGGATCTCCTTCCGGTATAAGATGGAGCCAGGGAATAAATATTCATTGGCCACTTGATTTTAGTGGGTAGAAACAAAATCCACCCCACCACCACCACCACCATCGCCCCCACCAGGATTCTATTCTCTTACTTGTTCTCAACATGCACAAAAGGAAATGGGAAATCTCCTCACAAGGACTGCCATGCAGGAATTAATTTGAAGCAAAATGTAAGAGATCTTAAAATTAGCATGGCCACCTAAGTCTCTCTTTCAGAACTCATTATCTTTATTTCTGTTCAATTCTTTCACTATCTGACCTCATCATAACCTTTATTGCACCAACTTCAAACTTTCCTTTCCAAAATATGTTCATTAGTAGCTTATACCTTGACAGTTTCTGTAGTGTTTTGATTCTTCATCTGATTTCTTAATATCTAAATCTGTTAAATTATTTCAGCTCAAATACTCCCAATAAAGACAATGAGAGCTCCCTTAAATGAAGTGTGGGGAGCGGAGTGCTTTACAATTCTGATTTTCAGAGGTAGCAACATTTTGATCTCCTTGGATCATAATCAGACAAAGAGGAGTTCTCTGTTAATAATGTTATAGAGAGCTCTTAATTAATTCCCTTTGTTCTCTCCTGATAGAATAGAGGGTAGACATTATGAGAGGAATGAGATACTCCCCACGGATTTTTCTCTCATCATCTAACTTTTCAAAGTAGGGAAAAGGGGATGATTTTATTTTTTTCTCTTTCTTTTGACCTCCGGCATAATTCCCTCTGAAAATTATTCTCTTCTGGAGTGAGCTGCTTGGTTCCAAACACGTGGACTGTTTTATAAAAGAAAGCTCTGCTAGAACTTTCTTGGCCTTAAAAAGCTCACTTTCTGTTCTAACCCTACTGTCTATAAAATGACAGGAAAGCAAAGGGAATTATATTAATCCAGCTTCTCCAAGTCCCCTAGCTACACTACATGGTGAGGGGGAAAAAAAAGGCCAATCACTGCAGTCGGATAAAAAAACAGACTGTATTTCTGTGGCTTTACCTCTCTTCCTTGCACTGCTTCCAACACTGGCTACACTTTGGAATCACCTGGAGAATTTTAAAACATATTGATGCATCCTATCTCATTCCCAGTATTTTTAAGTTAAGTGGTGTGGGGAGAAGCCTGGGTATTAGTATTTTTAAATCTCTTAGTGATTCTAATGTACAGACAAGGTGTAGAACTAAGGTAAGGTCTAAGGTAGGTAGAATTATGGAAACAAGGCAAAGGGGCAAGGGTGCCGCTCCAGGACCCAATTCCCTCCCCTTCATGATAACTTCAAGCTGAGCAGTTCTGCCTCTCTGTTTTACACCTTGATGTATACTTACAACTTTGGGGTGGGGAGGGGGGAGGTCATTGCTTTTTTTTGCATGGGCAGGCACTGGGACTCAAACACGGGTCTGTGGCATGGCAGGTGAGAACTCTGCCTGCTGAGCCTCCATGGTCCACTCTGTTATTGCTTTTTTTTAAAGAAAAGTTTAGAAACCACCCTTGTAATGCAGAAACTAACATCGCACTCCTCTTCTCCTGGCTGGTTTCATGTCTGTCACCAAAAAGGGTTTTCAGTTTCATATGTTTATTTATTTGTTAATAAATAAATAAACTACTTGATTATTAATAAAAATTATATGTGAATAAAAGGTTGTAGGACGGCTCTTTCTTATTCTGGGAGGGTTTAAAGAGAGACTTTTCTGTCTTATGCTCAAGAAATGCAGAGGGATTTAAGAAAAAACGTCTTTGGAGACGGATAAAGTATGTTTGGGAATGCAGAAGACTCCTTGACCATCTAAAAGCTCAATGACTATAAACGTAAATGAAGATGGATGGGTGAAGACTTCACTGGAAAATATAAGGTATTAGGGCCTTTAAGACAGGTAGTTAATACATGTTACTTGCTGAATGTAAGTCTCCATCAGAATGAGAAAATGAAAGGGTATACCACAAAGTGTACTAAGAACTCCATATATGTTCATTTCTTTTCATTCTTTCTTCTTTTAAAAAATAGGCCATTTGAAGATTACAGAGCAGGATGCTACTGAATTGCAGTGGTGAAAATTACGTTTTCACTCCCACCTTTTTCTCCCATGAGTTAGGTGGTAGTAAGCTATAGTGCTGAAGTCCCTGGGTCTTAAGCCAACAAAGGGAATGCTCATAAACTACTTTTGCTTAAAGGTAAAAGAGGTTTTGTCATTACCGTAAAGCTAAAACAAGAACTTTTATTTGAGACAATTGTGGTGTATTTTCCTCTTTCTTTTTTTTTTGCACTCACTAATTCATTTACACCAATCATGACTTTCAGAAAGTCCATTTCTGAGGCTTTTAAAGATGGCAAAGGCAATGAGATTGTCCCAGAGTATCCCACTTGCGCAGGCTGTAACTCCAAAGTCACGTGACAGATGTTCTAGTTTGTTACACTGTCAAAAGCAGTTACCATAAAATGGGTTGGCTTTTAACAGTGGGAATTTATTAGTTTATAAGCTTATAGTTTTGAAGCTATGAAAATGTCCAAATCAAGGCATTATCAAGACAATGCTTTCTTCTTGAAGACTGGCTGCCAGTGATCCAGGACACTTCTGCCACATGGCAAGGCACATGGCAGTGTCTATTGGTCTCTTCTTTCTCTTTTCGTTGCTTTCAACTTCTTGCTTCTGTGGCTTTCTTTCCTTGGTCTGAATTTCATTCTCTCATAAGAGATTCCAGTAAGAGGATTGAAACCCACCCCGAATGACTCTTAAGAGTACACTCACCAAAAGATCTTACTTACAATGCATCCAACCCATAGGAACGGATTAACTTTAAAAATGTACTTTTCTGGGGTAGATACAGCTTAAACCATCACAAAAATTTTTAAACGACCATGCCCAAACTCAAGAAAAATTTGCCCCCCAAAGCAGTTGTTTTAGTAGGCAACTACTAAAAGCTCACAAATTTCCCCCAAAGCTCACAATTAATCAAAACAGTTTTGACACTACTTTTCTGCCTGAAGAGCTGTAATTATATTATTGTGAAAATCCTCAATTATGTCAAACAATAGATTTTATTTTCAGAAATGGCCATAAGTAATTTGAAGCCATATCTAGTAGAGATTTATTATTATTCTTACATCACCCATTTAAAAATAATGATAATATTTAATTAGCACCTATGATATGCATCATTGTTTAATCATTTACATGATTCATAGTCACATAAAATTTAAACAAGTTTACATGATTAATTTATTTAATCCTCACAACAATCCCTTGAGGCAGGTATTACCATTGATATGTCCATTTTAAGGATGAGAAAACTGAAGCACAGAGAGTTTAAGTAACTTTTCTAAGATCATGCAGCAAGTAAGTGTTGAATTCGAGATCTGAATCCAGGCAGACTGGTTTCAGAGCTCACACTTCTAGCCTTTATGTTCTATGGCCTCTCAGTATTTTGGTTAAACAGTATTTATAATTCTTAAACAGTTTGTCATGTTCCCTTATTTAGTTCATGCTTTGCATCAATCCTGGGTGTAACCAATAAAGGACAGAAACTGACATTCTCATATAATTCTTAGTTATTCTGAAAACCATTCCCAAAATAGTGTATAAAAAAGCAACACGGTGAAATAAGTGCTAAGTGTGTAAGTAAGTATGCCGCCTTCCAAAGGGAATTCTTTAAAGACCAACACTTCTAGCCAACCTGGTCTTCTTGAGAATAAAATCACGTCCTCCTGCTTTCCCTGCTTATTCATGGGAATGAAATGCGTAATGCATGGCTGGCAGTTTCTGACACTCAGGCCGCCTTCCTAGAATGACAAGTGTTATTTCAAGATAGGATCCGCTGCAGGCCCCACTGCAGACATATTTTCAAACAAATGCTGCTCTTTGTGCATCAGGCTGCATTTCCAAGTAGTAATATGAATGCTCACTAGGAATGTAAAAATCCTAAAAATGAATCAACAACTTGTAAATCTGGATACCTTCACCTTTTCTTTACCTCTAAACCATGCAGCAGCCCAAGACTAAGTCTCCAGTGATCTACACTTTATATCTGCACTCTCATCCAGACCCATGACTTGCAATAACATCTATGCTCTGATAACTCCAAAGTTCGACCTCTATTCTGACTTTCAAACTCCTATATCCAACTGCCTATTCAAAGCATCATTTTGGCATATTGTTACATGGTGTTTACTTTGCACCATGCTCTTTCCCAGGTACTTGGCATCTATTTACTGATTTGATCCTCCTAACAATTTATTCCCTCACTTTGCAAATAAGGAAACTGTAGCTGGAAAGTTAAAGTAGGTTGCCTGAGATCATACAACAAGTGGCAAAACTAAGATGTGAGCTCAGGCTGTTGGGCTCTAGAATCCACTTTTTTAACTTACACAGTATGCTGCTCTCTGCTGAGATGAAGAATAGAGTATCACAAACTTAATATATTAAAAGCTCAAGATTTACTTTATCCTTAAAATCCTGCTCCTCCCCCAAACTTCCCTTAATCAGTAAATGAGATGGCCAGACTTGCCACACTCTGGTGAAATACCCAAGACAATCTTTGAGTCTTTTCTTTCCACAGCCCATTCCATCAGCGAATCCTTCCAGATGAATCAACCCTTTCTCACCAACTCGCAACTGCTACCATTCCAGTCTAAGTAACAGTCACTTCTCTGGTTTCCTAGCCAGCCTCCTGGCTTCCACTCTAAACACTTCAGCCTGTTCTCCAACTAGCACCTAGAACAAATCTTTTAAAATATAATTCATATCATGTTACTCCTCTGCTTAAAACCCTCCATCTCTAAGTAAAATCCAAAACCCAGGCTATAACTTATAACCCAAGGCCCTGCTGCCTTAAAGATGATAAAAGTGTGCTTTCTCATTCCTGCTCCCACCCCCTTGTTTACTCCACTCCCGCGTCACTGGCCTCCTTTCTATTCCTGGAGCACATGAAGCATCCTCCCCCTTTTTCTCTCTTGTCTGACAGGCCATTCCTGAGGATATCCTACGCCTGGCTCCTTTAATTGTTCACTCAAAACTACTTTTAACGGAGAAGACTTCCTGATATCCTATACAAATTAACACCCCCATCTTAACCTGCCAGGCTGCTATGCTAATTATCGCAAAATGGGTTGGCTTAAACAACAGGAATTAATTGGCTTACAGTTTTAAAGTCTAGAAGGCTGGCGTCCTCCTAGGGTTGCTAGCTTTCTGGCTGGCCGGCAATCCTCTCGTTCTTTGACTTTCTCCTCACGTGAAATGCTCTCCTTCCGCTTCCGGGTTCCCGCTGACTTCCGGCTTCCGGCTCATCCCTCCTAGCTTTGTTTCTAAATGGCCTCCAGTGATAGATTAAGACCCCTTTGATTCAGTTGGCCACACCTTAACTAAAAATAACATCGTCACAAGGTCCTTATTTTCAATGGGTTCACACCCAAAGGAATGGGATTAAGATTAAAAACACGTTTTTTGCTGGGGTACATGATCGATCACACTCCTCACCCGACCCCCCCATACCCTCTACCTTCCTTATCCTGCTTTTCCTTTTTTAACCGTGTTTTTTTTTCTCTATCATAATTTAAATCTTCACCCTAAAATGTAAATTATTTATCCACTGTTGTTTCTCCAGAGCCTAGGAGGGTGACCCCCTATAGTGGCCATTCAGTAAATATTTGTTGAATTAATGTATCCTGATGAGCAGACTTGAGACCATGAAACCTCCTTTCTATCTCTCTGTGGGGGTCCTAGATCTTCTTATAAAGGAAATAGGGTTTGCAGAACACTCAGGGCCCAGTGTACCATCAGACAAAGGAGGGAGCTGATTCCTAGACACTGTTTCATCCAGCCAGTTTTTTAATACTTGAAAGATTGAAATGAAGTAGCATTATTTTTGTGGGGTTATCTCACTTTGAAAATTATAGTAGGAAAGCAAAGTCTGCCAGATGTGGCATAATATCTGGAAAGAGCTATAATTTACTGAACTCTTATAATATGACAGATATCAAATAAGGTTTTCATACAACAAACTTAAGAAGTATTTGTATCTCTATTTTATAAATGGGGAAATAGATACTGTCTGAGATTGAAGTAAAGTTCTCAAAGTCCCAGAACAAGAAAGAGGCTAATTTATAAATCTCATCATCTTAGCTTAGGTTCCCTTAAAGGGAGACCCTGAGTCACAGATTTGGGTGAAAGTAATTGGGGGGGAGGGAAGGTTATCCCGCAAAGCAACGTGAGGGGGAATAAGGAGATGCTGTGAAGGAAGGAAAGCCAATAAAGTGTACATGAATGAGTGGTCACTTCTGTGGGAAACTGGGGCTCAGTCTCATGGGGAACCACTGAGGAGCTGTGTAAAGCACAATTTATAATGGTCTCACTGAGGAATGAGGAAGCTGGGGCGTTTAACTACTAACAATGTCCCTCATTGATTAGGATTGCTTCTGGAGTTTTAACTTCCCTGGGCTTGTGACCTGCCCAACAGTGGGCTGAGACACTCACATAGACACTCAGAGAGAGGCATTGGAAGCCTTTCAACCTGAAAGGGAACTGAGCAGAGGTGCCCACTTTATGGACATGGCGGTGAGGGTGTCTGCTGCAATGTGCTGGTCTCTTGGAGAGCTACCCCCAAAGCCACCCACATGAGGTCGGGTTAAGGTTTTATTATACCACTAGCTAATTATCTCCACATCTGGCCTCAAATTCATACCAAATTCTTGGACCCACCTATTCCCCACATCCTAAAACTCAGTCTTCTTAGTTGTTTTTATTTTACTTACCCACGTTGAATCACTCATTTATTCAGCAAATATTTGTGAACTCTCTTATTTAAGTGTCAGGTCAAGGGATGGTAACACATTGAGGGACAGATCACAGTTTTGTCCTCAAGAAGTGTGCTCACAAGTTAGCAGGGGAGACACAAGTAGACCGGCAATTGCAGTAAAGTGTGGGGAGACCTTGTGCAATGGATGTGGGCAGAAAGGGAATCTACTGTAAATGTTTGTAAAAGCCTATTTAAATACACATTTAGAATGTGTGAGTCTTCCTGTATGAAAATTATACCGCAACAAAGCTTACAAAAATAAATAAATGTTAGGATAACTTTGAAAACTAGATGAACAATTAATCCTTGTCACTGATCTTCTGAAATAACACTTTACACCCCAGTCCACATTTAACAATGTTAACAATGCAATGATGGGGCCAAACCTTATTCCAAAGAGGTTCACTGCTCTAGAAAAAAGTTTCTAAAGTTTTGCGTGCATCAGAATCACATAGCAGGCTTGTGAAAACACAGGATTCTGAGCTCCACCCCCAGAGTTTCTGATTCAGCAGGTCTGGAGTGAGGCCTGAGAACGTACATCTGTGTCAGGTTTCCAATGATGATGATGATGCTATCATACCCAGGACACACTTAGGTATCACTACTCTAGAAAGAACACATTATTAAGGAAATGTATTCCAATCACCATATAAGAAAAACTGTAGAATGTAGTTTGGACATAAATAAGTGAATATTTATATTTATTGGAAAACTCATCCTGAAGCATGAGGTGACTGCTAGGGTATAGGCCTGTTTCTAGATGTGGATGACAGCTAGATGGTTATATTATTCTTTGAAATTTCACTCACATGGATGCTTATAATTTCTGCACATGTCAGTATAGTCATTTTTTAATGAAACATTTACTTTTAAAAAAAGGAAAAATAAGAATAGTGCACTTATGTCCATCCAAGCTCTTTACTTAAGGCCTACTGGGGATACATGAATGCTTTATTAGGGGGTCTAAATTAACTAAAAAGCATTTATTTCACAATCTTAGAGGAATAGAAGGAGTGAGATCGGCATTTGTTAATGGAAAAACACAGTCCCAAAGGAGGAGCCACATGCATCTCCAACATTAAAAGCCGATCACAAACTGCTTTGCACAGTCACCACAGTTTCTGGAGAATTAAACTGAATTTCCTCTGCTCACATTTCTTTCAAGAGCTGCTTTGCCATCAGAGCATTTCCAGGATTCAGATAATCACAATAGCAGCAGATACCATTGGCCTGAAGAATCCTTGGCACTTGAGGAACTGAAGGTTCCTCAAATTCAGTACATTTGAAGACCACCCGAGTCCGTGCATGAGGCTGCATGCTCCCAAAAAGGTTACATCAGGCCTTGAGTCTCCTGTAAATTACCCAGCACTGGGCAGCATAAGGCGGGATGGTTCTTTTTGCATTCAATTTCCCATGCAAGGGGCTACAGTTAGAAGATGCCATTTTTTCTCACTTTTGGCATTAAACAGCATCTCTGCTGATGTTATAATAAATGCAAGGAACTCTTGCACAGTGTGGTGCCGTTACAAAGGCCCTTAGCCTGGGGTGGGTTCTCCTGACGGTACGTTTCCGTGAGCCCAGCTTCTCCGTGCTACTGTCTGGGTGCACTGCCGGAGGTGGGGCTCAGCTTTCTGCAGCAGTTGGAAGAAGTGCTATGTGCTTTCATCACCCCCTGGTGTTGTGTCTGCGGAATAACAATGTCGTCTGACCTTGGAGTCACTTAAATCAGCTAAAGCTAAAGCAGGATTGCCCACCGTGGACTGCTGTGCATATGAAATCCAAAACTGTTACATCACCCCATTAATAGTCAGTGAGCAATGGAGGAAGAGAGAGAGAAATTCTTGGTCTGTTTTATAGGAATGCTCTACCGTCATTTCCTGTGATTTGACCATCTGAAGAGGAAATCCTCTAAAGTCCTCAGCTCTCGAGTAGGAGGTACTGGTCCTGAACAGGACACATTTCCGGGTGTGGGGGGTGGTGACTGCCAGGATCCCCCCAGAGAAAGCAGGGGCTGGAGGCAGTGAAGGTGAGGGGGTTGCCTGCTTCTGGCTTTACGCTGCGGAAAGGACTGCCTTCCCTCTGGATTTGGGAGCAGACTGGTTGCAAGGGGAGGAATGAATCCTGCTTATATAAAATATAAACTATAGGCAGTTTAATAAAATCACAAGGTCACATATCTATATGAAAAGTGTTGTTGTGTAGACAATTATGCCAGAGCCACTAATTCCCCCCTAACGTCTGTACGGGGGACCATCTTAGTCAGGAAAGGCCTAGTGACATCTCTATCTTTGTATCTATCATTCCAGGAGGTCCTTGCCATCCTGGTTTCATGTTTTCTCTTTCAGAGTTTTACTGAGAAATCACCTATCATACACTTCACTTATTTACAGTGTACAATTCAGTGGTTTTTAGTATATTCGCAGGTATGTGAAACCATCACCATAATCAAATTTAGAACATTTTCATCACCTCGAAAAGCTGTACCCTTAAGCTACCATCCTACCCATCACGCTGTCCCCCATGCTCCTAAGCAACCACTAGGCTACTTTCTGCCTCTCTGGAGTCCCCTTTTCTGGACTTTCATAGAATAGAATCGTATTGTATGTGTCTTTTGAAACTGGCTTCTTTCACTCAACGTAATGTTTTACACCTTCATCCATGTTGCAGAGTATATCAGTACTTCACTCCTTTTTATGACTGAACAATATTCCATTGTGTCTATCTGTTTATCCATTGGTAGGCATTGGGTTGGTTCCATCTTTTGGCTGTTATGAATAATGTGCTATAAACATTTGTGTACAAATTTTTGTGTGGGTGTTTGTTTTCATTTCTCTTGGGTATATACCTAGAATTAGAATTGTTGGATCACATGGTAATTCCATGTTTAATCATTTTGAGGCACTGTCAGACTATTCTCCAAAGTGGCTGCGTCGTTCTCCATTCCCACAAGCAGCATATGTGGGTTCCAGTTTCTCCACGTGCTTATAAACGCTGGTTGTTATGTGACTAGTTCTACGTCTTGATTTGTTTCCCTGTTTATTTCTTATAATAATATGCATGTTTTCTGGTATTATTCAAATACTAAGTGCAAAGAGGATGCAGCTGGTTTCAGTCTTAACTAAACATAGCTAACAAGATGATTTCCATTTACCATTGTTATTGCTGTTTCTGTTTCTAATTCCAATTGCAGAAAGACGCTTGATACAAATGAGGTACAAAACGTGGAACTACCTCATTGGGCCTGGAAAGTCTGAAGCCAGCTCTATCCCCCAACCTTCATCTTACTACACTTCTCCATACCATCAGCCACACCAGCCTCTTTCTGTTCCTTAAGATGCCGAGCTTCCTCCCAACCACAGGGCCTTTGACATGCTGGTTTTGTGTCTGGAATGTCTTTTTTTGCCCCAAATACCCGCATACACACATACTTGATTCTCAGTGGCTAAAATAATAGATTCTGAAATCAAACTGTTTTAGTCCTGCTCCCCCAGTTATTAGCTATGTACCTTGGGCAATTTACTTAAGTTTGCTGGACCTGTTTCCTTATCTATAAATGTTACTTATATTATTATCTCAGGAGTTGTTGTGGGAATTACATGGCAAGACACTTAAATCCCTTAGAATGATATCTGACTCGTAGTAAGGCTGAATAAATGTCAGCTATTATTATTATTATCCATTCATTAAATATCAGCTCATGAGTTGCTTCCTTTTGAGGTTAGATTCCTTGATTATATGTTTTCAGAAGACTTCTGCCTTTCTTTTAAAGCATTAACATAATCTGAAAGTTAGATTCTTTGTTTCATATATGTCTCCTCACTTCCAAATATGTTTTCTGAGAGCAGGGGCCATGCCAATCTTTTCTTGTCACTCTCTCCAGTGAATGCTTGTCTCTCTATTTGAGCTGAATGAATCCCTTTGAATGCTTTTTGCTTGGTAGTGAATAGGGGAGGGTAAGACTCCTTTGTGGCTAGAGGTGAAAAGAGAGCATAGCCTAGATTCAAAGACTCTCCAGTTACTTCTGGTCTCCAAATCTGCAGTAACTGGCTCAAGAGCTGCCATCTTGGAACTAAAAGCATCTTACTTTGGAGCTCTGAGGACTTTGCTGTTTGTTTGAGGCTCAGTACTCGAGTTAAAAAATACTTCTGACAACATGGGTTCTGGGGAAGCCTGGCATTGAAGATGTGGATTTGGCTTTGGGGTTCCTTTTCATAGTTATCACAATATTGTCTCTCTCCTAAGCAATGATTATCTTCTCTCCTAAAGTAAGATCACGTGTTTAACTGGTAAGGCCTCGCTGTATCCCCCAAACCATTCAGGAGCAGGCACTTGAAAGAGTCACAACACTTAAGACTAGTTCAATAGCAATTCTAGGTGGGTTTTGACTTTGGGATTTTAATCTTATTATTGATGCAGATTGTTCCAGATTGGGTATGAAAACTGGCCTCAAGAGTATGGTTGGTGCTGACAAAACTCCTGTTGGGAATAAACAACGTATAGGCTACAAAGGGAAAGAGATGATGGGGACAGTAAATTCAGGCCTAAACATGAAGACTACCAATTTCCTTTGGGTTGGCTGCCCACTGCCCTGAACATCTACAGGGACTCCATCCTGGTCTTATAAGGAGCAGGGGTTAATGCTGAGGGCTTGGAGGTACCTGAGTATAACACTGGAATGTAAACTTTGAGGGCAGGACATTCTTTTGTCTTGCTCAAACTCATGTTAGTCCATAATTATGAAAGGGCCAAGGACCTCATAGGTGCCAAAGTATTTGATGAATTAATGATAGTCCTTTAGACTAGGAACTTACATGTACTTGCCTTATGATAAAATGGTTAAAAGCATCTTACTCTGGAGCTCTGAGGACTTAGCTGTTTGTTTGAGGCTTGGTACTGGAGTTAAAAAATGCCTCTGACAATATGTATTTGGGGGAAGCCTGGCCTTGAAGACGTGGACTTGACTTTGGGGTTCCTTTTCGTAGTCATAGCAAATCATCTCTTTTAATCATGAGCGATGATTATCTTCTCTCCCAAAGTAAGGTTAAGTGCTCAGCTCATGTTCGAGATAATCCTCCTCATTGCTATAGTGGCATGTATGAAAATTATTGCTGCACAGGAATTATCTAATGTAAGTTTCATTTGATGCTATTAGTATTCCCATATTTCAGAAGAGTAGACTGAGGCTTATCCAGATCTGTGTGACTTCCAAGCCCATACTCTTAACTTCTCTGCTATTAGTAGCCTGTGTATTCAGGAAACTACCACCAGCACTTTGGGGTTAATCACAGTGATATAATGAAAACCTTGGTTGGTCTTTGTCCCCAATGCCTGGGGAGGGATCCTTCTGAATCTTTGGAATTTCCTGTGCTAGGAGTGTCTTTTGTTATTCATGGTAGGCCCTACCCCACCCCCAGGAGGCCACACCTTATAGTCCATATGCTAATGAGGCAGCCTTAGGGTAGGGGCTGGCCACACCAAAAAGGCCAGCCAGGTGATCAGCCAAAGTCCAATCAGCCCACATCCCCAACCTCTGGGAAGGTAGAAGGACTGCAGATTGAGCTTGACCACATGGGCATTGATTCTATGAATCATGCATACGTAACAAGACCTCATATATACTGAGAACATTTGAAACTATAATGAGTTTCCAAGATTAAGAAAGCATAGCTCTGTGTCTGGAGGGTAACACAATCTCACTCCAAGCAGGGAAGCTTGCTTTTGAAATCCCCTCTCACCCCCTGACCTCTCCCTATGCTTCACTTCTCTTGGCTACTTCTTATTTCTATCTTTTACTATAATAAGCTTACAATAATAAGTATAGCACTTTCTGTGGGTTATAGTTAATTATTGAACCAAAGGGGGTGATAGGGACCCCCAAATTTATAGCCAGTTAGTCTGAAGTACAGGTGGCTTTGACCACTGAATTTGTGCCTGGTGCCTGATGAGCACTCATGTAGTGGATGCCCTTGACCTCTGGGTCTGGCCTAACTCCAGGTAGAGAAGGTCAGGATTGAATTGACTGAGTCACACCATTATTTGCAGTTGGTGTCAGAAGCCATTGTGGAAACTGGAGGTTTTTTATTACATTTACTGTCACTTAATAGAAAGTGATCTTACCACAGAGTTTTTCATTGCTTTTGTAACAGCTAACAGGGCCAAAAAAAAAAAAAAGAATTAAGGCTTTTTTGGTCAATACTTAACATTTTCCCTTAAACCCAGTAGGGCATTTTTAATAACTATAGTCAAAATATCATTGTTTGGGGAGTGCAAGGGTAGTTCAGTAATAGAATTCTCACCTGCCATGTGGGAGACCCGGGTTCAATTTCCAGCTCATGCACTTGCCAAAAAACAAAGAAATAAAATAAACCAACAAAACCACACAAACAAACAAAAATTCAGCAAATGATGCTGCAATAAAAGAACACTCACATGGAAAAAGAATGAAATGTGATCCTACCATACAGCATACAAAAAATATAGATAGATAGATACAGATAGATAGATAAATAGATCATTGTTTGTGTCTTACATAAACCTTAGGGTTAGCATTTTTGTATCTTGATAGTATGGCATATGAGATGATGCTAAGGTCTCTACAGTTATAACTTGGCATTCTCAGCATCACCTCATTTTTTATTAAATTTATTTTGAGAGAAGTCACCCACATAATCACCATCAGGTCCCCTCTTAACCCTAAAAAGAAAAATAAGATTCATTGTCTGGAACTCTTATGGCAAAGAGAGATAAATTGTTATGACACTGCATTATAATATGTTTTGTGGTAAATTATTTTATTTTATTTTAAATAAAGTAACATACTTTAGAAAATGAAGACATATAGACTAGCATATGCACTCTTTCCAACACAAGGGTATGAAGGAGGTATTATAGAAGCATGCAGGAAACTTTCCAGGATAATGTATCTGTAGTGATAGTTTAATGGGTGTGTATACATGTCAAAGTCAGCAAATCATATAGTTCAAATATACATAGTTTACTGCATGTCAATTCTACCTCAATAAAAAATAGATATTGAAAAGAATCATATTGAAAAATAAATACATTTAAAAAAAATCATAAAGAATCATATTAAGTCATTTCTATTTGGATGAAGTTTCTGAGGCCAAGTATTAAATAGATATATTTACATCAATTAAAATAATCTAGATATTATTCTATACCAGCATAGAACTTTCCAGTTCACAGAGGTTATTCACATACTTTTTTCATTTAATTCTCATTGCAATCCTATACCTTGGAAACTGAAACTCAGAAAGAATAAGTCACCTACTCAAAGTCCTGAATGAACCAGATTCTACATCATCAGACTCCAAATCCAATGTTCTCTCCGTTATAAAAAAAAGCAAGCTTCTATGCGACTTCTTCTTTCTTTCCAATAATAATGCTCTTAACAGCATAATTTCTGGTCTACATAAACCTGGTCAGAGAAGGATCCATCATTTAACTACACTATATTTGAACCACTATACTTTCCAAACTGAGCTATTTACCTTGAAGTCTATAATAAAACCAATATCAAAGCTCATTTCTAAATATTTGCTTTTCATAGAGAGAGCACAATTGCCAATAAATGCTGGCAAAAGACATTGTGGCTGTTTTCAAATAATTTGGAGAGTTTGTCATTTCAGACAAGTCCAAAAGCAAGAGGGTAAGATCAGAGAGCCATTTGATAGAGCCTGTACCCTGCAGGCACAATGCTCAGTCCTAAGTAAATGCCAACGTTCAGTTCCTTTTCAGGAAAAGAAAAGAAAAAATGAAACAAAAGTATGCAGTGTGAGACTCTGCCTGTGGCTATTCAACAGAGTTTAAAATGCTCTAGTAAAGAAATTTAGAACCTAACCACGTGTCACTGAAAGCAATTTTTGTCAGAATGCCTGCAATATGCTCAGGGTTGATCAGTAGAACCAAAGGGCTGAAGACACAATCTCTGTCCTTGGGTTGTCTTAGGTGGCATCGGAACTGCTACAAGAGACCCAGGAGTGCACAGTTACCTGGTCAGCTATAAAACTAGACCCAGAGAGAGTGGTATGGAAGTGGAGCTGTTGGAATCCACCCCCAGACGGATGTCATCAGTTCACAAATGTCCATTCTTGAAAGTCAGTCATAGAACTCCCCAGTGAATCTGCTGCTTTGTTCATTGAGGTCATTTTAAACTAATTGATAGCAAGAATTGTCTTACTTATCCCTCTCCTTCACCCCCAACAGCTCTATTCCACATTCTTCAACCCAAAATGGGCTTCAATTTTTTAACTGAATCATGTCTGTCTTGCCAAAAATTTCTCTTGTCTCCTCATCTGGGACTTGCTTAACATAGATCAGGGATAAGGCAGTAGCTGTCCCATTTCGAGAACTGGAGAAAGATTGGACAGTGAGGAACAATCACTCTTACTTTCAACCATGCAATCCATCCAGAATTGCAAATTGCCCCATTGAGTGATATGTATAAATATCTGAACGGCTAAAAGCATTGACAGAATTCATAATTGCAAGTTTTGGAAATAGAATCCAGCTCTTTTTCTGCAAAAAGCTTCCAAATTAATAAGACCAGCTATGAACTAGCAGATAATAAACCCTGCATTGCTGATAACAGAGTCTGTTGGTTGTAAATTTAACACCCTGCTATTTTATAGTACCTCTAATGAATACATAGTTATGGCTTTCTTTCAAACACTGTGTGCAGAGACCAATTCAGGGATTCAAGTCACTCATGCCACAAAACTGTTTTCTATTCATACTTATTTAAAATTACACAAGAGAATAATTGGTGTGTTTCTTTATTCTTGTGGTTAAGTATAACCCTACCATAAGTTCATAAAAGTGCAGACACCTTATTCATATTCAAAAGACAGGCTGCGACAGAGATACTCGGCTACTAAAACTACCAGTCAGAACAAGTTAATCTAACATCAAATATATATCACTGGAGTTGCTTAAAAGGAGCATCTGGCCCAAAACTTTAAATTGGGCCCCAAGAGTAGCAGTGAAAAGGTAAGAGGCATTCCAGATTGTCATCTCCAGATCAGCCAGTGAATAAACCAGACGAAGGCAGAGTAGCAAAAGATTCCAAGGGAATTTCTGGTAGAAAAACTCTTCTGATCTTTTGATTCAAGGAAGGAATAGAATTACTTGAGAAGGCTAGACATGTACTCAATCTACAGGATTTCTCAGACAACTATGGTGTGCTGGGGCTGGCGGTCCCTGCCTACCTGGAACTTACATTGAATTTGGGAAATAAGCAAATAGACCATATAAGAAAAGTCGTTCTTTAAATTCTCTCTCTTTTTTTTTCAATTTTCAAGAACCTTGGAGAGTTCACTGATATGATCATGCCCAATGGACCTGGTGGGAAGAGGCTGAGTCTATCTCAATTGAGGAGGAGTGACCAGTGAGGTGGAAAGTAGAGTGATAGATTATTGTGACCTAGAAGCTAAGTTTAAAAAGCATTTCAAAAAGGAAGGAGTGATAAACTGCCCAAATGCTGCTGGGAGAATAAGACATAATTGGCATTGGATTAGCAGTGTGGTGATCACAATACAAATTAATGCAAAAGAGAGTGGATAAATGCAAGAGCATGTATGTTTAATACTATTTTATAGCATCCTGTTCTTATTTTATAGAGACTATCTTAATTATATTATTTTTGCTTAAAGACTTTTTCACGTACTCCATGCAGGTCATTGACTCTGTCTCCTTTGATTTCATTTTCTTCTTTTTTTCTTGTCACTCTTTAATTTTTGTTCTTTGTCTTTAGAGAGACCCTTGGTAGTGTATTCACATACGAGAGTGTGGTAGTTAGAAAAGAATTTGGACATTCTGTGTGCATAGATGCTTGCAGACTGGTTGGTGTAGAAGCCTGTGGTGGTGGCAGCCTGTTCACCCCTGTTCTAGAAGCTGAGGTGGAGAGTAAAGCTGGAATCTCAGCGGTCAATATACAGAATGCCCTTTAATCTCAGTGTTCTCGCTAAGTTGTTCACTTCTGCCCTCAGCAGTATCTGATGTTCCCAAGCTGAGTCTTTCTGATTCAACACATGGGGATAGTTACCACTAGACTGCTTTGGTGATGAGGGTAAGGATCTGGGACACTACTCCTTCAATATACCTTAAACCAAGTGTTCAATTATTGACCCCACCTAGTTCACTCACCAGGTAGCTCCTGGTTCTGAGTCTTTTCAAGGAAAAATCTGCAAGGGAAAGAGAATTGTAAAGAAATAATCATAATGGATTATGATAGCAATACATGCTATCTAAAATGTATGTGCAAAGTCCCATGGGCTTAGAGGAGGAGGAGTGGAGGAGAAAATGTCACACTTTGTTGAGCTTAAGGAACACATCATGGAAAAAATAACATTTAAACTGAGTTTGTTTCAGAATCTCCCACATAGAATGTTTTTCAGCATCTTCCTATGTCCAAATTCTATGCATCTTTCAAAACCCAGATAAAGTTCTCTCTCTTCCATTCATTCTGACTTCTTTAGGAAGAACGCACAGCTCCCTACTCTGATACTCTATGGCACTTTGTTCACGCCTATATTAAACATGTTCCCTTCTATAACCTGTTAAATTTCCCCACAAAACTGTGAGCTACTTAAGGAAATGACTGGTTTTTATGGATCACTGTGTCCTTGGTAAAAAGTTCCTGTCACATTGTATCCATGTAATAAATGTTGGTTGCAATGAATGAATGAATTATTCCCTCTCTTAACATATGCCACTTTCTACTTGGTCATTTAGTTACTTTTGTACACATCATGCTTTGCAAGTGTGCTGAGAGTTCCTTGAGTGCAGACCTTCTCTTATGCATCATTTGATCCCAGCCCCCAGAAAATTACAAATAGTACTTAGCACATCATAGATGTTCAACAAATATCTGTTGAAAAAACAAATGAACTGACTGATTTTTAACAAAATCCTAAATTCTCTATTGGCCTTCTATATGAAATCAGGTAAGATCTCTGGATTTTTCCACCTGATCAAATAAAGGGAAGTCATTCTAGCCTTAAAGGCACTGCACCATTGTTCTTCAAACTGAGAGTTCCCTCCAAACACACTTGCAATTCCCTTGAGTACATAGGGTCTTGATAAAAATGCAGATTCTGGGGCCCTCTAAGTCCACATTTCTGGAATGTGGCCTGGGAATCTCTCTGAATCCAGGGGATATTTTTGCACACACACTAAAATTTGAGAATCACTCTAACATCAAATCTAAAGGCTGTTTGACCAAATCCTTTACTCTTTCAGTGAAGTACCATTTAAACAGAAAGCCCATTCAGCGAAACTAGTACCCCATGTGGTCAGCTCTCAGTCACAGCTGATAGGAAAGAGTGAGCAAGTGAGAAATGATGCTTTCCTGCCTCATCTCAGCTAGCTCTCCCTTACCTATCAAACCCATGTAAGGGATGCTCATCTGTCACACATCGTTTGAGTTTTCTGCAACCTCCTTGCCCTACCCTATCCCCAGCATGTCATAAGCAGATAGGGTGAATGTTTTATGCCTTACCTGCTCATTTCTGTGTCTGCAGTGTTCCCAGCTCCCAAACCAAAGGTCAGGAATTAGACACAAGAACCCCATTGTTTTGCCTGATAAAGTGAGACAAATTTTGAATTTCTATCTGGTGTCTCCACGTGGGACAATATTTACTGGATAGGTACAGGAGTGAAAGACAGCCATGGAGTATTGCTGGGCTCTGTGGACAGACCACTAGGTCAGGAATGGCCAAAACACTTTTAAGGACAGGTGTGCCTAATATTCATTTAAGTTTTTGCTGAGCTCCAATACCCTTTTCTCATCTCTCTCTCTGCACACAAACTCAGCCTCAAGATCCAAACCTTCGCTTGATCTTGCTACTGGCACGGCCTTGAGTTGTTGGAATTTAGGGGAATGGAGACACACCACATTGGCACTAAATAGAATGAGTGAACACAAAAACCAGTTTGTGTACCCTCGCCCCCATCTAGTTACTGCAGAGGCCCGGAAAATGGCCTGGGCTTACCCATACCATCCTTTTGTATGTTTTAAGGCCAGTATACTAAAATGCTGCCAAATGTTCATGAAGGATACAAGAGCATGCCAAACAGATCTTCACCCACAAGATTGGATTAAGAAACTGTGGTTGGGTGGGCAATGGTGGTTCAGTGGCAGAGTTCTTGCCTGCCACGCTGGAGACTCAGGTTCAATTCCCGGTGCCTGCCCATAGGGGAAAAAAATACCATGGCTTTTCTGGAGTAGGTAATAGTTTCAAACTAGCACAACATATAGTGGTTGTTACAAGGATTAAATGAATTAGCACATAAATGTTTAAAGAGTACCTGGCATATGGTATGTTCTTAATAAGTGTTAACTTTATTGCTACTATTATTTTTAATGCTAATATTATCATTTCAATGACATTTCCATTGAGAACAGGCCTACAGGTTCTGAGTATATATAAATATGTGTACTCATATTTGAGTACTTAGGGTTTTTGTGCCATACTTAGGGTTTTTTTAGTAAAGATTTTCAAAGGAAATTGTGGTTATCATTTAGATTAATGGCCTGCAGGGACTCTGAGTTTTTTCTTTCTGGCAGAGCCTATGTCCCCCTGACAATATAGGAACTCCTGTGCTGCTGCTTGTTAGTGATTTTTATTATATTACAACAGAAGACTTTACTTAGTCTGAGCTATCAAAATTGTAAAGCAGTATATGTGGTAAGATGGCTTGTTTCATACAATGTTAATAAGCATTATAGTACTGTTTTCATTTCTTTATGAAAATGTCTATTCAACTACAAGATAATATTCACATTATCATTACCTTAATACAAAGCACACAGTTAAGCCATAGCGGAATACATGTTTTAGTAGCATGTGTGCAAGGTACTGTAGGGGTACAGAGGCAGAACCCACGGGTGAGTTAGTGGGAGCGGAGGAACTCCAGGTGGAAGTAGGCTCTTGACAATCAGTTCATTGTTCTGAGACTCACATTCAAAACCTACAAAAGGAAAAGTGTAACCAGATGATCTTCAGGCTTTGGACGTTCCAGGAATCTTTCAAGGGGGTTCAGATCTGCCACAGACCCTGATCACCAGTTCTCCTTTTTTACTTGAAGTCCTAACCAATTAACAAAATGTAGGGCTCCTTCACCTTCCAGTCCCCAAGTTTAGGACACTTGAGAGAAAGAAAGAATCTGCATTGTTATTGTTATGCCAAGAAGTGATGGTTACTGTCCCATGCTTGTGGTGCCTAAACAACGAGAAAAGCAAAAAAATTCAATCAGCTTTCTATAAGCTCTACATGACACAACCAAATCGCTTGTCTGATCTTCCCTCCCGAATTGATTTGAAACAAACTGCAGAGCAATACCTACAACCAGAAGTGTCTGTGCATTGCCAGAGTACATAGTTGCTTACATGGTGCTCTGGGGGATATCTGGAAAGTTTTTGTCCCCAAATCTCACACCCACCATGTATTCCTGCGAATGACAATCTCCATTATTCAATGATATTAGAGTAATAAAAAGATCTTCAGAGATAGAGCTTTTCTCAGGTGGTAGAGCTGAATGGGGACCCCTGCATCTGCAGAAAAGGAATCACAAGGGTCTGATAGAACTCTAGAAGCCCATTCTCAAAGATAGATGGGGCTCAAGATGTCAGGTGGGTGCTCACTTCAGCAGCACATATACTAAAATTGGAAAAATACAGAGAAAATTAGCACAGCCCCTGCACAAGATGGCATGCAAATTTGTGAAGTGGTCCATATTTTCAACTTTGCAGAAATGGAGAACCTAGTTATCGATTTTATTTGGAAGAGTGAGGGTCCTCAAATAGCCAAAAACATCTTGAAAAAGAAGAATGAAGTGGGAGACACCTTGCTTCCTGACTTTGAAGCATATTATAAAGCAACAGTGGTCAAAACAGCATGGTACTGGCATAAAAATAGACATATTGATCAATGGAATTGAATTTAGAGCTCAGAAATAGACCCACAGATTTATGGTCAATTGATATTTGATAGGGGTTCCAAGCCTTCAACTGGAACAGAACAGTCTCTTCAATAACTAGTATTGGGCAAAGTGGATATCCAGAACTAAAGGAATGAAAGAGGACCCCTATATGACACCTATTAAAAAATTAACTCAAAATGGATAGAAAACCTAAATATAAAAATGAGTACCATAAAACTCCTAGAAGAAAATGTGGGGAAACATCAAGGTTTAGTGATTGGCAGTAGTTTCTTAATTTTTACACCCAAAGCACAAGCAACAAAAGAAAAAACAGATAAATGGGAACTCCTCAAAATTGAATACCTCAATGCTTCAAAGAACTTTGTCAAAGGGTGAAAAGGCAACCAACTGAGTGGGAGAAAATATTTGGAAACCACGAATTTGTAAAGGGTTTGATATCCAGCATACTTAAAGAAATCCTACAACTCAACAATAAAAAGACAAACAATCCAATTTTAAAATGAGCCAAGGACATGAATAGACATTTCCCCAAAGAGGAAATACAGATGACTGAGAGGCATTTGAAAAGATGCTCCGCTTCACTAGGTATTAAGGAAATGCAAATCAAAACAACAATGAGTTGTCATCTCACACCTATTAGAAAACCGCTATTAAACAAACAGGCTGCTACAAGTGTTGGAGAGGATGTGGAGAAATTGGAACATTTATCTACTGCTGGTGGGAATGTGAAATGATACAACCACTGAGGAGGACATGGCAATTCCTCAGGAAGCTAAGCACAGAATTGTTTTACAACCTGGCAATCCCACTAGTCGGGATATACCTAGAAGATCTGAAAACAGGACACGAACAGATATTTATACACTAATATTCATAGCACATTATTCACGATTGGCCAAAGACAGAAACAACCCAAGTGTCTATCAACAGGTGAGTGGATAAACAAAGTGCAGTATAAACATATGATGGAATATTATTCAGTAAGAAGGAGTGAAATCCTGAAGCATGTGGCAACATGGGTGAAACTTGAGGACATTATGTTAAGTGAAATAAGTCAGGAAACAAAAGGACAAAAATTTTATGATCTCACTGATATGAACTAATTGTAAATGCAAACTCATAGACATAAAATATAGGATATAGAATGAGGCTAAATATGGGGAGGGTTTGCTTAATATGTGCAGAATGTTTAACTAGGGTGAAATTAAACATTTGGAAATGGACCGAGATGATGGCAACACATTATTGTGAAAATAATTATCAGTGCTGAATGCTATGTGAGTGTGGTTGAAAGGGGACTAGAGCCATGAATGTCAACAGAAAGAAAGTTGGAGGTTAAAACATGGGAATGTATAACGCAATGACTCTTGTGGTGGACAATGTCTATGAATAACTGTACAAATAAAAAAGCAGTTCTTTCATGAACTAGACCAGATTTACAGCATTATTATAAGGAGTTAATGATAGAGATGTATATAGGGGAAAATGTATCTATTGCAAACAATAGACTATATTTATCAGTAATATTTTAACACTCTGTCATCAGTAGTACCAAATATAGCATACCAAAACTATGGGTCAATAATATAAGGGGATAAGGTATATGAGAAGATTAGGTTTTCTTTTTTCTTTTTATTTTCTGGAGTAATTAAAATGTTCTAAATCTGATCATGGGGCTGTATGGACAACTTTGTGATAATACTGTAAACCAGTGATTGTATACTTCAGATGGCTTCCATGCTGTATGAATAGATCTCAATAAAATTGCATTTAAAAATGTTCAGTGGATGGGTTGGTGCAAAAATTTTGCCTTTCCACAATTTAGAGAAAGAATAAAGGATGGAGCCAGAAATTTCCAAGAATGAAGTTCTTGGCTGCATTTATTTTATTTTCTGTATCCTTATCGAATGATAAAATGCTTGACATGTGATTGAATGATTTTAGGGTGAAAATGTAAACTTACCTCTGGGCCAAAATTAAACATTTGTAATTGTCATTCCCTCTCTTAGAATGCCCAAGAACCGATCTAGTGCATTTTAACAGCCTAGCAGCCTAACATTGATTGAGGCTTTCACTGGTATCCTTGGGTTCAGTGTACAGAACTTTATATTTCAGACAGACCTGTGATGGCAATCAAGTTTTCAGAACTAAAAATTTGAGACTTAGTCTTGGACCATGGTTTGGCAGAAATTTTATGATAGTATATTAATAGTTATTGTTTTCAATATAAAGAAATAATAAGAGGAGAGCTTAACTGACTCATAATCCCACCACCCAGACATAAATAATCTCACTCTGCAGACATTAAAGAAAGACTTTCATAGTCAAGTTGAGAAAATTCAAACAGAACAAATGGTTCAAAATTAGGAGCGAAAGCCTCTCTTCACACCACTGCTATGCACATCCCATACAGTTTCGCTCAAGTTTTAATAAAATGAAATAGTTAAAATGGGGACTAGGGGATCATCTAAACTCCATGCTCAGTCAAGATTCATAAATACCACCATGCACAGTCACTACACAAGAATGATGGAAAGAAACACAGGTTCTGCCCTCAAGGAGTTTACAGTTCTGGAATTACAGTTTCCATTCTAAAAGCAAACAGAGTAGTGTAACGTTTCCATAAACTGAAGTTAGCTCCAACCCCTGTTATCACCCATTCTAAAGGGCATCAGGGCTCACCTAGTGAATCTTCAAACTGGCACCATCACCCCTGCTCTCTCTCTGTCTTTCCCCCACCCCCTTCCTCTGAAGTTGGCCCGGGAAGAAGCTGAATTTTCTCTCCCACTCTATACAATCATTTCACTGTAGCCATTTTAACCTGCCCTTGTGATTACAGGGCATCTGGGACAATGAAAGCAGCTCCTCTTGGTCATAAGGTATCGTAAGGTTGTGGCTCCCAGATTTTATCCGGATGTCTCATGCTATAGACAAAACATCTGAAAGGATAAGTGCCCTTACGGTCACACCTAGTTAGTGTTGGAACCCAGCCTGAACCCAGGCCCATCAATCCAGCACTCTTTCCATCATATCCTATGGGGGAAGGGTTGGGAAACCAGGTTTATTTATTGTCAATTATTTTTTGTCAATTTACCATGCCCAGGCTTCCTGGAAGCTACACAGACCAGCAGTTACATTACTTTTCTAATAGCTAATGCAGTTTCTCATGAAAGCATATTCCTCTCTCTAAAAGTAAATTAAACGGCATAATCTTTCCATAAACTGGATGTAGTAACACATTCTCTATGATAAACAACATTCAAATCGAAATCACCTCCTCTGCAATGTGAAATTGAAGTTTACTTTTGATGTGCTATCTGTTGATGACAATCGCATATACGTGTAGGAACATTTAGTAAGAAAATAAACCGCTCAGTTAGGAGGTAACGTAATACACGGCAATTTTATAAATCTCTTTTCATCTCGCCTTTCCACTAGTTCGGAAGAATTAAAGAGGAACTGAAAATGCGTTAGGTAAATTGTGATATTAAAAATGCCATTTAAATTGCTGCCAAGATTTGGGAAAATATGAAAAATAAAACCATACTTGATACTGCCTATACTAGTCTAAAAGAGGAGTTTTTCCCGCAGAGCTTCCTGGGGCACAAGGAGACATCTCAAGGGTTGGTTGGGGGAGAGCAGGCAGGGTGATGATGGGGAAGGGGAGTTGTTGGCCAACCCCCAGCCTAGACAGAACAGCTACCCTTGAAATGTCTGCATTCTGTGTTTGAGTTCTGTAGAATATTTCATTTGAAGAAACAGCTTCAAAGCAGGCAGGCAGGTAGGCAGGAAGGAAAGAAATGATTGTAAAGACATGTTTTTACCTTTACCTTTGCCTCTTTCAGGTGGAAAATCATATTATTCGTCACACCCTACTCCAGCCTCCTTCTTTATATTGTTGTACATTATCAAGATTTTCAAACTGAGAAAAGCACTGCCAGATATTAAACATATTATCAAAATTACCATAATTAAGATAATGCATCACTGATGTAGATATAGATAGATACAGATTAACGGCATAGAATATGAGGCTGTAAATCATGTCAAAACATGTGAGTGTTTAGTTTATATTAATAGAGAAATTTTATGATGTCAACATAATTGTCTAAATCATGGGGAAGGGAATATAGTTAGATTTCAAGTTAATTAAAGATTTGAAAATATAAAAGAAACTAAAGCACAAAATAATTAATACAGATGAATATTACTCTCTCTTTTTTTTTTGGCATGGGGCAGGTCTTTTAAGTTTATGGATAAATGCAACAGCCTGTAAGGAATAATATTAAAAGAAGTAGTTACATAAATATTGAACTAGAGCAATAGTTTATACCTTTTCATTTGCTTTATCGATATCTTCAATTTTTTAAGTTGATAAATTCTGGAAAACAAAGGATTACGTTTCTTTTATAGGAAATATTCCTTCAACTAGTTCTATCAACCATGTGCTATCCAATTCCAAACTCAGATTCCTGTTATTCTGAGTTATTGGATTAGAAAGGAGATGTTTATTGAGGTATCAAAAGAGTCATTCTTGCTGTTAAGGTGAACAATCAACTCCTTATCAAAATTTATGTGGAAAAAAAAAAAAAAGGATGATACTGAATGTTTCTAAATCTTGTCCCAGCCTAAGGAACAACCGTGAGTTTTGGTTTTATTCTCATGTTCTCTGCAACATATGGTGTGTAATGACTCCCTAATTGGTATGTAAAGTTAAAGTCATCTGAAAGTCTACAAAATCTTGCCAGAAAGCTAATCTATAAACAAGGTGTTTCCCAGCAGGCAAACTGAGTCAGAGACTTGTGGACATGCTGAAAGACAAGCTTCCTGTGATTTCTTGCTGTTAATGCTAGGACATAATTTATATGGTGTCTCAAATGGGGTGACCAGTTTTGTAAGCAAATGACTGGGATTTTGGACGTGAGCCACAGAAATTTATTTTTTTATTGAGCATGTATATACAGTGATTTAATTTGCAATGTGCTTTAACGGGCATTTTAATAGCCATATCGATTTAACTGCCATTATGATTTGCAACAATGGCACCTAAATTTGAGTAACATTTCTCCTCACTTTAGATGCAGTTGCTTCATGAGGAAAGAACAATTTTTCTCTTCTTTTTTTCTTTTTTGGTATATGATCAAAGAGCAATCACACAGCTATTATACAGAATAATATAACACATCATCATATAGTTATTATACAGAGAGGTCAAATAGCAAACACATAGGACTGCCATAGGAAGCTTGCAAATGGGAGCAAAATCAAATAGATATAATTTTTACTTTGTATAATGTATTAATTAGGGTTCTCTGAAGAAACAGAATCAACAGGGAACACTCGCAAATGTAAAATTTATAGAAGTGTCTCCTGTGACTGCGGGAGTCCAAAATCTGCAGGGCAGGCTGTGAAGCCGATGATTCCGATGGAGGGTCTGAATGAGCGCCACAGGAGAGGTTCACCAGCTGAGACAGAAAGAGCCTGTCTCTTCTGAATCCTCCTTAAAAAGCTTCCAGTGATCAGATTAAGCATTACTCATTGCAGAAGACACTCCCCTTTGGCTGATTACAAATGGAATCAGCTATGGATATAGCTGACATGATCATGATTTAATTCCATGAAACGTACTCATCGCAACAGGCAGGCCAGCAATTGCCCAACCAGACAAACAGGGAGTCACTTGGCCAAGGTGACACACGAACCTGACCATGACATATAATACCACATATTACTTTATATAATTTATGTAATGTTAATATAAATGACACCCTCATCTTGAGCTATAATAACTGAATATAGCAACCTTCTTCATAGAGAGTGCCCATTTGCAGGAGCCAGCTCAAACTATTTCATTAGACACCTATGTGAGCTTTTTTCCCTAACTCTACATCCCATGACATTATGTTGGTAGCTTGAAATAGATCATGAAGGAAGCATTTATATCATGAAAATGTGCAAACGTTACAAATTAAGGCTTTGAAATTTTTTTCCAGGAGAGCTGGTTGTTAAACATCTACCAGCACACCACTTGCTGGTACACAACTGAAGCAGGGACAAGCAGGCATTCTGGGTTGAGCCAGGAAATTTCAGCAGAAAAATATGATTCACACCTTTCACCTGGAAAGGTAGAATTTGAATGCTATTTCTAGTCATCAATCCTAACAGACTGACTTACCAAGAAACAATATGTGGGAGAATCACATAACTACCCAAGGAGTCAATAAGAAAAGGGAAAACACTGAAACATTCAGAAGCCTTCATGAGGAAGGTGTCTGACAACCTCGGAGGGCAAGTTCCTCTCAGTCCCTGTCATAGATGCACCTTACTCATTTAACTAAAAATGCTGTGGTATTGTGTGTGCACTCCATCAATGAAGTTTGATTTTTAATTTGTACCCTAAAAATCCACATGGGCTTTAAATATCCTCTGTTTCACAGTGTCACACCCCAGTGTGCTCTCCAATTTCATAGGTTACTAATGGTCAGAGGTGCTCTGTGTCACGAAAGTTGAAAGAGAATAGCTATCAGGTAAAAGCAGAAAGTCTCAAAAGTTACAAAGTGTCAAAAAAGAAACTTTCTTCAAAAAATAAGAAAAATAGTCGAGAGAACACTGATTACATTGCCTGTAGTTTACTTTAAGATGTTTCAATATAAATTATGTGATATATATGATTTTTGTGTTTAGAGTAACTTTAATCTTCACCTAGGGATGGTTAGTTAACATCTGAAGTAACCTAATCAGAAGTTCACACTCAAGGAGTGGTTAATTAGCATTGGAAAAACCCCAATCCATACTGTAGAATAAGCTATTGTAAGCACATCAAATATCTTCTAAACACCAGAGTGGTTATGTTATTTAACATAAGTACTGTTAAAATCATTTTTTACCGGAGAAGTGAGTGGTGTTCAAGATATGTGATTGGTTACAAAAATTACATAGGCTCCTTTAGCTTGTATGAAAAAAGTCAAAGACTACAGCAAACCTAACACAACCCAACACTTTCCTATTAGTGCCATAAGTGTACAATTCTGTGTGGTCTGGTATCCCCCTTGCTCAGTGAGAGGAGTTGTCTCCTGTGCTGGTTTGAAAGGATGTATATAAAAGCCATGTTTCAATCTAAATCCCATTTCATAAAGGCAGAATAATCCCTATTCAATACTGTATGTTTCAAGCCATAATCAGATCATCTCCCTGGAGATGCGATTTAACTGGATTAGGTGATGACATGTCTCACCCATTTGGGTAGGTCTTGATGAGTTTCTGGAGTCCTATAAAAGAGGAAATATTTTGGAGAATGAAGAAATTCAGAGAGAGTAGAGAACGTTGCAGCACCACGAAACAGAGAGTCCCTGAGCCAGTGACCTTTGGAGATGAAGAAGGAAAACGCCTCCAGGAGAGCGTCACGAAACAGGAAGCCAGGAGAGAAAGCTAGCAAATGATGCCATGTTTGCCATGTGCCCTTCCAGCTAAGAGAGAAGCCCTGACTGTGTTCGCCACGTGCCTTCTCACTTGAGAGAGAAACCCTGATCTTCATTGGCCTTCTTGACCCAAGGTATCTTTCCCTGGATGGAAGCCTTTGATTGGACATTTCTATAGATTTGTTTTAATTGGGACATTTTCTCGACCTTAGAACTGTAAACTAGCAACTTATTAAATTCCCCTTTTAAAAAGCCATTCTGTTTTTGGTATATTGCATTTCAGCAGCTAGCAAATTAGAACATCTCCTAATCCAAATACAAGACTAGCAGAGCTGAAGAATATTCAGTCAACATTCAATTCAATTTTTCATGCTCATCAGTGTCTAAAAAGACAAATAGCAGAAAGTTAGCCAAACTTATAGGAAAATGTTGGAAGACTATTCTAGTATCTGCTTATTAATAAATGTTTGTATTTGTAATTTGTAATTCAGGCTGAATTTTGTTTCCATTGTAATATGTCACCCGGAAGTAAAGTTGCAGGTAAGAAGACAGAAACCCTTCCCACCTCTAATAGTTGGAGCCTTACAAATGTTTGCTAAAAGAACTGAAAATTATATTTTTTATTTTTTTTAAAATACCAAAAAATATCAAACGCAAACATTCATAATTTTTGATCATTCCATTCTACATGTATAATCAGTAATTCACAATATCATCACATAATTGCATATTCATCATCATGATCATTTCTTGGAACATTTGCATCTATTCAGAAAAAGAAATAAAAAGAAAACAGAAAAAAATTCATACATATGATACCCCCCACCCCTCCCCCTCATCAATCACCAGCATTTCAATCTAAATTTATTTTAATATTTGTTCCCCCCATTATTCATCTTTATTCCATATGTTTTATTTATCTGTTGATAAAGTAGATAAAAGGAGCATCAGACACAAGGTTTTCACAATCACACAGTCGCATTGTGAATGCTATATCATTATACAAACATCTTCAAGAAACATGGCTACTGGAAAACAGCTCTACATTTTCAGGCAGTTCCCTCCAGCCTCTACACTGCATCTTGACTAACAAGGTAATATCTATTTAATGCATACGAATAACCTCCAGGATAACTTCTCAACTCTGTTTGGAATCTCTCAACCATTGACACTTTATTTTGCTTCATTTCTCTCTTCCCCCTTTTGGTAGAGAAGTTTTTCTCAATCCCCTGATGCTGAATCTCAGCTCATTCTAGGGTTTTTCTCAATCCCTTGATGCTGAGTCTCAGTTCATTCCAGGATTTCTGTCCCACGTTGCCAGGAAGGTCCACACCCCTGGGAGTCATGTCCCATGTAGACAGGGGGAGGATGGTGAGTTTGCTTGTTGTTTTGGCTGGAGAGAGAGGCCACATATGAGCAACAAAAGAGGCTCTCTTGGGGGTGACTCTTAGGCCTAATTTTAAGTAGGCTTGACCTATCCTTTGTGGGGTTAAGTTTCATATGAACAAACCCCAAGATTGGGGGTTCAGCCTATAGCTTTGGTTGTCCACACTGCTTGTGAGAATATCAAGAATTACACTTGGGGAAGTTGAATTTTCCCCCTTTCTCACCATCCCCCAAAGGGTACTTTGCAAATACTTTTTTTTTTTTTTATCCACTGTTAAAATCACTCTGGGATTTATTGGGGCATCACTCTGGACAAACCAACAAAATCTCATATCCTACTCAAGAAAGAACTGAAAATTATTTGACAAATAAATTGGGCTTTGGAGCAGTGTTGAGTAAAGGGTTCAGGTAAGCACTAAATGAGTAAAGGGCCTCTGCAAACACTTTGGTGCAGACTGTTCACAGGCAGAGAGGGCCAGCAGCAAGAGGTACCCAGTCCCTCAGATTCTCCCTAGATGAGCCTGCACTGGGCATGGCTAGAGAATCTTGGATTGTACTCCAGGAGAGGGTCCCCATCCTTTACTGCAGTGAAGCAGAGAGGAACATGCTTAGCATGGAAGGCTTTGCACCTGCGAGAATGGTCTTGCTAGTAGAAACAAACATTTTGCTGCTGGAGGATACCAGCACCTGATGTCCCTGTGCATTCTGGGGGGTGGAGGGAGGGGAGCAATCAGTCTCAGCAAGAAAGTTGTCTGGAAAACTGGGAAGGGTCTCTGGGTGATCCACTGGACAATCCTATTTGTCTCCCCTGAGTCAGTGTGTTCACCAAACCAGTCCTTTTGTCTCCAGGTCACTCAGCCATCTTGCATTGCATTAGGTGAAGACATGTGACTCACCGCTACCTGGTGAAAGGTAGGCAGAGCCTCAGTCCTTGATGACAGCTTGGAGCAGAATATGCGTGGAGCTGACATCCCTGCCATCCCTCCACCCCTCACCATGACCTGCATTGGCTATAGCCTGATTGAGATATAAAACACTGTTGCATTTAGCGACGAAAACTCAAAGATAGCTCATTTCAGCAATTAGCCAACTTTGACTGATGCAGTCAGTTAAAGCAACATTTGAAAATAACTTTGGAAAAATACTGTCTCAATAAATTTATGTCTGTCATGAGTATACAAGATTTTTCAATTATAAGAAGTGTCTAAACTCAGTGCCTCAGAAGGAAAAGAGCATCTGATAGAGAGTGTGGCTAAATCCAAGATATAAAGTTTGGTAATCTCTATCAAGCCATCTGAATGACTCATAGGATGTCATTAAATAGCATTTCTAGGTATGTGAAGACATTATTCCACCACTAACTCTATCCTTTCCCCTTCCTAAAAAAGTGAAACAGGAATTCAGCACAGATTTACAATGAGTAATATTCAAATGAAATGCCAAATAGGATGAAAATTAGCACCAGTAATTTAGAGTCAAAGATCAGAGGTACATTTAGGAATAACATGTTAGCATTGTTTGAATTGTTCTTTTCTCTCAAAGAAGACCCTGAGAAATAGTATCAACAGAGTGATTTGAGTTTGATCCGTTCAATCAAAATACCCATGTCATTAACAGAATAGATATTGACATGATTAACAGAATAAGCAACTTTGCTCAAGAAAATGTTTTTGATGTATAAAGCCTGTTGTGCAGTAGTCTTTCAAACACATGTGTAATAGTCTTTAAAACATAATCCATAAGTACTTTTTTTTTTTGCATGGGCAGGCACCAGGAATTGAACCTGGGTCTCCAGCATGGCAGGTGAGAACTCTGCCTGCTGAGCCACTGTGGCCCACTCATAATCCATAAGTATTTAGGAGTAATTATACCTCAAAGTATCATTCCCCTAGACCTCAAAACACAGGGACAAGAGCAATTTGAATATATTCAGCTGTTACATTCTCAAGTTTTTAAATGACATCCTTTCATTTGCATTTAGTATATTTCTTTGTGCTCATGTAACTGTATTTCTTTATTTTATTTCTAATGAGCTTTTATTTTAAAATAGTTTTAGATTTACAGAAGAGCTGCTAAATTAGCACAGAGAACACCTATAGACCTTTACCCAGTTTTCTCTATCATAATTATCCTACAACACCAAGTACATTTGACACATCTAAGAAACCAACATTGTTCCATAACCATGGCCTGAACTTGACATTTTATTCATATTTCACCAGTGTCACCCTATTGTCTTGTTACTGTGGTGGGACCTCATGTAGGGTGCCACATGGTACATCACATTAATAGTAATGTCTCTCTAGCCTCCTCTGTTCTGTGGCTATTTCTCAGACTTTCCTTGTTTTGATGGCCTAGCAACTTTGAGGCGCATTTTTCTTGGTTGCAACACAATTTTACTTTGTTCAATGTGTTTCTCATGGTTAGACTGGGGTCAAGAGTATCTGAGAAGTGCCTCTCTCCTCACGTCATGTCAAAGGTACATACTCTCAGCATGACTTAGGCTCATGATGTTAACCTTGGCCATGTGGATGAGGTAGTGCCTTGCCAGGTTTCTCTACTGTAAAGTCGTCTCTACACGGCCCCCCTTTCCATACTCTCTTCTTTGGAAGCAAGTCACTATAATCTATACTCAACAGGTAGGGAGGGGAATGGAGCTAAGCCCCATCTCCTGGAGGGGAATACAATCACAAAAATTATTTTGAAATCTTTCATTAGGAAGATTTGTGTTGCTTCTCTCCCATTTCTCAAGCCAATCATTTATTTCTAACCTTTAGACTTATGGGTATTTAATTTATACCTTTTTAGTCCAATATACATTATTTATTTTGTTGTTAAAATTGTTCCAGCTTTGGCCATTGGGAATACTTATTTTATTTTAGAAAATGTGTATTTTTGTGCATAAATGCTTTCAAAGGCTGGAGAAGTTACAATGTTTCATTTTTTTTTAGAAATAAAATGAAAATGTTCCATTTTAGTGCAAATGCAACTTTACAGAATCAGTGTGACAAATGGATAAAATTGTGATTTTTCTCCTCCATCTTGTGTATTCATAGTTTATTAAAAGGGACAAATGAACCCTTGAATATTTTATCTGTTATAATTATGCAAATAGACAAAAGGAATAGTAAAAACTTTTGAGGATAGATTGCATATTGCCATATAAAAGATTTGTTGGAATGATTTTACCTAAAGATAGTGGATCAAAACTGTATTTTATAGCACTAAGGACAGAATGTGACCAAATTTGGGGGGAGAAAAAGGATGGACTCAATAATAGTAAAATAGAAAGACATCATTTTTTCAAATGATTTTCAAGCTACCTGGGTTGTGACACCAATTTCATAAGTCTAAACCAGTACTTTTTTTAATTTAATAGAGATTAGAATAAGACATACCAAAGTGTATATCATGTGGTAGGATGAAGTGTTTTTCATGAAACTTCTACTGTGGCGTGAAACCAGGAACAAGGCTCTGTAAGAGCCTCCAGGAACGTCACATGGAAACAGAACAAACCAGAATAGAGGCTCCAAAGTTTCAGGAAGCAAGCTTTATTAGTCTGTGTGCACAGGCCTCAGCCAAGTCACCTCTGAAAGTCTGAGCCCCAAACAGGGGCTGGCACAGGATTTTATAGGCAGAATGGCTCATTTGGGACAGGGTTTTCCTAATATGGTAACTGGCAGTGCTTGAGGGAGACAATTGGCTGTGTGCCAGGAATTAGACCTGAAAGGATTGCAAAGCTGAGTTTACAGAACGGGATAAGCATTCGGGGGAAGGGGCTCCTACAGAGGCCTCTTACCTTGCCTACTTGCACTTTCAACTGTCCTTGGGGCCTGGGAGACTTTTACAAAGAAGAAGTTCCTTGGGTAAACAGGGGGTCTGCTTGCTGCCAGGGACCTGTCTGCTACATTTCTGCCTTGGATGCTTGCTCACGCCAGTGGGCATCTGCATCACTTATACCTCATCGTTGGAGGTGTTGCTACTGGTATTTCCATACAACCAGGACCTCTGTTGTGGTTTGCTTTTCCACTAGGGCCTTGACGGAGTGTCATAACTTGCCTATCAGGAGTGGCAGGAGACATGGGACAAGGAGGCATACACCCAGCAGACCCAGGACACTAGCAATTAGGTACTGAATCCCCCGAACATAGAGAACCATCCTCCAAACAGATCACTTGGCTTCCACCCTTTCCATATTTGTATGGGAATGCCTGTCTAGTTTTCTCATCTCAGTAGTTATTTCTCTAATAGCTTTTCCTTGTTCATCTATTTGGAGGCAGCAGTCAGTCCAGCTGAATTTCCCACAGACTCCCCCCTTGTCTGCCAGGAGATAGTCTAGGGCCAGCGGTTTTGGTAAATGGCTGCTCAGATTTTATCCTGGTTACCGGCTAGGGCTTCCAGTGCCCATGAAGTCCTCTTAGTTCTTAGCTGCAGAACTGCCTGGAGGCGGGTGGTATGGTTGAGCATGTAGAGGGGGGTTCAGTAGCCCCAGGATCCATCCTGAGCCTGGTGGCAGGTCCATAATATTAAATTGTTTGCTCTGGAGGCCACTCATTACCTTCCCAGCTTCCTATTTGGATGTTGTCTGCTACTTCCCATTTTTCTCTAATGGGAGCCTGCAGGGGATACCCAGGCTGGTTACCCCAGGACAGGGGGGCTAAGAAAAAGGCCAGGAGAATGGTTCCTATGGGGCAGGAGCCTGTCCACCTGGCAGGCAGCCGCTTATAGGCTGTTTCCCGCATACCCAGTAAAACCCGGCCGGGGCTTGCCAAGGGCCGGGGGTACTTACATTGTTCCCATACCTGATAAGATTAAGTGTTTCATAAGGGGTGGCCTGGCTGGCATTTTTATCTCCCGCCCAGACCGCCTGGTTGGCACCCTCATGAAGCACTCGCCTTCCTAAGCACACGCGTTCTCTGACAGGGATGGGGAATGGTTGGCCCCGCTGCTCCACACAGAGTTTCCCTATTAGTGCTGCTGCCGGGCTCCACCAGCCGCCCTGAGGCTCGGGAAGATCTAGAGGAGTAAAGTTCAGACGGTAGGGTTCCCCACTCTTGGGCTATCCAAGGCCACTGATCCCGAAGACCCGATAGTACCCCCAGACAAGCATGTGTTAAAGCTTAGGGTGACCCTTGCATTGGGTGAAGTGCTAGATGATACAAACATTCCCAGCCGATGTAGGGAATACTCTACTTCTGTGCTAGGCAATGGGGGGTCGAGGTCCTTTGAGGTATCTGAGCAGAGAGTGTATCTTGTGATGTTAAACATGCATGTTGAAGTCTGACCTGGGCAGGAAGCGTGGCAGTAGTATACCACAGTGGTTATTACCTCCTCCCCAGAACAAACAGTTTACAGACATGCCTGGCATGCATCAACCCCCTTCAAAGGGATCATGGGGACAATAAGCAAGCTCATGAGGGTGAGGAACATGATGACAGTTACAGAGTGCCTGGGTAAAAAAGATCCCACCCATTAGAGTGAAATTGGTTTCGGGAAAGAACTCCAAGCGTCCTGCTTTTAGGAGGACCAAGACTGCTAAATGAAAAACAAATGCAAACAGCAAAATAGAGTAAGTCCACAGACCAGGGCAGGTTGTCCATGCACTGATTCCTCAATCTTCGGCCGTGCGTAGATCAGTGAGCTTCCAGGGTGACTGAAGCAGGGCTCAGAGGTCTCCTCAGGCTTCGGCCATACAATGACTAGCAGCTTCTGGCAAGCTGGAGCAGGGCCAAGCAGATCATTCAGGCCTCAGCCATGGGCTGGTCAGCTGACCTTGGCTGCAGTGGGGAAGGGTGTAGTGGCCTCTGGAGAATGATGCGTGTTGGGTATCCAGGATCAGGGGTGCAGTCCCAGGGGTCATCTGCGGTGGCCCTCTTGGTGAATCTTGGTGGTGAATCCATGGGATGATTTCCATAACTCTGACAGCTTTTGGGGTTGCTAAAACAACACAATCAGGGCCTCTCCATTGAGGCTGGAGGGAAACTTTTCCCAGTCCTCAACCCATACCAAGTCCCCTGGTTTAAATTCATGTATAAGGGGGTAGATGCTGAAGGGCTCTGGTCCTGCTTCTAACACTTTCCCCTTCAACTCACTTAGAACCTGTCCCAGCTGAACCAGGTATTGGGTTAGGCTTAGATCCCCAATTTCTCTGAGGTTTCCCTGCAAGACTGGTAAGGGGTGGTGGCCTTCCATACACCAGTTCAAAGGGGGAGAAACCCATTTTCTTTGTCGGGGCAGATCTTATTCTAAACAGAGCTATAGGAGCACTTGTACCCAGGTCGGTTTTGTTTCCTGGCAGATCTTCTTCAATTGTCCCTTTAAAGGTTGATTCATCTGTTCAACCTTTCCAATGCTTTGAGGCCGATAGTCAGTGTGGAGCTTCCAAATTATCTGCAAAGCTTTTGTTAGCTTTTGGAGGGTTTCGGCTACAAAAGCAGGGCTGTTGTCAGAGCTGATGTTAAGCGGCAGTTCATACCAAGCAATGATGTTTTTTAGAAGGGTCAGGCCACCTCCTGGGTAGTTTCCGAGTGGGTGGGGTATGCTTCTACCCAACCTGAGAAGGTGCCAATGAATACCAGGAGTTAGCGATAGCCCTAGGCCTGCAGCAGCTCTGTGAAATCTACCTGCAGGTCTTCGAACAGACTTAGACCTACTAACTGGTTATTTAGTCCTCCCATCCTGGCACTGGGTTGTTTGGCATTGATTCTTTGGCAGGTAACACATCTTTTACATGCCAGCTTTACCCAGGAAGGGAGCCTGAGTATGTGGAGGTGAGTGTTTAGACTGGCGATGAGGGCTTTCTTTCCAAAGTGAGTTTGGTTGTGGGCACTTTTCACTAGAGGTCAAGCCAGTTTCTCAGGGACAATGATGCATCCGTAGTATAGGACCCACCATCCATCATGGCATTTCTTTCCCTCCCTCTCTAGCCAGTCTTCCTCTGACTTGGAATAGTTTGACTTTTCTCTCCACTGCTGTAATGGGTGGGGGATGAGGGGAGCAAAGAGCAGTTTGGGCTCTGGAGGGAACACCAGCTGCCCCAGTGCCGCTTGTTTGGCAGCCGAGTCTGCCTTGCAGTTGCCTTTTACAGTTAAGGAGTTTCCCTTCTGGTGGCTGCAGCAATGGGTGACAGCCCAGGCGGAGGGGCCCAGATGGCCTCCAGAAAGACCAGAACTTCTGGCCGATGCTTAATATGCTCTCCCCCTGCGGTTATCAGCCCTTGCTCTTTGTCCAATGCCCCATGCACACGTAGGGTTGTGAACATATACTTTGAGTCGGTGTAGATATTGGCTTTTTGTCCTGCTGCCAACTGTAGACCCCGGGTGAGTGCTATGAGCTTGGCCTTTTGGGCAGATGTTCCTGAGGGTAGGACCTCTGCCTCTAGTATGTCTACTAAGGTGACAACTGCATACCCAGCATAATGTATCCCATCTTTTACCATACTGCTTCCATCGGTGAACTGTTCAATGCCAGGACATTTTAATGGTTGGTCTTTCAGGTATGGGCAACTGGCGTAGACTTCGTTCACAGTCTCTATGCAGTCATGTTTTGGAGGCCCCCAATCCAAAAGGCAGCAGGGTGGCAGGGTTTGGGATTTGGCTGATGCTGAGATGCAAGATTAGGGTTTCACACAAGGTGGCCTGGTACTTGATGAGTCTTGCATTTGACAACCAGAGGTGCCCCTTTTGCTCCATAAGACTGGTGACTGAAGGGGGATCCAGCACAGTCAGTTCCTGCCCATATGTGGGCTTTCCAGCCTCATGGACTAGGAGGGCAGTGGCGGCAACAGTTCTTTGGCAGGAAGACCATCTTAGTGCTACATTGTCAATTGCCTGGAGAGGTAGGCTACAGGCCTTTTCCACGATCCAAGGATCAGGTTTAAGACCCCGAAGCCTGTCCCTTCCCGCTCATGGATGAACAGGGTAAAGGGTTTCTCCAAGTCTGGGAGAAACTTGGAGAAACTTCCCTAGACTTGGGGCCTGTGTGAGTGCTGCCTTTAGACACTGGAAAACATGCTTTTCTTCAGTCCCCCACTGGAATGGGTCCTGGTCGCCCCCCTTTGTGACTTCATAGAGGGTCTTGCTAAGAGCACATGGTTTGGGATCCAGACTCTGCAGAACCCGGTTGCCCCTAAAAACTCTCTGACTTGTTTCCTGGAAGTTGGTGTGGGGATGGCACAGACTACCCACTTAAGCTCTGGCCCTAGGCTTCGGGTCCCTTGCTGTAGGTAAAAACCCAGATATTTGACTGCTGCTGGCGAATTTGGGCCTTTTTCTGGGACGTGTAGTACCCTGCCTGGGGTCCAGGTGACAGAAGGCGCTCCATCCCTCGCTCATGGGCACTAAGGGATTCAGCCGCAGACAGAGGGTCATCTACATATTGTAGGACAGTGCAGTTGTAATCTTTGGCTGGTCCTTCCCTAGTGTTTACTCCTCCTGGGCATCCATATAGGAAGATCCCTGGGCTTCTCTCAAAGGCATTATGGATGTGGCTGCAGATGGAGCGGCCACACCCAGCTGGGGCTGCTATTGCCTCGGCTTAGGAAATTCAGGAACGGCCAGACTGGGCGGGGCCTTAGGCAATGTGTCAGGGCTGCGGGAGGAGTCTGGGGTTGCCTTGGAGGAACTTGGCAGAGCTGCAAGTGGAGGTGACACTAAATAAGGCGGGGGGTTCCCTTCTTCTTCTTCTGGGGTACTAGATAGAACAGGGACTTTAGGATTGCCGATCGGTTCCTTGAGGGACTTTTCCACCACTTGCGTGAGAAACACCTGGCACTGCCAACTGAAGCAAGTCTTTATCCACCCTGGCTTCTTTTCTGCAACTTCCAGCCAGGTGACAATGTACGGAAACTGATCTGGGTGTCCAGGTGTCCCTGTCACTACACTATAAACTGCCTTCACCTTTTCTAACTCAAAAGTTCCTCCAAATGGCCAGTCCACCCCAAAGGTGGTCCACTCTAGCTCACACAGCTTCCTAAGTTGCCCAAGGGTCAGTTTGACTCCCCAGTCATCAGTAAAAACCTTCTTACAATTGGACATCATGCACCATAACGGTGTCTTACTGGCTTCCCCTCCCGTATGGGCAGCGCCAATGATTAGGGAGCATGCTTACAGATAGACAACAAAGGGGTTTGGACAAACTGTCACTTCATTCGGTCTGGCCTGACCCTCAGCAGGGTTGCAGGAACCACTGAGTCTGAACTCAGTCATGGCCTGGAACACACTCCTATGGCTCTAGGATTTCCTTTCAACCACACAGTCACACACACTCAACGGACACGCCCTTCCCAGAACCGAACCTGAAGACTACCATTTTGCTTGGTCGTCTGAGCAGAGATCAAGGGTACTCACGTAGTCTTGGGAGGTGATCAGGCTCCCCTTCCACTCAGGCTTTCCTAGTCTTTTACTAGTGGGCTGATACCTAACACACCCAGGTACTTACCAGTGACACAGGCAATGTTCCCAGGTACCTTGTTCCAGAAACTGTCCCAGATCCATCACCACTCCAGTGGTGATGAGTGCCCCAGAAGGGAGGTCAGGAGTCCAAAAGATGGGGAAAAGCCCTATTGCCAGCATTGGATTCCATCAGTTCTCTGGTCTGGGCAATGTCACTGCTGTGGGTGAGGGAGGTAAGAATATCACCAGCCTCTTGATCCTTGACAAGCCCCAGAAATGTGGCATAAAACTGGGAACAAGGCTCTGCAAGAGTCTCTGGGAACATTACGTGAAAACAGAACAACCTGGGATCAAGGCTCCAAAGTTTTAGGAAGTAGATTTTATTAGTCTATAGCCATAGGACTCCTTTGAGTAGCCTCTGGAAGTCTGAGCCCCAAACAGGGGCTGACACAGGATTTTATAGGCAGAATGGCTCATTTGGGACAGGGTTTTCCTAAGATGGTAACTAGCTATGTTCGAGGAAGACTGGATGCATGCTGGCAATCAGACCTGGAAGGATTGCAAAGCTGAGTTTACAGAAGCAGATGGCATTCATGGAGGAGGGAGCTCCTACAGAGGCCTCTTACCTTTCCTACATGTGCTTTCAACCATCTTTGGGGCCTGTGAGACTTTCCAAAGGGGAAGTTCTTGGGTAAACAGGAGGGTCTGCTTTCTGCCAGGGGCCTGCCTGCTACACTAGTCTGTGGGTAAGGATTATGTTTTATCTTAACCTTAGTATCTTCACTGCTTAGCCCAGTGCCTTGTACAGACCAGATAGTCAGTGAATATTTGTTAAACTAAATTACTGCTTGTGCTAGTTTGCTAGTTGCTGAAATGTGACATACCAGAAACAGAATGGCTTTTAAAAGGGGGAATTTATTAAGTTGCAAGTTTACAGTTCTAATGCCATGAAAATATTCAAATTAAGGCACCAACAAGAGGTTACCTTCACTCAAGAAAGGTCAGTGCAGTTCAGGGTTTATCTCTCAGCTGAAAGGGCACATGGCAAAGTCTTCTGGCTTTCTCTCCTGGCTTCTTGTTTCATGAAGTTCCCCCAGGGGCATTTTCCTTCTCGGGTCCCTGGCTGCCTGGCCTCTGTAGCTTTTTCCAAAATGGTTCACTCTTAAAGGGCTCCAGTAAGCAGCCCACCTTGAATACAGAGATGCATCTCCATGGAAACTATCTAATCAAAAGTACCACCCACAATTGGGTGGGTCACTTCACCTTGGACACAATCAAAAAGCTCCCACCCAGCATTACTGAGTGAGGATTAAGGAACTTGGCTTTTCTGGGGTACAGAACAGATTCAGACTGGCACACTTTCATAGATAAGAATAACAATGGCTGCCATTTATTTAATGATTCCTATCAATGACATTTTATATACAATTTTTCAGGTTCTCACAAAGCCCAAAAGAAGAAATTATTATTTTATAGATCAGAAACTGAAATTCAAAGAACTTAGACAACCTGTCTTATCTACAGGTCATATGCAATTGGCAAACATTAGAAATTTGAACTCCAAGATTGTCATCAAAGCACATTTTTTTCCCCTTCTAAGTCAGGGATATCAAATAGGCACTGACTCTTGTGCCTAACCCAATCAATTCTGCTGAGAGGAGAGGTTGCACATGAGTGCAGCAGAGAAGAGAGCCTTGCCATGGGAGCAGGACAAGGCATGTACACTTGGCATTTTGGCTCCATGTTTTATTGTGTTTCAAAAATGACACACAAGATGGAGTGAGCAATTTACTCAAGATCATTGTTCAATATGCTAAAGAGAGAATTAAAATTCACCGATTTTCAGCACTGAATATGGAACTGCACTATTTATTCTTTCAGGATCTCATTAGTACTTCATGTAAGTAGTTTAGTTGGATGTGGGCAGACAAAATTGAGAAATATAACCTTGTTTGGCAAAAGACAAAGAAGATAAAATAATATGTTTTGGCCTTTTTCTTTAAAGCCATCACAGTATCTTTTCCAAAGCCCCTTCTTTGTATATGGAAGTGTAAGTCTAATGCTCTCTTTGGATCCTATGCTTCAAGACCACCTTATAAAAAGATTATTTTGGTAGTTCAGCAGAATAAAAATACTTGTGCATGGGATCTAAACCAAGCCACCTTATCTCAAATTCAATTCTGCAGTAAGTTGCTGGGATTTTTCTTTCAAGCCCTATGAGATTTTTCCCCTCCCTTTGTTAGACTGTAGAATTGATATCTATTTCATTCTGTATATCTTTTCCTAAGAGGTGATTTATAAATGTGAGAGAACCACTGCAGTTTCCCAGGAAAAGGAGGTTGTGTGCAGCCATACTTATATATCTTTTTTTTTGTACTCATCCATTCTGTGCTATAAACAGTTTGTTGTTTTCTCTTATACAAAGTGTGGGTGTGGCTTTAGATGTGTGCATGGCAGCACTGCAAGTTCTCTTTGAAAACCAGAGAACTTTGGAGGCAAACTCACTCATATCAAAAACTATAAAGTCAAAAATTCAAAACATATTTTTAAATTGCATGTAAAGCATTATTGCTATGTATATAGTGACAGTCAAGCAAAGAATATTGGCCGACTTCTCCAAAGATCTGCAAATTTCAACCACAGGTCATTTTACAGTGGCCTTTACTACCCTTTGAGAGCTCATTCAATGAACATCTCAGGCTTAATGGCTGTGGCCATCTTAGGTGAATGATGCAGATGGTACTTTCACATAAATGATAGCATGTTTTATTCCTTCAACAATAATCCCTTATGATTTGAAATATGAAAACATTATAAAAATTCTTGTCAGTGTCATTTGAGAATCTTAACTCATGATTTTCCCTTTCATTCTCTTTGGGAAATCTTGCAAAAAGAATGCTTTGATAGACAAACAAGAAATGGATGTCGTCTTAGTCATTAGTAGTGCTATATGGCAGGAAAAAGACAATGGTTACTCAGGTGTAGCTTCTCACATTGGCCCCTGACTCAGAAGTCTGCTCAGGGGGCCAAGAGGCAATGATTCATTTCAGAGCCTAACTCTGGCTCCAAAACTGTCTGCTCTCCTATAGTACGCTTCTTCACAAAGATGTAAAAGGAAAAGGAAGGATTTTGTCAACTTACTGGATAGATTAACAAAAATAAAAACATGAATACAAGGGGCTTTCCTCCCTGAGGAGTGAAAGAAATGACCTACACACAAAAGTGATGGAGGAATACCAGCTGCTAGACTTAAAACAGGAGTGCACAGAGCACTATACATAGGCATTGTGAAATAATTTATAATTAGGAAAAACCAAACAGGTAGGGAGGAGATATGTAAAGTCCTCCGTTTGTTCTTTTGTTCATTTAGGGCTAATGTCTACTTTAAAATTCTGATTTATTCCTCCTAAATCAAAATCTAAAAATAATAGTCAAGCTAAAAGGGAATAGCTTTTTAAAGTGTTTTTTTTAATTTTAACAAACAATTAAAATTTTGTCTCACTTGAAAAATCACAACTGCTTTCTAAATATATGTATATATATGTATATATGGCTACCATTACTATGCCCATTTTATAAAGTTCAAAGAAGTTAAATGATTAGTTCAAGGTTACAAATCTGGTTCTAGTGATAGAACTGAATTAGGATTACAAATTCTTTCCAATCATGTTTTCTTTCTCTTATACCACAAAGCCACTCAAAACCTAATGCAGCAGGTCTTCTAACTACCCAAAGATTCTGGTACCCTGTATTAGTCACAGTTATCCAGGGAAACAGAATCTACAAGAAATAGATATCCACATTGTGCTGGTTTGAATCTGTTGTGGACCCCAGAAAAGCTATGTCCTTTCATTCTCATTCAATATTGCTGGGTAAGAGCTTTTTTATTGTTCCCATGGAGATGTGACCCACTCAATTGTGGGTAGTAACTTTTGATTAGATAGTTTCCATGGAGATGTGTCTATACCCATTCAAGGTGGGGTGCTTACTGGAGCCCTTTAAGAGGGAACCATTTTGGAAAAAGCTTCAGAGCCCACACAGCCAGAGACCTTTGGAGTTGAAGAAGGAAAACACCTCTGGGGGAACTTCATGAAACAAGAAGCCTGGAGAGAAAGCTAGCAGACTTCACCATGTTTGCCATGTGCTTTCCAGTGGAGAGAGAAACCCAGAACATAATTTCCTTCTTGAACCAAGGTATCTTAGATTAGACACTTTTATAGGTTTTTCGCAGCCTTAGAACTGTACACTAGCAGCTTAATAAATTCTTCTTTTTAAAAGCCATTCAGTTTCTGGTATATCACACTCTGGCAGCTAGCAAACTAGAACAGATATACATATTATTTAAATATTATGAGATTTATTATAGAAATTAGCTCATGGAATTGTGGGGATGGGCAAGTCTGAATTCTGCAGGGCAGGCTGCAAGCTGGAAATTCTGATGAAGATTCTGATGAATTCCCCAGGTGAAAATGGATGGCTGAAGTAAAGATAGAAATTCTGCTTTCTGGCTGCTGAAATGATCAGTTCTCCCTTCAAGGCCTTCAACTGATTGTATGAGACTTCTCTTATTGTCGAAGGCAGTCTCCTCAGTTGGTTGTACATTTAATCAGCCATAGATGCAATCAACTTGAGTATTTAAATCCACTAAATAGCCTCACAGTAACAATCAGTCCAGTGCTTGCTTGACCAAACAACTGGACATCAAAGACCACTATTTTCCCAAGTGCCTCTAAGAGTCTAGGTAATGGGCCTTTCCAATTTTTGTGCAGAACCAAGTCACAAATACTCCTCTTGACAAGAGTATAAATCTTCTCAGTACTCCGGGCATCCTGTTATCAATCACCATTCCTTGAACTCAAACGTCCTTTGTATGCTAATTGAGGACTTTTGTGCTATTTTCTATTATCTGTGCCTACTATGGTCTTCTAAGAATCCACCCTAGCAAGCAAGGGCAGCATTTTCTTGGAGAAAATAGCCAAACAGAGCCGAGCTTGAACACATCTTTCAGATATTTTGTGTCACAGGGAAGGGTCAGGATTTCTTTCTGACAGAGATCCTATTTGTATTTTTGCGAGAATATGAAAATTCTTTCTTGAGTAAATGAATTTTAAATTTAGAATACTTTCTCTTCTATTAAGCATACTAAAAATTCTCTTTGTGAATGCTGATTTCAACCTCCAGCCTCCTGCCTCCACCTCCATTAAAATTAGAGTAGGTTGATCTCAAGCCAGTAGGGAGAGGAAAGGATAACATGGATGCTGAGAGGGTGATGTGATTTTGTCCCTCTTACTTTGGCATGGCCAGGGCTGCCATATTGGACAACTCCAGAGTGTACCATTCACATTGCACGCTGTGTGGATGGCGCCTGTGGGGGGGGTGCAGTGTGGCTGCCCTGCCACACACAGCCTGTCCTAGACCAACTTTTGAAACAGGTGGAATTTGCCATAAGCCCTTCCTACCTCTTACGCTGTTCCCCTCTTTCCCTTGGCAAGGATCTCTGCCTCTCTCACTTCCCGCCCCGCCACTCTGCACAGGCACCTGGACAGAAGATGAAGCTGTTGATGTGTGGTCTGCAGATGTAGTCAACTTGAGTGGGCGATCCACCCCTGGCTCCACACCTTCTGAGCTGTGTGGCCTTAAACCCTTTAAGCTTTATTTTCTGAACCTTTAAATGAGGACATGAATAGTATCTACTGGTACAGCTGTTGTGAGGACTAAACAAGGTAAGGCATGTGATGTGTTTAGCCCCTTGCCTGGTCCTAAGAATCTGGAGCTGTTTGCATGGCAATTATCATTACTGCAGCTGCTGTCTGTTTGCCCAACTACCAAATACCCACAACACGTGGGGATCTTGCTCTAGTGAAGAGAAATGGAGAGGTTAATTGGCTCAAAGGGGTTGTGTTCATTTCCTAGGGCTGCCGTATCAAATTGCCACAAACTTGCTGGCTTAAGACAACAAAATGTTATTGCCTCACAGTTTTGGCTGCTGGCAGTTGGAATCAAGGTGCCAGCAGGTCCATGCTCCCTCTGAAACCTGAAGGAGAGAAGCCTTCCTTGCCTCTTCTAGCTCTGGAGCTTGCCAGCAGTCCTTGGCATTCCTTGGCTGGTGGCTGCGTAGCTCCAATCTGGAAGAGGCAAAGAAGGATTCTTCTCTAGAACCATTGGAGAGAGTGTGGCCTCACTGATACCTTTATTTCAGGCTTTTGACCTCCAAAGCTGTGAGAAAATAAATCTCTGTTGCTTAAAGCCACCAACTCCATGGTACTTGTACAGCAGCTGTGGGAAACTATAAGGGTCATATAACCTCATCCCTTCATTTTCAGATGAGTAAATTCAGGCAAAGAGTTAATAAGAATTGCCCCTACTTGCATAGCTAGTTGTGGAATAAACTGGAGACAAGAACCAGCGTTCCCTGCCTCCCAGTCCAGCACTTTTTTCACTGCGTTGAACATTTGATTAAATTTCCATGGGACCAGCAGGCTTCAGCTATCCAGTCTTCAATCATGAACAATTTCAATCAGGCATATGTATCTGAATGATTATAATTAGCTGCTTGCTAGAAAACAAAGTCCTGATTGATCAACTCATTTTCATCCTCTTCTCCCAAACATAGGATTAATGAGACAAACAGTTTTGATTCATGAATCCACAGCAGTGAAAAGCAGAAATTGCCTTGTTTCTGAGGAAGGAGCTGGGCAGCTCTCCCAGGCCCCTTACAGGCAGGGCTCATTCTGAGCTCTGCTTCCAATGTTACCAGAGCCAGGAAAAGAGAAACGAACCTTGCAGCTAGGGACTGTCTCTTCAAACTTGTTTAGTCAGGGTTTCTCTTTCCCTGGAAAAACCCTGCTCACCCTTGAGAGCCCAACTGCTGTGCTCAATGCCCTACACAGAGTGTATCATTAGATCAAGCTTGATATTGAATTGGCCAAATCATTCATATTTGTGGTAATTGTTATCTGCTTGATTCATCAATTAATAAGAGGGAAATAGTAAACGTTCCCACTACGATGGTGGGTTTGTCATTTTCGTCTATTTTGAGGCTGTTTTATAAACCACCCACAATTTTAAATTTTGTTCTATCAACCTTGGGATTTTATTATTTTATCAACACAAAGTGATTTTTATTTCTAGTAATGCTTTTGCAGTTAACGTCTATTTTGTCTGATTTTATAAAAGCAACACCAGATTTATTTTTATTCCTGTTTTCTTGGCATACCAACTTCCATGCTGTTACTTTCAACTATTCTGAATGCTTTAATTTCAGTTCTTTCTTTAATAAACAGATACAGCTAGAATTTCAAAAATCCATTAGGACTATCTTTGCCTTAAAAAAAAAAACGTAAGAAAATAATTTTAGATTTACAGAAATGTCGCAAATACGGTAGAGTTCCTGAATACCCTTTCCCAGCTTCTCCAAATGTTGACATATTGTACATTGGTACAACAACACCAGGAGAGTAATATCAACTAAACTCCAGCCTCCATTTGAATTTCACCCATTTTCCACTGATGTCTTTTTTCTGTTCCAGGGGCCTGTCCAGGGGACAATATTGCTTTTGTTATCTTTATCTTTTAATTTAAAAATTTAGCCCTACTAATTTATTGTGATATGCAATATTAAAAAAAAAAATTCCACTACTGATTTGCCCTTCTACAATTTTCCCTTTCCTTGAGTTCTTTTGTAATAATTTAATTAAAGTAAAAATTCAATCATCTTCTTTCCTCTTCAACTAGTATGGAATTCGTCCGAGTGATTTTCTAGTCTTTAGAGGTTACCCCAAACATTTTATTTGGCATCATCAGTAAAGCCTAAAGTTAACAGATGTTAAAAATTCTAACCTTTTTAAACTTATAAGACACTGCGACTGCTTTTTACACAGTGTTTATTTAGATGCAGTTATATATTTAACTCTTTTTTTTTACATATTATTTCTTCTTTTATTTAAGATCCTCCATCTGGGGTTCATTTTCCTTTTAGCTGAAATGGACCTTTTGGTAATGGTCAGCTGCTGGCAAAATGCCTCAGTTTTTGTTTTAAAAAATGGCTTTATTTCACATTTGTCTTTGAAATTATTGGGTATAAAATTCTGGATTGGTGGGTGGGCCACGGTGGCTCAATGCAGAGTTCTTATCTGCCATGCCAGAGACCCGGTTCGATTCCTGGTGCCAGCCCATGTTAAAAAAAAAAAAAAAAGTCTGGATTGGCAGCTACTTTCTCTCAGTTCTTTTAAGAAATTTTTTCATTTGTGTTTCCCTTCATTTGCAAACCATTAGAGTTTGCTGTTACTCTAATTCTTGTTCTTTTCTGGAAAATCTGTTTTTTCTGAAAGATCATCTTTTTTTTTTTTTAATGTTCTGCAGTTACACTATCAAATGGTCAGAGGTCAGAGGTGGATTCTTTTATCTAATCTGTTTGGAATTTGTTAAGGTTCCTGAATCTAAGAATTCATGTCTTTAAATTTCTTAATATTTTTAAAATTATTGAAAGTATTTGAAATTCTCAGCCATTTCTGCTTCTCACACATTCTGTCATTTTCTTTAGGAATTTCAGGTAGATGTACATTAGAACTTCTCACTTTATCCTCCCCATCTTTTCACTCTTTTGTATTTCTGACTTTCTCTCTTTGTACAAACTTTGGATAATTTCTTTGTTTGTTAATTCTTTTTTTCTTTTTAACTGAATGCCATTTATTCTTTAAGCATTCTTTAAGTTTTGAAATTTCAATTTTTTTTTTTTTTTTTTTTTTTTAAAGGAAAGACAGAGAGAAGGAAGGAAGGATAGAAGGAAGGAAGAGAGGAAGAAAGGGAAACATCTTTTTAAACATTTTCTTGTTTTTATTGTATTTTGTTTCTCCGTTTTTCGTTACATGGGCTGGGGCCGGGAATCGAACCGAGGTCCTCCGGCATAGCAGGCAAGCACTTTGCCCGCTGAGCCACCGCGGCCCGCCCTGAAATTTCAATTTTTATACATATTTTCTCATTACTAAAGTCCTGTTCGAGTCTTTGTCAGACATTTTTGTCACATTTTATGATCTCCTAAACTTTACTCATGTCAATCCTATCTCTTATTTCTCAAAACTAATTAAGCATACTAATATTATGTTCCCTGTTTGGTAATTCCAATATCTGAAGTAATTTCAGATCTGTTCTACTAACTAGTCTTATGTGTTATTGTTTTGTTGTAAGGTAATATAACTACACACTGCAAATTCTTGAAGGCCTGGTTGAAGATACATTTATCCAAAAAAGAATTACCTTTACCTCAATTTGGAATCACTTTAACCTTGGCTTAAAGTTTTTTCAAACATCTCTGTTAATGTGAATTTATGCAACAAACTGGGTATGAAAAAAACACACCTGTAGCAAAGAAACTTCTAAGGAGTTTTTTTGTTTGTTTTTTTTTTTAACTCTACTCAGAACGAAGATGGCAACAGACAAGTTTTGGTGAAATAGTATATTTTTTTATCCTTACTGTGTAGCTGTAGTCCTTTGGAGTCCCAATTATACGTGGGGTCTTATTGTGGGGTCTCTGTATTTTGTCTCCTGCCCCTGTGTCCTGCATAGTCACCAAACCAAAAAGTCCCAGTTACCAAGACAGATGTCACAAGGGCAAAAGCTGACTTCAGAACTACCTTACCTTCCTGAAGTTCCACTCTCACTTCACTGGGATCTTAGGATTCCTTACTTGCAGAATGGATAACCACCTTGCTGGCTCATCGATGCATATTTAAAATATGTAGTCTATTTCTAGCTATTGTCAGAAGTTAAAATGTCAGACAGTAAATGATGCAAACAGACCTCAAGAAAACCTAAAGTCATCACACGTTAAAGCTATAAGCGTGTTTCCAAGTCTCTCCACCTCCCAAACCAGAGTCTGGAAGTTGAATTATAGTTTAGAGTTTATGTTGAGATTTTACCCAGAAATGCTGAAATGACAAATCTGCTAAACTACCTGATGGCTAACTATGAAGCTTCTCACCTTATTAGAATATTATATCACTGTTTTAGTTTGTAAGCTGCCAGAATGCGATATACCAGAAACAGAATGGCTTTTTAAAAGGGGAGTGTATTAACTTGTAAGTCTGCAGTTCTAAGGCCATGAAAACGGTCAAATTAAGGCACCAATAAGAGGTTATTATCACTCAAGAAAGGCCAGTGAAACTCGGGTTTCTCTCTCAGCTGGGAGGGCACATGCCATGTCCGCTAGCTTTCTCTCCCAGCTGCTTGTTTCTTGAAGCTCCCCTGGGGGTGTTTTCCTTCTTTATCTGCAAAGGTCTCTGGTTGTGTGGGCTCTACAGCTTTTTCCAAAATGGTTCCCTCTTAAAAGGCTCCAGTAAGCACCCCCACCTTCAATGGGTAGAGACACACCTCCATGGAAACCATCTAATCAAAAGTTACCACCCACAACTGGGTGGGTCACATCTCCTTGCAGACTTTCAAAAATGTCCCACCCAGCTATATCAAATGAGGATTAAAAGACATAGCTTTCCTGGGGTACACAACAGATTCAAACTGGCACAATCATTTTGATCTTTCTCCTAGAGATAAAGCTCCTGTGTAACTTAGGGAAACAGATTTACTCATTCATTAAAATTTACTCATTCATCATCATCATCATCATCATCATCATCATCATCATCATCATCATTATTATTATTATTATTATTATTATTATTATTATATTCTGTTTTTAAACATGGGCAGGCACCAGAAACCGAACCCGGGTCTCCGGCAGAGCAGGCAAGAACTCCGCCACTGAGCCACTGTTGCCCGCCCGAAACAAATTTATTTTTAATCATGCAAGAATACCCTTACCGGCTGTCATGTAAATGTAATTGTCATAAAGTGAAAGCAAATCGAAAATGAAAGTAAACTCAGCACTAGAAAGCAGATTCCTCATGAAGATGGTTCCAATGCTCAGCGCAATTTATTCGCTTGCTTAATCGCAAACTGCCAATATAACCAGTGCCCAAGAACCAGGTTAGGGGCACACAGTACAATTGGAGGTGGAAGATAGCGGAGTCTCAAAAGTCCCTGAGCCCGAGAGCCAATGGGCTGCAGGCGGGTACCTTGAATGAAAGGGCGCGGGAGCCAGATCCAACACGTATCAGTGGAGTTTTCACAGCCAGCTGCCAGAGGCGCTGGGCATTGGCGCGGTGGTCAGAGGGACCTAGTGTCAGTCAGCCTCTGTCTGATGCTTGCCAAAGTGGCATCTGCGCTGGGTTGTTATAGAAAGTGGCCCTCTGACTGGCATCACGCCAATCCATATGATGTCCTCGCACAAATGTCTCACTGGTTACAAACGTGTTTTTCTCAATTTGCATTCTAATGGTGGTCAACCTGTTTACACTGTTTGAGATTCAGGATTTTTCATATAATTTCAATATACAACACTAACATCGCTTCCCTCTGTCTTGCAGAGAGCCAGACATGGTTCACTTCATCTTTTTGACCTAAGATGAGTTTGCTTAGCTCTTAGTTCTCCTTCTAGGGTGCTGTAGCCCAGAGCCCATCATTTCTTTCTTCCCACCATCTGAATTCAACTTCCTAAGTGTCCTCATAGCTCCAAATTCTTAAACTAACCTATCCAGGGACAGCAAGCCATGAAAATTGTTAGGAATTTCACGATATTGCAGCAAAGCCAGCTGGTCAGTTATGCTTCAGCAGCAAATGTCAACGACCAAGGAAATTTCAGGATCTGACTCCAACCTAACCCCAGCCACAGCTCTCGCCTACATTCCTCCCCTAGCCCTTTACCTGCCCGTCCATCCTTCTCTCGAAATAGAGAATTCTTCTGGTTCTCCCTGTGCAGAACACGATATCATGCCCCTGTTCCTTCACATAAACCATTCCTTCTGCCTGGCATGCCCTGACTCCTCTTATCCACTTGGTGAATTCTTATTGCTCCTTTGCAGATCTGATCAGTAATTTTCCCTTCCATGAAGGCTTCACAGAGCCACTCTTTCAGGTCAATCTGATACCCGATACCCTCTCTAACCATACCAGTTCCCTGCACTCTGATACTGTTTTTTTTCTCTCTCACTGCCTCTAATATATTAGTTTATCTTAAATGTCTCCCTTTACCAGAATGTAAACAGTTTTGTGTTCCCAACACTGAACCTGGCACATGGTCAGAGCACATTAACTAGTGAATAGATTTAACGAAATGCCATTTCTTATTTATTAGGTGCCCAACAAAATTCAGTGGGAATAAAAGGACAAATAAGGTCTGATTCTGACTTTCTAGCTATCTGCATTGTCTCTATTTATTCAATTCCTCCATCATGAAATTACAAACTCAAGACTTGGCTTTGCCAATTGCTTCTCAAAGCAATTCTTATTTTGGGGGGATGTGATTTATTAAACTACTATCGCTTCAAACTTGCAAGAAAATCCTTTTAAGCCATCATCCATAAGTACTTCTGGACAAAAAAAAATTCTCTCTCTTCTCTGCTAAAATCAGTTATTTCATTACTTTATTAACCCCTGACTTCTTTACTACCATATTCACAAATTCACCTTTTATTTCGTGCTCTTCAGGTCAGCCACTTCCACTCCATTTGGATTTCATACTGTAAACTTTCTGAAAAGAGCATTCTTTTCTAGATGCAAGATTGCTATTCAAGTGATTTATTAGAGAAATGTTTGAAGCACCCTAAGAAGCCCTAACTCTTGTCTTCTTGCTTCATAAATGAAGAAAAAAAGGCTGTCCTCCCCCACTTAGTGAAAGCCTATTTGGACAATTCTTCTGGCTCTCACATCTCTGCCTGCACCATCACATTTTTAAGCAAAATGTCAGTTCTTTAAGTAGAGGAGAAACTGTACCAAGGGCATCTCGTATGAGTCACTGTACACATCTCACAAGGACCTGGCAGGGCAATGATCCCTCCTTTCCCAAAGCTGGAATTGGATTAAGATCCTTCTCCAAATGCAGAGCTACCTCCACCCCTGCACTCCAAATGTTACAGTTTTAATTACAACTTTTACTGCTGTCTCACTCTCTCTCTCTCTCTCTTTTTTTTTTTTTTCGGCATGGACAGGCTTCAGGAATCGAACCTGCATCTCCAGCATGGCAGGCAAGAATTCTGCCACTGTGCCACTGTTGCACTGCCTTATTTTAAATTATGTAAGAAACTCTAGAATAGCTTTTCTTCTCTTTTGTAGATCCTTTGATGAGAAATTGCCTGTAAGATGCAGAGTTAAATAATAAATTCCCTGAAGAATTGGAGTTATATATCAGTGTCTTGTTCAACATAGAGGTAATTTTGCAGTTGTCCTCTTAAAAGAGTAATCTGTGGACTTCTGTGAACAATCTAAGCTACTATTCTAAATTCAATTCCATTGCATCATACACTAGTCTCATAATATTTTAAATGGTTTCTTTGTAATAGTTTCCCCTTTCCCTCAAGAGAATTGAAGGAAACTTCAGCTAAAGGTGGTGCTTCGTTTTATCTAATCCACATTTTCTACTTATTTCATTGAGTATAGGATTATGGCTGTGTGTGTGTGTGTGTGTGTGTGTGTGCGCGCGCGCGCAAGTGCATGTGGGGGGGTGTCATATGAGGAGGTCCTTTGTATCATAGGTAACAAGATGGATCTGGGTGACTTTGCTACACAACCTTGGGATATTCCATCAACCTTTCTGTTCCTCGCTAAGTGAATTAGATGATGGTCTCTAATTCTCTCCTAGCTCTGACATTCTAAAACATCCTTGATTAAAAAGTTAAGATCTGTATTCTGACTTGTGTCCACTAAGAGAACTGACAAGTTTTCTGGAACAATTTCAGAGTGCTTAAGAGAATCCAGAAATGTCATCCCTTCCCTAAAAGGTCTTCTTTTGTTCTTCCATTTATCCTGGAAGTCATTGTTAAGAATTCAGCTCCTGCAAAGATCAAGCACCCTGTTCCCGCGGTGCTTATGCATCCTTCTTAGAACCCTTCGTGAGCTGTATCCAAACATCTGACTACAGTCTGTCTGAACGTGAATGCTTGCAGGGCACCTTGTGTGCTTCTCCTATCTCCGCATGCCCTGGGCCTCTCATAATGTTTGAATACATAGCAGGTGCTAGATAATGTTTTCTAGCTATCATAAATTTGAGGAGAGAAGAGGTAAGTCTTTCAAACTTCACCTTGGAATTAAAATGGAATTCCTTGGGAATCACAGACCTAGGTTTATTCTTATTACCATTCAACGTAAGCCTTGATCTCTTTTGTCAAACCTGTTTCCCCAGCAGAAGCGAATGATGTCTTAAGCAAAATGCCCATCTTTGTGGGACGATCAAGATATACCAATAAGGGCAGGCAGTGGTGGCACAGTGGCAGAGTTTTTGCCTGTCATGCCGAAGACTCAGGTTTGATTCCTGGTGCCTGCCCATCTGAAAAATGTGTGTGTATATATATAATGTATGTATATATATATATGCTAATAAACCTTGGACACCTAGCACTTTCAGAGTCATAGTTCTTTTACTTCCATTCCCCCAAATAACTAGCCAATTCTTTTTGGAAACATTTCTTGCAAGCATACTTATAGTAGGGGGAAAATAATAATAAATATATTATTTTAAAAACCTGTATCAGAATTCCTTTCAGGGAGAAAACTATGGGAAAATAACTTATACACCTTTTGAGTAGGGGTGTGTTATTGTGAATTCTGCCAGAAGCAAACCCTGAAATAAAGAGTTGAGAGCAAGTGGCTTATCTGGGAGGTGAGTGCATCAACAGTGGGGTGGAGAGTGGGTTGAGAAGAAGAAAGGACCAACCAACCACGTTATCCACTGGAACTTAACTTGCTCTGGAACTATAAACACCAGTGTAGAACACACCTCCGAGTTATCCCACCCAGAGGGTAAGGGAGCTGGAGTATCTATACACAGGCACCCATCAGTCACTGGTTGAAGGTTGTCTGGGGATAGGATGTTTCCCAGCACTTCTGCTCTGATATGTGATTATAACATGTAGCTACCATTTAAGATAGAAGAACATCCTTCATTCTGAAGGGATTGGTGTTCTTAAGGCACCATCTTGCATTTGTCACCTTTTAGCTTCTACTAACATAACCCTGATCTTTCCACCTTGGTATTCTTAATCTATTATTGTATCATTTTTCTTTGTGCATGTGACATTTAATTTTTTAAAGGTCAATGCAGTTCTAATTTTTGTTTCTGTTAGAACCCATCTCTACTTTTATTAAAAAAAAATTAGAGCTAGAATGAACTTGGACATCATCTAGTCTAATCACTCATTTCATGCAGGAAGAATTGAGGTGCAGAGACATTAAGTCACTTACCCTGTGTCACACAGATTGCTATTTACAAAACATGTTGGTTGGATGAATGAATAAATTTTAAAAATGCCAAAATTAGAATGCAAGTTTTCTACCTATGAAACCAGTATTCTTTCCACTATTTTTTAATGATTATAGAAGTTAAATGACAATTTTCAGACCATGTTTCTAGAAGGGATCTAGGCCTTTGAGTGTGAGATCCCTCTAACTTCAATCATAGGTGACAAATCCAGATCTTTAGAGAGAAAGAAATGAAAACCCAGACTAAAGTCTTTAAACTGCTTTGACCTTGGATCTGAGCAAGTACTCAGAAAGAGACTGAACTTTGGAGGTTTCCACTAACTTAATTTAAGTCTCTGAATTGGGTAAGTCATCTGTCTTAACCTCAGGTTCTCAGAACTCTTTTACAATATTTGAGGCATTCTTTTAATTGTATTCCAAAGGCTCCTAAAAGTGTTTGAAGCTTTCTGACTTTTATCTTAAAGCAAATGTGGAAAAAAAAGGTCAAAACTTTCTCCTTGGACTAGAGTGCTGGTTAATGCATCGTGGTGAACATGACCCAGCCAGACCAGAGTCTAATGTTTTAGAGCACTCCCTTCATCCTTTCTTACCCTTATTAGCTCTGTGCCCTTCAGTACTGGGTGGAAGACTTTCCTGATTATGCAACTCCATGGAACTTGTGGAATTCTGACATTGTTGTTATTAGCACCCACTCACAGGGGAGGAAATGACTACTTTAATCAGCAATTGACATTAGCTTCCAGACCCCAAGCATGAGGAAAAAGGAAGCCAATAGATGATTACACCTTCTGTTGGTTGTTCAGGGAGGGGCTGGTTTACCATCTCTCCATCCTTCTATAATTCATGGTGAAAATTTATGACCAGTATGTTGTACCTGGGATCAGGAAATTCTATACTAGTGTTTACAAGGAGGGTTATTTACTGTGGTGGTACCTGACTAATTTCACTGAATTAATAAAATAATCAAGTCACTCTGCTCTAGCTGCTTGAATGCTCAGACATCACTAGAGTCCTGAAGAATCAGGGCAAGAATAGATGCTACAATCTGCTGGACCCATAGCTCCATCTTTATTCTGCCTTGACTTCCAGTCTTGACCACAACCCCAAGCTTCAAACATGTACTCCAAACCGCCTCCTGAGTTGCATGGCTCCTGGCAGGGACCACAGCCAATTATTTATTCATATAAAAGTAGGGACTGCCTTCTCATTCAGACAAGAGAAACATATCCAAAATTAAATTCATCCCCCCAAATCTGCTCTATCTCCTTTATTCGCTCTCTTGGTGTGTAGCTTCATCATCCTCTCAGTTAACCAAGGTCATCGTGCTCTCCATCTCCTCATCCTCCACATTCTATCTGACATAAGGTCCTCTAAATTCTATATCCTGAACATCTCCAGGATACATCTCTCCTGACCTTTCCCATTGTCAAGCACTTTGTTCAGGGTTGTTCTCTTGGACAGTAATAACTGTCTCATAATTGTCGTACCTTTCTCCATTTTTATCTTATATAGATTCACATTGCTAACTTCTGAATATTTACTTTTGCTAAACATTTCATATGTATTTTCTTATTTAAATCCAATAAAACCTGAAGAAACAAACCTGTTTACATGAACCAGTATTACAAGTTTACAGAACCATGGTCCTATAGTTTAGATCAAGAATTGAGGCACCTATATTATTACTTATCTGAGAAATTCTCACCCAGGAATATAAAGTGCAGGTATTATAATTATTTGTTTCAGACATTTCCTGAAAACCCATTTATCTGAACAACGGACTGCTCAGCTAGCCCTTCTCCGGATGATAGATGGCTCATCAGGATTTATAGCCCTCTTCTCAGGACAAGAGACCACTCAACTGGGCAAACTAATCACTTGTCAAATGACTGCTTACTCATCATGACACACTTCAAAATCTTCCTCTCCCTATATTGCTCAACCTAAAGCTATTAAATTGTGAGCTTTTCCCAAGTTAGATCCTTGTATTGAGAGGCTGCCTAAACAAACTCAGAACCTCTCTTCATGTACTGGGTTAAACACTCGGCTCTGCTTTATCACTGCATTATTTTGGTGGCATTTCCAGGAAGTTAGCAGTCAACAAACCCTATGATGAATTTGTTGTTACTATTCTTATTTTAAAGATGTGAAGCCTGATCTTAGATTTTTGATAACTTATCAGAAGTCACATGCTCATTGTATTAATCAGCCTTCTTCAAAGAAACAGAACCAACAGGATATATATGTTAAGAGATTTATTTTAAGGAATTGGCTTACGCAGTTGTTGGGGTTGGCAAATTCAAGATTCATAGGACAGATCAGTGGGCTGGAAATTGTGGTTAGAGTGATACCATCTTGAGTTCAAAGGAAGGAAATGAAGGAAGAATGATGCCATGGGCAGATCCATGGAAGCAGAGGTCTGACTGAAAAGATCTCCTCGGGCCAAGAGAGAGGGCCCACCACACATGTGGGAAGGGGCTGGTGCGGGGAAGCTTTCTGCCTAGGAGCTTGAATGGGGCAGGGCGATGACTGATGTTTGGGAAGAGAGAAGCTGCCGTCCCAGAGAGTGTGGGGTCTATGCCCAGCGGCTTGGGGAGAGTTCAGCTGCTGCCCCTATAGTTGACAAGGCGACAGAGTGAGAGGGAGGGGCCTAGATCCCAACATTTGGGAAGAGCCTGGCCACTGTAGAAGTGCTTGGAAAGGGTGGGTCTGTCACTCCAGCAGGCCAGGAGGACAAAGCGTCCATCAGAGATAATTCGCAGACTTTGACATCTAATGGAGTTTGCCCTGCTGGGTTTCAGACGTGTTTCAGACATGCTCTGTTTTCCTTCCGATTTCTCTCTTCTCGAATGGGAATGTCTATATTATGCTTGTCCTACCATTGTATTTTGGATTCAGATAACTTGATTTCCAGGTTTCACAGGTCCACAGAGAGAGGAATTTTGCCCCAGCATGGGCCACACCCATTAACTGATTCTGAGATTTTATATTTAAAGTTGTTACTGATATAACTTAAGGCTTTTGGGATATCGTGAATGTTGTTTTGGAATGAGTATAATTTGCATAGAGGAAGAACATGTCTTTTGGGGGAGGGCTCACTGTTGTGGATTAAGTTTTGTACCCTGGGAAAAAACCATATTCTTAATTGTAATTCATTCCTGTGAATGTGAATCCATTATAATTAGGACCTTTTGAAAATTCTTATAAATCTATCTGAAGCATCCTCTCATTGCTTAGATAGATGGGAGGGATGGATGATTCCAACCTCACCTCCTTGTCTCTCTTTCTAGTGCAAAAGCTTTACATTTCCACACTCACCTATCCTGTTACCTGTTCTCCAGGTTGTCAGGCTTCTCTGGGCCTGAGTCACTGAAGAATTATTTGGGAGTGGTGATGTCAGAGTGAGGAAGGCGTTGATGGTAATACTCCTCAATCTGCTCCCTTCAGGAGAGCATATCTTAAGGGTTATCTCTCAGGGCATGAAGTTTTAGTAGCAGATAAGGAATTCTCTGGGTCAGACTAGTGTTTTAGTTTCTCGGCTGCTAAAGCAAAGACCATGCAATGGATTGGCTTAAGCAATGGGTATTTATTGACTCATGTTTTGGAGGGTCAGAGAAGTATAAAATCAATGTGTCATGAAGGTGATTCTTTCTCCCAGAAGAGTGTTGCACACTGGGGCTGGCTGCTGGTGATCTTCTGTCCTGGCTCTTCTGTCACTTGGCAGTACATGTAGCAGCCTCTCTTGGCTCCTCGATTCTATTGACTCCCAGCTTCTCGTTTCTAGTGGCCTTCGCTCCACTTGTGTGAATTTCATTCTGCTTATAAAGGACTCCAGGAATATGATTGATTGAATTGGGTCACACCTTAACTGAAATAATCTCGTCAAAAGGTCCTAATTACAATGGGTTCACACCCACAGGAATGGATGAAGTTTAAGAACATGTTTTTCTAACTCCAAGCCACCAAAACTAGGGAATATTTATCACACAAACACTTAATTATAGCCTTCTATCTTCCAAGATACCTGTGAGAAACAAAAGAAGAAAATTGGGCCCAGCTACTTGGAAAGATCCTTGAAGGGGGCTCTAGCTGATACCTTAGACTCTATGTGCACCACTGGCTCATTATTCATTAAACACTTCTTGAAATAGGGATGGATTTAGTAATTTATTGAACAACTGCTCATAAACCAACTTTGGCTCATTGAGCTATTTACTAGCTTTGATCATAAAGACTTAAAAATGTAGCTTGTAGCACAGCTGAGCTTAAATATGTCAATTGGGTAAAATTCCATAAACCATCTTTGTAAATAGTAGACATAAATTATTAAAATGTTAAATTTCTGAATATAGATCATATATAGTTTATGGTGAATCAGAGCTGTGTGACCTCTAGCATTTTCATTTGAAATATTGTCTGAGGTGGGACATGTCTCTCTGGCTTGTTTTTACCATGCACAAGGCCCTATCCTGGCCACAAAAGTCCTGACTGGAGTATAGTTGGCTTAAAATGCACATTCTCCAAGGAGACTAAATAATGGCTAATCAAAATATGTTCTCAATTTACATGCTTTTCAGGTGTCTGGAATTTCTGGTTCTTCTCTCTGCCTGGAGTTCCAGCACGCACCTTTGCCATCTTTTTAAAGATCAAGTAATGATGGTTGGTCATATATGTGACCACTATGTCCAGGACAGGGAGAAGAGATTTTGGGCACTGACCTCTTGGAATAGAAAATGGATATTCTTATTTTTCATGTCCCTGAAGATGTCTGCATTTTTGAAATCTCCATTTACCAAGTAGAGAGTTTCTAAGATATGGACCGCTATGGTACCGGGGTTGGCATTACCTGACTCTGGAAGTGGTAGTGCCCTGGAGTAACACTTTCGGGCTCCCTGTTTGCTGCAGAAGCACAGTCACAGAAGAGGCCCTCAATTCTTCAATTTTCCTGTTTGATTCTGAGACTGTGAAATTGCAAAATGGCTGACTAGAGTGAGAGTGGCTGTATTTGGCTGGGGATTGAAACTAAACAGGCTGTCTGCTATCATAGTGTAGTAGTTAGGTTCAGGTGTCAACTAGGGCAGGTGATGGTGCCCAGTTGTTCTGTTGCTATGACCTTAAATCATCAGCACATGAATTTCATCTATGACTGATTATATCTGTGGTATGCTAAGGGGAATGCTTTCTGTAATGAGTGATGTTTAATTTAATTAGCTGGAGGCTTAAAAGAGAGAGGTCAGAAATGAATCCAGTGCAGCTCAGCAGCCCAGCACACCTCAGCTCAGTGCTTAAAGCTGGCTCAGACTCAGACATTTGTAGACGTAGAAAGGAAACAGCCCCAGGGAAGCCGTTTGAACCCAGAAGACAGGAGAGAGGGCCAGCAGACATCATGTATGCTTTTCCAAATTAGTAAATTTGTAACTAATTTATAAATTTGTTTTTATAAAAGCCAATCCATCTCTGGTGTATTGCATTCCAGCAGCATTAGCAAACTAAGGCACATAGTATCTATAATGTGTTATAAATACCTTTATCTCTTCTACTCTGGGGGTGAGGGACAGTGTGGTGTTCACAGCTGTAAACCTAGGTCTTAGAACAGTGCTTAGTACATAGAAGGAACTCATAAATACCCGTCAAATGAAAGAGTAAAATGAGTATCCCAGTTAACACTAACTCTAATTCTAAGAAAACTAATCTTTAATCAAGGGAGGAGATATTGGCAAAGCTGTATGTTTACCAGTGGAAGGGAATACTGAGGCTTTGAGAAAGGCAGAGAGAAAGGGATCCCATTCTCCCTGTTCTAAAAAACAGATGAAAAAATGATGGGGTTGGTGGTTGTGTTTAGGTGAAGTTGAAAATGCAGAGAATCCTCTTTACTGGTAGCTTCCTTACAACTTTTAGTTAATTCAAAACCCTCCCTTCTCTCCTCTTTCTTACACCCACTGCCTTCTCTAGCCTGCCAGGGTCAAAGGCCTTCACTCTGGGCTGACTGTAGGCTGCTCCTTACAGCTTTGCTTTGTTTATGGTTCTTCAGTCAGCTCTCTTCCAAGACAATTTAAAATAATTTCGCAAATAAGATTTCACAAGGCATTGCATAATATGCTTCACTAGAATCAAAACATATTACATTAACTGTATATCAAATTAGCAAATTAGCTTTTGCACATTTATAATTTATTGTTTTACTTATGCATTTCATTACCTTTCTCTTTCTTTTTTCTTTCACTATACAAAGCTTTCTGAATTATAAAAAGAGGCTTTTGAATAATGCAACATCTTTTCATGCTACAGCTCAGTAGAAATTTTTCAGATACATGCCACATGGGTAATAGTGAAATGTCCAATTTTACAGGAGTTCATTAAAAGCAAACTTTCAAAAGAGAGTCGGAAAGGAAAATCATGTTTTATGAAATATACATGTAAGGATCTGGGCTCAAAGTCTAGGAGAAAAAAAAAAGTCTTAGGTTTGTAGGAACATTTTCCAAGGATCTTTAACTCATTTTGACATTTATGACAGCCTCATGCCTAAGAGAAAGCTGTTTTGTATCTTATTCTGGTTCAAATGAAAAGTTTTATTTTTTTTGTATCTGAAACTAGAATGTGAGCTACAAAGGCAGGCTACCGTACACAAAGGAGCTAGTGCTTGCTTTTAGGCCTGGTAGGTTTTCCTCACCACAAGCAGATCCAAAAAATAAGCTTCAAAGAGGAGGCAGCCTCTGTTCCCATGATGTCTATAGTGATTTTGCTCGATGTGAGCATTTGTAGAACGTGGAGCCTGGTAAATGAGGTCAGTGTGTTGAACTTGGTTTGTTATATCTCCACAATTTTATGCAGCCCAATTTACCCATTACTCTATATTCTGCCTTGGATGTGATCTGTGGCCTCCAGGGAAGGGCAGAATGGCTTCTGAGCACTGGTCTGTCTTTCAGGACTCATTTATAATCTAGAAAAGAAGAGGTGGATTAGGAAAGGCAGATGGAGTGACAGGTAACAATGTTTTCCCAAGTTCTTTTCTCACAAAGGTGTCTGTTAACATGCCAAACAACAGTGGCACAGCTGCTTCTGTTGACACTCCCTATTGCTTAGAGGTAAGTGTTGATAGGGATAGAATGGTATGGGAAAACATTTTTTGTGTGTATGATCTCTTTAGCTTTTGAAAGGTGCTTAGTTTCAAGCTATTGACACATGATGACTCAAGTAACATCACGGGAAGCAGAACAAGGAGTACTGAACCCATAAGGAAAAATTGCACAAGAACCTCTTCATACTCTTATACAGAAAGCAATGTGTTATGATGGGAGAAATGCCCCTCTTCTTTTTCCCCCAAGTCATGAATTCATTTCCTAACTATGAGATCTTAGACAAGTTACTTAAACATTATGAATATCAGGTTTCCCAGCTGTAAAATGAGAATAAGTTTACTTACTGTTTTAGTTTGTAAACTGCCAGAATGCAATATACTAGAAACGAGATGGCTTTTTTTTTTTTTTTTTTTTTTTTTTTTTAAAGGAAAGACAGAGAGAAGGAAGGAAGGATAGAAGGAAGGAAAGGAGGAAGAAAGGGAAACATCTTTTAAACATTTTCTTGTTTTATTGTATTGTGTTTCTCCGTTTTTGTTACATGGGCTGGGGCCGGGAATCGAACCGAGGTCCTCCGGCATAGCAGGCAAGCACTTTGCCCGCTGAGCCACCGCAGCCCGCCCCGAGATGGCTTTTAAAAAGGGTAATTTATTAAATTGCAAGTTTACAGTTCTAAGGCCATGAAAATGTCTAAACTAAGGCATCCAGGGAAAGATACCCTGGCTCAAGAAAGCTGATGACATTCAGGGTTTCTCTTTCAGCTTGGAGGGCACATGGCAACTTCTGCTAGCTCTCTCTTCTTATTTCATAAAGCTTTCACAGGGGCATTTTCCATTTGCATCTCCAAACTCCTCTGGCTATGTGGGCTCTGTTGTCTCTTTTCAAAACAGTTCCTTTTTAAAGGGCTCCAGTAAGCAACCTCACCTTGAATGGGTGGAGGAACATCTTTATTGGAAACAATCCACAATTGTATGGGTCACATCTCCATGGAAACAATAAAAAGATCACACCCAGAAATATTGAATGAGGATTAAAGAGCATGCTTTTCTAGGGTACCCAAAACTTTCAAACTGACACATTTACCATGGTAGATTGATTTATGTACCCCCTAAGGACATGCTTTTAATGTTAATCTGTATTCCAATGGTGGAAAACCATTGATAAATAGGACTTTCTGAAGATGTTATTTAGTGACAGTGTGGCCCAACTGCATTAGGGTGGGCCTTAATCGTAACATTGGGGTTCTTTAAAAGCAGAAGAAAACTAGAAGCCAGGAGTCAGAAAAGGCAATGGGGGGAGCTGGAAGTCAGCAGAAACAAGAAGAGCTAATACAAGGAGAGAGAGATCACATGTGATGGGAGACAGAGAGGGAAGCCAGGGCACCCAATGGATTGCAATAAGCCAGCATCAGAATGCTACAGACGTTGATGAGAAAGCATCGTCTTGATGGCATCTTGACTTTGGACTTCTAACCTCTGAAATCATGAAACAATAAATGCTTGTTGTTTAAGCCAACACATTGTGTGGTATTTGTCATAACAGCTGGGCAAATTAAGACACTTATCTTTTCAGATTGTTGTGACATTTGGTAGGTGCCAATTATTTAATTGTCATCCTTCGCTCATACTAAGCATCCCTCAGTAACAAATAATCAGCTCCTGGGAACCCACTGTGGTGTATTTGGGAAAATAGGAGGTTAATGACTGTTCTAATTACCAACTGCTTCCATGGCAGGACAAGTTAGCTGTTTTCCATGTTGCTCAGAGATAGGAAAGTTGTTGTTGTCCCTAATAAGTATACCCGTGATGAATGCTTAAATCATTTTAGATGAGGATATACCCAAATAGGTGTTATGTACAAATGTGTTATGAATCCTAGGAAATCTTTGTAACTTACCCTCATACTCCTTTTTGAAATGACAAAATCTTCAGATAAGGATCCTTTCATTCTTGAGAACTGCCAGCTTTTGGTACCAAGCACTCTACAGGTTACTTAAGAGGTGACCATTTCCATTCCACTCTCCCAAATTATAATTAATGAAACTGAAGAAGTACACTGTTGCAGAATTCATCTTCTTGAAATGTGGCAATAGGGAAAGGAAATAAAATATTTTCTGCCTCTCCTTCCTAGTCTGCTTTGGTTTAATGTTGACACGCCTCTATTAGAAGAATTTTAGAACTAATCAGACCATTCACCAACCTCTAATGAATGGTGGTCCTGACTGCTAGCACCATCCAATGTGCCTTTCTGCAATGATGGACTGTTCTATATCTGTGCTATCCAATGTAGTATCCACTGACCACATGTACCATTAAATACTTGAAATGTGACAAGCACAACTGAGGAACTGGATTTTTAATTTCATTTGTATTTAAGTTTAGATTTAAACAGCTACACATAGCTAGGGTCCACTGCATTGAACAGTGTGAATTTAGGCTCTAGACTAGATTTGCCATGATGATTGAAAATGTAAAGTCAAAAAGGCCTATTGATATTGGGAGGGAATCTATCTATTGCTTCTATTTTTATCTATTAAATTGGTCTGGACTTCAAGCTTTTAGATACAAAATGTGGTTATTTATTCAGTGCAATTAGCAGATTTCCAAGCAATGATACTCCATAATGGGATCACATCATTGTGCCATTTTTGTGATATTTGCCATCAATATTTCAAAATCAAACATAAAAATTAAGTTCCATTATGGTCACTTCCACATGAGTGTGTTCACTAATAAGAATAATATATCAGCTGGATATTATAGGACAAATGCCTTCTCTACTCATCTTCACATTGTAAAGCAGAACACAGAATGCACTGAAATTTTTATTGGGCTGCGCTTTTTTTTTTTTTTTCATTCTACACTGTAGGAAACTGGCCATCATGGCGATACCTATGAGCCAAGCATTGGACTGTCTCATGTGGTACACCTTGCCATGAATAGGATATAAGAATGGCTCTACATCAAGCTGGCGTAGAGAAAAGATGGCGGGTTATCTGAAGTGTATAAAAATTTCGCTTCAAGAGAGTTTAGTAGAGCATTCTCAGAGGGTAAATAAACTTTACTTAAACAGTTACATAGTGTTGAAGGGCCAACTGGTGACTAGCAAGTTTACTATAAATACTTTTGTAGACAATTTGAACACTGCTATACTTTGATAGAGTTGTGATTGTTGATGGATTATTGTGTTATTGGAATACTAAAAATATTTTGATTCCTTCAGCACACCCATCAAAGTTCTTGTACTTGAAAATGTGTGTAGGAAAAGATATGCAAACTACTGCTCAAAAATGTCTGGATCCTTTCCAAACAGCCAATCTCTTTTATTCTCTGAGCCCAATCTGTTCTTTTCATTGTTTCTTTTAAAAGACAGACCCCCAACTATCCCAGTTCACTTCCAGAAGGACGCCTTTCATTTCTCCCCCAGACAAGGCAGTGGCTAATTTCTGAGTCAGTCCTTGGCAAAGAAAAATAAAAAGCATATTGAAGGCTCACCATCATAGAAAGCAAAGGAACTCTGAACTTTCCCTCCCACATCACAACTCTTACCAAAGTGTTGGCAAGACAAAATGAGTCAGTGGGACTGAAAGTATGTTTGAATATATATACCATTTCCCCATGAAGAGAGGGGCAAAGAAGCCACAAAGGGAGGACATCATAAATATCTCTGTGGATATCAAGATGGCGGTGCGGTTTATTCTGTTATAAGAAGAGGAAGCAACAAAGGCTACAGGGTAACCATGTCCAGGCAGACTCCCTCCCAGTGGCCTTCTTCCCACATAGGAGGAGAACCTGGCCCCACAGAACTAATACAGCAGGAGTCCAGGAGTGCTTCTCAGGCATTGGATTGGGGTTTTGAGGACAGCAGAGTTCAGGGGTCACTCTGTTGGCTTCCCATTTATCCCAGGTATTATTAAATGGTTGTCTCTTGATTCCAAATCTACCTTTGGCTACTTTGCTTTGTGATGCTAGAGCTGGGACCCAGAAAACCAAATTTCCACTTTCCAGCTGGTGTCAAGTGGCACTGGAGGAGGAGAGAAGAGAATATGCTCCTTTCTCTTTGCTCTCTAGGGTTTTCCCTGGCCTTCCTGTCACTGTTAGTGTCACCTCAGAAATGTTTTTTTTATACCAACAGCAGTTTCTAGTAGTAGCTGAATCAATTTTTCATTTTTCCAACACTGGCAGAACCAACTTCATCAGAAGGCATCAGTGCCTTCCCCCTTCCTAGAGACACTAGCATCCGCAGAGCTATCCCTTCTCTTTAAGATATCTGGCTTTCAAGCCCACAGAGCCCCTCCTCTGAGTTTCTAGGTTTTAATAATTCCAACCTCTTACCTTTGTTTCTTCACCTCTAGGGGTGGTAGCTGCTTCCTGCTGTTATCATCTCCTTGATACTTGAATTATCTTTTTACCCTTTTAGCTACCCATGACAAATCTAAACTTCATCAATGCTTCTTTATATTAAATTCTCTTGGTTTCTTTCTTTTGACAGATATACCTCTGAAATAGACATTTCAATGAACACATAGAGACATGGGATATATGAAAAGTTAGTGACTCTTTTCTTGGAACTGTGAGCTGGGTGATTCTGCTGAGCTACATGGGGCTGTGAGAGCCATCAGCAGTGGCAGAGGCTAAAGAAGGCAACTGTGGAAAGCAGTCACGTCACTTTGGGAAAGCCTCCCAACTCATACAATATTTGCACTGCCTGTTCACTTGTGTGTCTTCTAGATTGCAAGTTCTAGAAGAGGAGTGATGTCTATCTGTCCCATTTATAATTGTGTCCCCATTACTAATGCACATTTGTGGAATAAACAAATGAATGAAAAATTAAGCACTTACTACAGTCTTAGGTGGTAGCACATTTATTCAAGGATCTCCCTTTGCAGTGAAACTTGGGAGATAAGGTTAGAATGGAAAAACAAAATCTTATTAAAATTTTAAGGTTGTTCCATGTCTTAGTTTGCCAGGGCTGCTCTAACAAAGTACTCTAGCACAGAACAGAAAGTTATTATTTCACTGTTCTGGAGGCTAGAAGTCTGGAGATAGAAGTCTGAAATCAAGGTGTTGACAAGGCCTCTTAAAGGAGAAAGTCCATTCCCTACCTTTCCTCTCACTTCTGGTAGGTGGCCAGCAATCCTTGGTATTCCTTAGATTATAGCATAACTCACTGTCTCCCTCCATCACACGGCTATCTGTCTGTCTCTGCATCTCTAACTGTGTCCAAATTTCCTTTTCCTATAAGGACACAAGTCATATTAGATTAGAATCCACACTCATCCGGTTTGGCGTCATCTTAACTAATAACATCTTCCAGGATTCCATTTTACAAATAAGCTCACACTCGCAGGTCCAAAAGTTAGGACTTGAGCATGTCCTTTTGGGAGAAACAATTCCATCTTTAACAACCCTCCATATTCCCTTGTGTTGTTTCCGAAATGTCTCTGCTCTGCCTGAGTTTTCAGGCATGATTGTGAGCTCTTTAGGGCCTTGGCTCTTGTAGTACTATCACTTTAAAATATCAGCAGTCTTTGTGATCTTATTATCAAGAAGGGACAAAGAACAAAGATTAATTGTTTTATCATTTAAGTAATGAGAATTTTACACTTCTTTAAAGAGATTTATGAGAACAATTAGTCCAAGCATGAGTTTCTAACATGAGTGTTAGGTGTAATAATTAACCCTAGAGGGGTGACTTAACTGACTAGCAACTTAACGATCATTGAGGCTGGAATGACATATCGACAGTTTTAGGCATATGGAAACACATATAAATATCCATTACTAATAATTATTAAATGCAATTCTAAATTTAATTCTACAACTATCAATACAAAACCTGAAGTGTCGGCATGTTTTATGCATCTAATCTTTGGCTTCTTTTTTCTTAATATTCTTAAAGCACAATCACTTGTCAAAGGGATTAGAGAGCAGCATGATGAAATAGCAAGAGTGATGGTTTTGGAGTTGGCTTCCACTCTGACATTTGCTAGTTCTGTGACTATGGGCAAGTGTTTAACCTTTCTAAACCTCTGTTTTCTTCACCTGCAAGATGAGGGGAAGAGGTTTACAACTAGATACCTATGCCTCCTACTAGTCCTGATCATCAATAGCTATATGAAACAAATATTACTTAAACTAAGCAATAATAGTTAATACCTATGCCACCCAGGTTATGAAATGAATCCTTGCTCTGAAAGAGAAATTAGCATTTATCAAGTACCTATTATGTGTTACAATTTTTCATATATATTATCCTATTTCACTCCTTCAAGCAGGAATAATCTCCCTATTGTATAGATGAGGACACTCAGGGAATCTAATAAACTTTCATAGCAAGTAAGATGTGAGTCAAACTAAATATATTCAGATACCAGCTCCATCACTTACTGTGAGAATGGGGATAATCATAGTTTCTACTTCAGGATCACTAAAAAATTAAATGACATCATGCATGCAAAGTTCTTGGCAAAATATCGGGCTCAGAGTAAACATTCTATAAATGTTAACTATTATCACTATCATTGTGTTTGTTTTTAATGTCATAGCTACAAAATACCTGAGTCAAGTTATGAACCTAGGTCATTGTGTTTATATACCCCATGTAGATTCCATTATACCATCTTCATAAATTATGGAAGTTGGGTAAATTTTTAGAATCATGCATCTCTTTTCCCTAATTTAAAACAAATGTAATACCTATGCCTTAATACATTTCAAGGTAGTAGATTTATTGTTAGTTGTAAGAGCCAGGCTAGTCTCCCCATACTAATTCATATCCCATTGGGTCAGATTCTACAATTGCTAAAATATTTCTCAGATATAATAAGGTTAATACTTTAAAAGGAACTTTTGGCTAAATCAATCTAAATCTAAAAATAGAACTATAGAATCATGGTCTTAGTAGCACTGTAAAAACTACAGAACTTAATCAATTGGAAGGGTAGGAGTCTATTGAGTGTCTGCTGAGAGTTAGGCATTGTGTTATCAGTTTTAACCAATGTCCAAGTCACTTGGCTTAGCTTTTCTCATTTGGTATTCCGTATCTGAACCACAAAATACAGAAAATCATTGGAATTGTTGTTTTTGCAATCTTATCAAAGGTGGTACATAAGTAGAACTACAGCAGATTGTATTTCCCAAAGATGGAGGCATATATAGATGCTATCTTATCTCCCATGCTTTTCTTACAATGTGACATAGGCATTCTTCCATTGAGATACGGATTGACATTTCTCTTCTTGAATTTGAGTACGTCTTTGATAACAGCAGAAGTGATACTATGTTACTTCCGAGGTTAAATCAGAAAAATTACTCCCCTCTCTCCAACTTACTCCCTGGTCTCATAGCAGCTTGCCGCTGGAACTCAACCACCATGTTGCATGGAAGCCAAGTGGTCACATGCAAAAATCATATGGAGGTTTGCTGGCCACACACCTAACAGAGATCCCAGCAAAATTCTGTCATGAACTCCAAACATGTGAGGCTATAAGATGATTTCAGCCTCCAGCCTTTGATGTACCTCAGCTGACTCTAAGTAGAGCAAGGATAAGCTTTCCCCCCCAAGCACTGCCCAAATGCAGATTCATGAGCGTAGTACATATTGTCCTTGTTTCTTGTTGGGGGAAGGAAGATCTGAAGGAAGAACAATAACCGCTAATTTTGTTCACCATGTTTCACTTTACAAATCATTTTCCCATTCTTATTGTGAGATAGGTGTCATTAGCCATGGCTTGAGAGACAAAGAAACAGGTCAAGAGATCTTGGTTACTTTGCCTGGGCTCAGCTAGCAAGAGGCAGAGGTAGGGCTTGCACCTAGATTTTCTGACTCTGTTGCCTTTATTTTAACCCACTAAGTTTCTGAGTAGCTTTTTATGTGGCAATGATAACCAGAACAAGTATCACTCAAGAAGACTTGTATTACATATGATGGATGCTTATAGGCATTAGAGCTTATTTTTCATGCAAGTTCATTTAGTAATCCTTAGACAAATGATGACTCTGGTTGAATACATTCCTTCATTCTATGGTGGTCTCACTCTTGATATAGTTATCCACGTAGATAGGGATATAAAAGGTAAAAACTAATACTATGAGAGTGGAAAATAAATGCTGAGATTGCTTTTAAATTAAAAACTTCAGGAATTGGAATTTTTTTAAATATTAGAGACTGCTGGCATTTTATTATCTTCCAAAGAAAGGATAGAACAGTGTGATACATGTGAGCCATCAGGAATTTAACAAATGACCCACAAGATTTACATGATTCTTGATGTGAATGGAGTCCCGTGAGAAATGTGCTGTGCTTCTAACCTCCTTTTCCAGTGCTGCACTGTGCATTGTCAACAAACCATCCCTCTTTCAGATATTTACACTTTTTGTTATTCCTCTTCTTAGAGTAAGAACAGCTTTAGCATAGAGATTTTCCCTGATTTTTTCCCTCCTTTTTACAATTTCTATCAGGCTCAAACTTAGGCAAAATTCACCTCTCTTCAACTCCCATGCTTCATTTTGGAACACTCCGTCCCTCTTGTGTCTTCCTTCACCTTTCAGTGCATCTCCCAAGTCCTGCAGTGTTCTGTTTCCCTGGACTGATTGCCCCTGTCCAGAACGTTTAAACTGGATCTCCATATATGTCTGTCAATGTTCTAGAATGTTCTCTTTGCTGTCTCTGGAATGTCTGTGCTTTGTAAAGAGACTTAAGACCTGTAAGGGATTAATTTTGCACTGAGGAGGGGCTGGAAATGTGAACATGTGGTTAGTTCATTAAAGGGTAAATGATAAAAGAAAGCAAAGAAAAGGGTGTCTAGCAATTACTTGACACACATCCTACACTTCCCTCTGCCCCTGATCAGGTACATAGCTAACCAATTATAATATAATTTCCTGCTCAGCTCTGACCTTCCCTAAACAACCTTCTTAAGACAGCACTCAGGTATCCATTTCCAACTGCTTGGAAAAAGAAGAGAGGGAGAAACCTATTTGCTATCCCGAATATATCGTAACTAATAAGTCATTCAGTCCTTTCTTCTGGGGCAAGACTACTAAGAAGTTTTGCTTTCTTGGTACAAGTTCTTCCCTTGCTGTTACCCAGTTTTTAAGTGGTAATGGGCTTCCCAAGATTCCCAGAAGTCATTTACAAGTGAGGGTTACTCTTTTAGATATTTTGCAAATTAAATATGTGTAACTTCAGCTATATATAACAAACAACTGGGCTTGACAAAGGAGATAGTCACATAACACAGACTTTCTTTGATGTTCTCTGTGCTAAGTAGACTTTTATAATGATAATAGCATCTATACTGCAACCAGAAAGAGGAAGAAAGGCATACAGTCAATTGTGATATGAAAAGACAAAACAAAACAAAACATACCCATTACCAATAGTATGAACATTAGAAGTCTCCTCAGAGGTTGATTGAAAGAGTTTTAGAATCATTCACTTATCCATCAAGAGCAATTTCCCCTTTCAACCACATTCAAATACATAATTCAGCACTTATCTATATGGTACTAGAATAAAAAGTTTTAAAAATCCGTGGAACTGCACGACACATATAGTGATCCCTACATTAAACCAGGGACCATAGTTAATAGTGCAATTATTAAAATGTGCTTCCATCAATTCTAGCAAATGTTTCACATCAGTGGAAGGTGATAATAGTAGGATGCATGTGGAAATCCTGTATTTTATGCATGATTGTTCTTTAAACCCATGACTTGGCCTCTAAAAAAAAAAGTTTCAATTTCAGAATGACATCAGTAACTCTAAGAAAAAGAGTTAAATAGTTGGAGTTTCTTTCCAATCACTTTATCCTACTTTTTTCATAGTGTCATGTCTCCCATGTACACCGAATCCTCTTACTATTACCAACCGCTAAGCCCCTGAGGCGGGGGCCCAGCAAGGAAATACGGGTTTGAAAGGAGTATGCACCCTAGGAAAGTGATGTTTTAATCCTGATCCATTTTGTGGAGGCAGCGGTTTCTTTTAATCCCTGTTCAGTACTGTAGGTTGGAAACCTGATTAGATTATCTCCATGGAGATGTGACACACCCAATTGTGGATATTAACCTTTGATTAGAGGGAGCTGTGACTCCACCCATTCCAGGTGGGTCTTGATTACTTTACTGGAATCCTTTCCTGCAATCCTTTAAAAGAAGGAACTATTTTGGAAAAAGCTTTAGAGCCATGAGAACCATGAGTGCCCAGGCAGCCAGAGACCTTTGGAGAGGAAGAAGAAAAACACACCCAGGGATGCTTCATGAAACAAGAAGCCTGGAGAGAAAGCCAGCAGACATCACATGTTCACCATATGCCTTTCCAGTTGAGAGAGAAACCCTGAACTTCATCGGCCTTTCTTGAGTGAAGGTACATTTTGGACATTTTCACGGCCTTAGAACTATAAGCTTGCAACTCAATAAATTCCCCCTTTTAAAAGCCGTTCTGCTTCTGGTATATCGTATTCTGGCAGTTAGTAAGCCAGAACAGGGACTGAGGGAAAGAGAAAATAAAATCAGTGTTTAATCTCTAGGTCAGTTCTATGACTAAGTTATGATCCAATAAAATAATATGGTTAGTTCTCATCATTAAGCTATGATCCAGTAAAATAATATCTTCATACACACTTTAAGTGCTAGCTGTAGTAACTTAAGCAATCATGGTTAGAAACCTCTAACATCTTATTAAAACCCTGGGTGATAATGTGTACACTGATGTTGAAGGGGTCTGTTGGTCAGTAAGGGAAAAAATGCTCTTAATCCTAATTCTGATTGCTTCTGATTAAGGTCATCACTTAAACATGCCCAAAGGAAAACTTGTTGCTATGGAGTTTTTAATCATGCTGCATGATTTTACATCTATATATCTTTATTTTTAGTAGATTTCTTAAAACAGGATATTCTCATAAGGATAGCTGTCCAAAATGTATTTTATAATCTCTTTTAAAAACTTGTTGTCCTTAGTGACCTTCACTGGACAAATTGCAATCCCCTCCAGTAGGGATGTGTATAGCTCCTTTCAGTTTGGATGTTTCGAAACATGTAGAATTGCCTGGCATTCCCTATCTCCAGTGTCTGATGAAAGGTTCTCCCTGGAGGAGAAAGAGAATTTATAATGTGAGCAATATCATCAGGAGTTGCTTTATCATTTCCTAGAAACAATGGGCTCTGAAAAATGGATCACTGGCAGACCTAGATAATGCATTTATAACGTTGAGTTAGAAGGGCCATTTTGAGAGTAAAGTGACAGACTTTCTGTGAGACACCGCCTGCCTAAACACGAGCTCTGTCGATTGCAGAAGCAATCAGTTTCATCTACCCTAATTAATTTGGGAACAAAAGGTAGATGGCGCATCTCAACTGGTAATAGTCTGAACAAATTCAGCAGCTGCCTTTGTTTACAGGCTATGTGCACCGAGTCAGATGGAAAGATTTAAAAAGAGCAGTAAATGGCAATCCACATGGATAATGAACTGGATTAATGTAGCAATTAAAGTTTATTAAAATGAAGCATTACCCTGAGGAAGAACCTGGCAAGGATGTAAAAGCTGAGGATCTACTTACAAAAACTGAGGTTCACGGAAGGAAATTTAAATTCCCAAGAGGTTATAGGGCCCATTGTGAATATGACTAGCCATGCCGAGACAGTTGAAGTTTGAGAAGTAATCTGAGAAGAGTAAAGGATTTAGAACGAAGATAATTAAATATTCCTCATCAGAAGACAAGCTTCTTTTAGACATAGCTTGGCAAGTTTTCTGTTGGTAAAAGAGCCTCATGCGGGAGGGGCGGGGGTGGGGGTGGTAACACTTTGTTCTTATCTTAACACAAGAAAGAAAATTGTGAATTATGACTACTTCACTTGAAATGCAAAAAGTGAAGGAAAACGGGGATGAAACCGGAAAGGGAGATGATGAACAAAATATTTTACAAACTATTAAACAAGGCATTGTGAGGTGAAGGCAGGATTGCAGCAATCCTATATTTAGGAGCTGACATGAACAGATCTTATTAAATGCCATTAATACAGGTTATATCCCAAATAAATGGAATATAATCTGATTTTTTTTTTGTTTCTCATTGGTTAAAAATTAAGAAAGGAACCAGAATAAACAGCGTATGAAGTCTTCCAAGATATATTATTACAATTTGTCAGAATTCCATTATGGAATTTTATTCTCTGCTAGAAGTTATTGTTATTGTATCTGGTTTATAATCAATAGTGTACAAACACGTGGTAGTTTTTTTTTTTTTATTTTTCTCTAATTGCTGTGCCCACTGCTGCTGTGTTGAATCTCCCTTCCTGATTTGGTGGTTATATGAGTTTTCTAAGGCTACTGTAAAAAGACTACCACAAACTGAATAGAATAGAATTTATTCTCCAACAGTTTGGGGACCATAAATCTGAAATTAAGGTGTCAGCATTGTTGGTTCTTTCTGGAGCTTCTGAAGAAGAAGCTGTCCCATGCCTTTCTCCTCACTTCTGGTGGTTGCTAGCAATTTTTGATATTCCTTGGTTTGTACACGTCCCTGCCTCCATCTTGCCATCGCCCTTTTATCTGCAGCTCTGTGTGCTTTTATGATAATATCACTATTGGATTTAGGATCCACCCTAATCCAGCATGATTCTCATTTTGATTCTTACCTTAATTACATCTGCAAAGACCTAACTTCCAAATAAAGTGGGATTCTGAAATTCTAGGGGGACAAAATTCAACACCCTACAGCGGTAGATCTCCACATGTAAATTTAGGCAGAAAACACTGACCTCCAAGACATTTTTTTTTCAATTGAAAACTCCACTGATACCCGTCCAATATGAAAAAGTTAGAATGGCCATTGCTCAAATACCCCTAAAGAGAGGGATGGAAAGATCAAACGTGATGGTGGAGTTATACAGAGAAGGTAGGGTTTAACAAAGAACATGAATGCTGAATCATTAAATTGATCTCTTTTAGCCTCTGGTATTTTATAGCAGCTAGAAGTAAAAACCTAAAATTGTGGAATTGTAACCCATGTCAAACTCTGAAATATATTCTACAACTAATTGCAGTGATGTGCTTTGAAATTTATTGCTTTTTCTTATTACATGTTATTTTCCACAAAAAAAAAAAAGAAGGAAAAAAAGTCAATTGTGATGATAAAAAAATATTTAAGCCTTCTAGCCTCCTATATTCTGGAGCAGCTGAAAGAAGAAATCCGAGAGGGTGGTGTGGTAGCCCAAGACAAACTCTGGGATCTGTCCTATAACTAAAATGCTTTGAAAAACTATTGCTTTTTTATTTCTTTGCTTTGTATATAAGTTATATACATTAAAAAGTATATACAATAAAAAAGATAAAAAAAAAAAACCCCAAAACCCTCCACTGATGCAAACCTTCCTCCACCTGACCAGGCTTGTGGCTTGCAGGACCTGAAAATGTGAGGGGTATGGTCTGCTTTTTGATTGCTTCTTTCTCTTCCTCACCTTGAAGTGGAAGGCGGTCTGCTCCTTGAACATCTCTTTCACTACCGGCCCCCTTTCCCCACTGCTCTAGTTTGCTAGCTGCCAGAATGCAGCACACCAGAGACGGATTAGCTTTTAATAAAAGGGGATTTATTTCATCAGTTCTTCAGAGGAAAGGCAGCTAACTTTCAACTGAGGTTCTTTCTTATGTGGATAGATACAGGATGGTCTCTGCTGGTCTTCTCTCCAGGCCTCTGGGTTCCAACAACTTTCCCCGGGGTGATTCTTTCTGCATCTCCAAAGACCTGGGCTGAGCTGTGAGTGCTGAGATGAGGTATACTGAGCTGCCTGGGCTGTACTACATTGAACTCTCTCATTTAAGCACCAGCCAATTAACTCAAACATCATTCATTGCAGCAGGCATGTGCCTAGCAGACTGCAGATGTAATCAGGAACAGATGAGGTTCATATGCCATTGGCTCGTGGCCACAGCAATATATCTAGGCGTCTTCACCTGGCCAAGTTGACAATTGACTCTAACTACCACACCCACCTTCTATATGATTTTGGAAGTTCTCAACCCATTAGCATCCCTGGAGCCCAAGCAAAATCACATGAACATTCCCTTTGTTTGACCAAACCCCTGACCTGCCTCTCACACTGGTCTTTAATGCTATCAAGGCACCTGAAAGGCATCTAACTAGAGATTAGAGAGTACCTTATGTAGATAAAAGAGCTCCTTATCTTCCTCCTCCTCTATCCTGGCCCTTATAGTCTCCAGGTGGCCTAATTACTGCAAAGGTAAGCATTCCAAATCAAGTTGTTCAATTGGCAACCTCAGTAAGTGACTCACACAACCCAGGGGTTTTCACAGCCCTCCAGTGCTTTTCACTTGCCTGCTCCAGCCCTTAAGTAGTTTGCTGTCTCTTATTTTGATAGTGCTGAGTTCAGATTTGGTTTCTGTTCTCTCTTCCCCTACTATAGAAGCTCCTGAACAGAATAATCTTTGCCTAATTAATATTATCTGATGCAATTGTTCTTTGACAGGTCATTTTAAAAAGTGTTCATTCCAGGGCTCCTCCTAGTGTCATATGAAACTTGAAAGATTTGAGAAAACAGGGTCAGTGTCCATTATTTAATAAGCTACTGGTGTCATCTTTTCTGCCAGTTTTAACTACTTGTCATGGTAGCATTGACTGGCCATGGATGTCTTCTGTGAGGCAGGCACCTAAATGCTGTCACTCTCAGCAAAAAGCTGGAGATTCTGTGTATTTTGGGGCCTGTTCTAGTTTGCTAGCTGCCTGGAATGCAATATACCGGAAACAGAATGGCTTTTAAAAGGGGAATTTAATAAGTTGCTAGTTTACAGTTCTAAGGCCAATTAAAGAAAGTCTATAGAAATGTCTAATCTAAGGCATCCAGGGAAAGATATCTTGGTTCAAGAAGGCTGATGATGTTCAGGGTTTCTCTCTCAGCTGGAAGGACACATGGAACATCTGCTAGCTTTCTCTTTGGGCTTCTTGTTTCGTGAAGCTCCCCTGGAGGTATTTTCCTTCTTCATCTCCAAAGGCTGGTGGACTCTGTGGTTCTCTTGTCATTTTGTCATGGTTCTGCAGCTCTCTCCTCATTCTCAAAAAAAGGGATGCTCTTCAAAATATCTCGTCTTTTATAGGATTCCAATAAACTAATCAAGATTCACATAAAATGGGTAGAGACATGCCTCCATCTAATCAAGTTTAATACCCACAATTGATTGAGTCACATCTCTGTGGAGATAACCTAATCATATTTCCAAGTTTAGTATTGGATAGGGATTAAAACAAACCATTGCTCTCACAAGATTGATTAGGATTAAAACATGGCTTTTCTAGGGTACATAAATCCTTTCAAACCAGCACAGGGCTTTTGACCAACTTCCCCATTACATAGCAAGAAGCAGAGGATATGGCTCCAGCTTGACCTCTTCCAAATTTCTTCCTTAATTCTCTCTTCTGCCTCCTCTGCAGCGGGAGTGGAATTAACAGCCTCTTGCTGTTCTGGTCTCCTAATGCCAGGTCAGCTCTGTTGGATGGGTTAGTGACATGATGGCTCCATTCTGGCTGCATTCCGTAGTGTCTATTTGAATTATAAGGAACTCATCTCCTGTGCACAGACAAAAGTGTGAGTTGGTGAGTTGCCTGCTCACCAACTGCTCTCTTCCTGCTCTGCCAACTTTAACCAAATCTCTTTTTCTTCTGCTTAAATGAGAACTGGGGGTATATCAGTATAGTGCTTGTATAATCAGATGAAACAATGGTGAGATACCATACTGAGATTTTGAGGCTTACCCAATCTTTACCACGATTTGGACTAGGGGAGTTCATGCCAATCTGACTTCAAAGCCCAAGATTTTTTCATTGGAAATTAATGGAGATAATAAAGAAATATAAGAACTACAGACAGAAATGAGAAGGTAGGAATGGTTAGGTAAGCAATCTCACCTTGAAGCCAGTTCCAGATGCAGCTTTGCCATTTGTCCCACAACTGGAGGGACAAATGTTTCTCTACCTTTTACTTCAGCAATTCCATCCTCCTGTGTTGAATAAAAACATGGCCCAAAGAAATATTTCTCGAACATAGAAAAATAATTAATTTAGGTATAACATAAAAGTAGAAATAAAAATTGGCTGCTTAAACAATTATAGAATACTTGATTAAGAACATAATTCCCTTCTCAGAAGTACAGGTAGTATAATGGGTATGTCCTTCAGGGGAACTTTAATATGTATGATAATTTTTAAAGCTTCAAAGCTATTAATCAAGTATAATGTCACAATGACAGATTAACCTGAATTTTTTTAAGTGGAAGAAAATTTTGATAACTTAATTATGATAAACTTCATTTATACTGGTAGGAATATTTTCCCCATGCAGTTTGGCACTAGATTCTAAAAAATGTCCTAGTATATGGACCTGAGAAGAACTTCCAACTAGTGTCTCCTCAGGGAAACAACTAAATAGCTATGCTTTTAACTCGTGTAATCACCTAGAAGATATGATAATCTATGGAAGTGGGGCAAATTGACTATAGGCTGGCACAGATAAAGATGATCAAAATTTTAAATTCAAGAAATCAATATCAAAACCCTAGGTAGTATCTCACAAATTAGAAGAATTTCCCTTTTAAGCAATTAGTGAGGGCACTTTGGTTTCCAGTAGTGGAAGTCTTGATTATGCAGATGAGACCTCCTAACAACAGCAAAAACCTGGAAAAGCTGGAGAGAATATCTTGAAATTCTTGACATATTGTGAACAATAAAGCAGGCAAAAATGATGGTGACAAGATGAGAAAAAAGAAAGAAATACAGTGAAGGAATCTCTTCAATCGGGGCTGCTTTCAATCCTGGAAGAAGTGGTTTGAGAGACTGAGAAACTCAGCAGTGCTTGTGAGAAACAGGGCTTGGAGTAAAATGGGAGGGCAAGTCCACAGGGAGGGGGACCTGGGTAAAGCCTGCTTACTTCAGGTTGGGATCCATAGCCTAGGGTCCCAAGGAAACCATCAATCCCTGTTAAGACTGAAGCCCAAGGTTGTGGATTGAATCATGTCCCCACAAAGACGGGCTCCAGTCTTAAACCCCCATCCTGTGGGTATGAACTCATCTGCAGATGGGACCTTCAAAGATCCTGTTAAGATGAGGCCATACTGAATCAGGATGGCCATAATCCAATATGACTGGAGTCTTTATAGACAAATAAAATCTGGCCATGGTAATGAGCGAGGAGGAGACAGAAGGAGAGAGATGGCCACACGATGGAGGCAAAGGCTGAGTAATGGATTGCCAACAAGCTGCCACCAGAATGCTATAGACTTTAGAAAAAGCATGGCTTGCAGTTACCCTGGTTTTGGACTTCGAGCATCCGAAACAGTGGGAAAATAAACTTCTGTTGTTTCAGCCAATTAGTCTGTGGTATTTGTTATAACAGCTCTAGCAAACTAAGTCACCCAGTTATGAAACATCTCAGTCCCTGCAATTGTATTAAAGTAACCCAAGTTCATATCCACCCCGTTACCTTACCAAAACAAATATAAATCCTACATAGAGGAAGATAATATCATCCAGAATGTCAAATTATTTCTTCAAATTTTTGTGCATTATGAATGGTATTTCATAAAATATGACAAGGCTCATAAAGGGATAAAATAAAACATAAACAAAAAGAAAGAGAAATGATAAACAGCAGAAACACATCAGAGGCTCCAAATATTGGCGTTATTGGACACAGGTTTTTAAAACAATTATGCTAATATATTCAAAAAATGAAAAAAGATTTGGAATTGGGGCAACAAATCATGGACTATAAACAATAACAAAATAGAACTTCTTGAACTAAAAATGCAACAACTGAAATTAAGAACATAATGGGTAGGTTTCAAATGATATTAGAAAATTAATGAACTGGAAGATGGATGAAACATAAATATCCAGAATGAAGTACAGAGAGATAAATGAATGAAAATGCAGACAAGAACATAAAAGATACAGCAATACAGTGAGGTCTGACATAAACATAAATGGACTTCCAAATGGAGAAGAGGGAGGCAGTAAGATAGCAATAATTGAGGGATGATGTTGAAAATTTTCCAAACTGACAAAAGTCATCAAATCACACATTCAAGAAGCATTTACCCCAAGGAGGATAAACCCAAACAGGATAAATACATCTATGCATATTGTGGTAAACTGCTAAAATCCAAAAACAGAAAGAAAATGTTTAAAGCAGCCATGGGAAAAATATAAATTAGCATCAAAGAAACAACAATCCCATTCCAAGAAAATTATATTAAAGATACACTGTTAGAGTGATACATTATCTTTACACACAAGATTATTCATTGTGGTTTTATTTGTATAGAAAACAATTGGAAAAAACACAAATATCCATAAATGAAGGATGAGTTTAATAATTCATGGTACCTATAAAAAAATACTTATCTTGGACATTCAGACATTTTGTGTTTCCTGATACATTGCCATATGACGCATACATCACTTATGAATTATTCTTTAAAAAAATAGTTGAATCCCACTGAGTCCTTAGAACTAACTTCCAGTTTATAGGAAATATGAGACTAGAGAAACAAATTAAATGACACTGCAAGGGTCCTTAACCAGGATAATACATTCACATCTTCAATAAGACAATGGTATGAAATGAAAAAGGTAGGGGAGAAAGGGTATTCTGGTCAAGTTAGAAAATGATCATATTTTAGAGATGCATCCTTAAGTATTTAGAGTAAAATAACATGAGATCTGAGATTTGCAATAAAATGACAAAAGGGGAAAGATGAAGCAAATTTTGCAAAACTTGATCTTGATAACTGTTGAATCTAGATTATGGGTGTACAGGGTTTCATTAAATTATTATTTTGTGTATGTTTGAAAACTTTCATGGTACATTTTTAAAGTAAATGCACTTCCCAGAAATACAACTGCATAGCATTGGGTAGACTACACACTCATTTCTGCATACATTCTTGCTGCAGTCACTCGTTCATCATATCAGCCAGGTTTTGTGCTTAGAAAAGTGGTCAACAAGGCTGACCAAAGGGCTGCAACCTCACAACCTTACGGTGTGATGAGGAGAGAAGGTGAGTGGAGGAAATGACAGTCAAGTATAAAGAATACCGCGGTGGGGATGTACCAGATGCTTTGGGAGAACATAGGAGGAGCACGTGCCCAGAACTGAGGTGGGGGTGGTAGGGTCGGGATAGCCTTCTCAGCTCATTTCACCTGAAGGGTCAGTAGAAGTCAGATGGGATGACAAGTAGATGCTACATCATTACAGGCTATGTTTGGCCTCTGTAGATGAAGAAATTGAATTCAAGTTATCTGAAACAGAAACAAGGTCATACTCCAAGTCTTTTGTCACCAAGGCCACGTTCCACTAAAAAGGATGTGTCCTGTTACATGATGATACAAGTTGTTCATGTGTAAATGAACTCCTATAATCTGGAGTATTCCAGTGTGACCTCATATTTGAAAGTACCTGAGCCTTTTGTCTTCTCTGCTTTAATATATATTCAGCATGTCTACAAACGTAATCTCTGTTTTAGCTACTCTGAATGATAACTGAGCATCTGTGATGTGATGGCCTGGGGACCCTCAAAGTAAATTTTGCACATCCCATGCAGTTTATATTTTGAATCCTCCCTTCCTGAACATGCTCTTGACTTTTGATGATAATCTACCCAGCCAGTTACATATGATATGGTAACAAACCAACCAACACAAGCTTAATTTTCTCTGACAATATTTAGAATTAGCCGTTTTAGTTCTAACAATAACCCAATGATAGTGGCATTGAAATTCCCATTTTACAGATGGAAGAACAAAAATTCAGAAAGATTAAAGAGCTTGTCCAAAATTATTCCCTGAGATTTTTGTGAATGAATTCAGCCATCTACCCCCTTCAAAATCCTCCAAAGAGATCCCTTCTGCTTAGGGTTGCCCTTGAATTGGCAATTGAGGCAGAAATCAGGTTTGTAGTTTCTAGAATTAGATACAGGGCTATGATAAGGGCTAATAATTCTCCACTAGCTGGAGATTGACTGTTGCAACATGTCTGAAAGTTCTGGTTGAAATAAAATGTCACCATCATCAGTTATAAGATAGCTCAAAGAACTGCGTTGAACAAATTCTCAACTTCTATTTGAATTCATGTTAGCCTTCCTGATAAAAAATGTGCCCTATGATTTCATAATCTAATTTATTTTAAACAGTATAATATGTGAGAACATCACCCCTTCCCTTGTATCTCAACTTGTGCTGTCCCTTACATCCATCTCATCACAGGCCCTTGATTAGACTTGAATCTGCAGTGTGGGCCATGAATTCACAGGATGCCATGCTGCAAAAATGCAGACACATCTAATTCCCAGGGGCAGAGAGAATGGCAACAATGATTATGTGATTATAAATAAATATAGCAACAGTGATACCAATGCAATCTATTCCCATGGTGAAAGTAATGTAGCATCCCTGTTCAGACATCTCCTGCTCTCCATCAATTACTAGATCAGCAAGAAATCACACATTCCAACTGAGCTACCTGTATAATTTTAGATGGCATCTATGCTTTTTTAACCCAGCAATACTGAGAAGAAAGACAGGGCTGAACAGTTCCACCACTGCAAAACAAACCTGCTTCTGTTTTTGTTTTTGTTTTTGTTTTTAGCAGCCAAATGTTTATGCAGTGAAGCCAGAAATAAGTGGCATTTGTTTCACTTAAAATGGGGGAGAACACTCTCCAAATCAGAGTGCTGGTTTGTGACAATATCACTTCTTTCACTTTAGGGTAGAACTAGAATTATCTTTACCAATGACGCAATAGTGAAAAGCAGTTAACATTTGTTGAATGCTTACATTATCTCACGCCTCAACCTAATCTATAAAGTAGGTTATCTCCATATTTACAGACCAGAAAACAGATTTTAAAAGGTTAAGTAACTTCTTTAAGTTACTAAGTGGCAATCTGGCTTCAACTTCAGGTGTTTAACTCCAGATCCAGTGGGCTAAAAGATATGCTATGCAGACCCTAAGGAGGTATCTAAGAAAAACTTTTTCTTTCTCACTCACTTAGGATGCTCTATGAGGCAAGTGATAGAAAACCCAGTTAGCAGCTTAAGGACTATTCATTCATTATCTTACTTCTCAAGAAGTCAAGTGCAAGGTATATCCAGGGCTCATTCAGTGACTCATTACTGTCATCCAGGACCCAGTTTCCATCCCTGTTTCTGCCATCTCATTATGGATCAGTAGTTTCAATATAGTTCCCAGATGACTGCAGGTGTTGAGTCCTTACTCCTTTCCCACAGCATCTTCCAGATACTAAACAGGGTGGGAGGAAGGTTTTTCCACACGCCTTTCTTTTTTTTTTTTTTACAGTAAAGAAATTCTCTCCCAGAAGTCTCTTGGGAGAGTTCTCTTTCTAAGTGGCTAGAGCATAATCATAAGTTTATATTTAAACTAAGACTGTCACCGAGAATGACTTTGCATTTATTGACTTAGTCTTATCAAAATTTATCCCTCTCTGCCCCAGTGCTGGGGAGAGGCTTCATGAACACACATGAATTCCTAATAGCATAGCTGTCAGTGGTACCAGGAGGTGGATAGCTGTTGAGTATTGAACAATTTACCACTGTGATGGTTTGGTTGTTTTATGGGCCCCAGAAAAGATCATGTTCTTAAAACTCATCCATTCCTGTGGGCTTGCACGTACTGTGGATGGGCCCTATTGATTCGGTTATTTCAGTTGATGGGTCTTAATCCTCTTACTCAAGTCCTTTAGAAGATATGACATTCAGAGAAGCACACAGGGGATGCTGCGAGAGAAGCAGCCAGAACCTAAAAGGTAGAAACACAGAGGAGCACAGAAAGAGAGCCACAGATGCAACAGCCAGAAGCTGAAAGCAATGAAAGCCAGGAGTGAAGGCCCAGCAGACACCACCAGGTGCCTTGACATGGGATAGAGGAGTTCTAGATTGCTAGCAGCCTTTCTTCAGGAAGAAGATATCATCCAATTGATGTCTTAGTTTGGACATTTTCATGGCCTCAGCACTGTTAACTTTTAAGGTAATAAACCCCTGTTGCTAAAAGCCAGTCCATTTTTGGTATATTATATTTTGGCAACTTCAGGAAACTGAAACTACCACCTTCCACTCCTATGGCCGTCCAATATCCATACATACCATTTACTGTATATATGTTAAAAATGAAAGCCTCATTTTTCCTTTTCCTAAAGAGAGAAGACCTCAAGTCTCAATGAGTTTCTGCATCTGGCTCCAGGTCCTGGACATCTGGGTGATGCAGCACTTTCTTCAGTGGTTCCACATGTGCAGCACACTGCTGCTAAAAGACATGTTATCTACCCATAACTCACAACTATACACTAGTGGAGATGGAAGAAAGTAACTACATAAAAACTTACATTTGGAAAAGGATACAAAGAGAAACAACGCAAAGACGCGTTTGCTCAGTGGTACCCTACCAGATGGACAGAAATAGTGAGGACTCTGTGCCCAGGTAGTGCAGTCAATTCTCAGGTCCCAGTCTGGAAACTGGCTTTGCCCTCTGGGAGGAGACCTTTGTCCATTGTGCTCCATGGGCCTGTTTCTGACCTTTGAGAGGAAGTGCCTTGTTCTCCAAAGACCTGGTTCTTCTTTCTGAGAGGCTTCTCTTCCTGAACCACATCTGAGATGAGCAATCTGGAACTACTTATCTGAAGGATGTACAGATTGAGCCACCCATATCGGTTCCAAGTTTCAGGCATGCAATTTGCCTTATGGTTTGATCATTCTTAAGCTGTTCTTGGCCAGGATCAGGGTTTCTTTAGCAACACAGTAATTACAAAAACTTGGTAGACAGCCAGTCTATTTACTTGCAGTCAATTTCATGGGTTAGTAACCACAGCTAAAATTTTTTATTTGACATGGTCATTAATTCTGACATTCTTGTTTCCCACCCACTGTCCTTTGACCTCTGTGTCCCAACCTTTTCCCTCTTTACTTGACTCTAATGGCCTTTGCCTTAAGGCCTTTGGAAAGAGGGGCGTTGGTTGGAGAAGCACTCTCTCTTGTTCAATCTTTGCAGACAGGCTTGTCTCACTCTCACTTACAAATAATTAACAATGGGAGATGTTTACAGGAGGCCTGAGGCTCCAAACTTATTAATTTATCTCCTGATAAGTCTCCTATTTCCCTGCTGTTTTATAGACTACCTTTAGCTTAGGGTGTAGAAACTGACTTTTCCAACATTGCAAGAATTCAAATTAAAAGACTCACAGTCAACTCAGTTTTTAGCCTGTGGATATGAGCTATCTCTCTTAGTAAAGTCTGTTTTATTTCTCTTTGTTCTTGTATGGGCCACATTCAGACTATTTATCTCTTTCTCATAGAATCTTTTTGAAGGATTTCATAAAGGCCCAACAAATCGCTACATACTGAAGTTTTCCTTCTATAGCCTCTAAACTAGAGGCAAATCAGAAAGCAATCTACATACAAAGAAACAAGTGACTATTGGACCCAATATTTGGTTACCATGTAACAGGCATTTCCAATTTTCCATCCAGTGGTGCACTCCTCACTGTCTTCCTCTATCTACTTCTTTCGGCAAATTCTGTATCTTATCGTCTGTTCCTTCAGCATTCTGGTAGGAAATTTGTGTGATAAAGATTCTTTAAGAATAACAGGATATTTGATTAAAAGTATTTAAAAGTATATGGGCCTTAATAAGAAGCTGAGTATCAAGATATTTCAAAATCTATTTTGATCATCAGCACAATGATTACGAACCCATAATCCTTCCATTTTTCTTCTCCATAATCTTCTGTGTTTTGGCTACTCTGCTAATGCCAGAATAGACCTTCAGTAGCTCCAGGCATTATCCTCCCACCCAGCTTCATCCAAAGACGAAAACAAAGCAAAACAAAAAGTCAGAGAATTGATGCATTTCTCTCATCAGAGTGAAAAAAAACCTTCCCCCAAAAGACTTTACTATTTTGTATAGCTGGCCAGGTGACATCTCATATCCATCTCATTTCCAGGTCTGTCAAGGGGAATGGAATTACAGTTATTGTTTCCATCAAATCAGTATTCATCCCTCCGACTGGGGAAAGGCCATAATGCTCAAGCTTCTTTTAGTTAAATTAAAGGGGATGGAGAAAGCTGTTGAGCAGGAAGTCACAGTTTCTAAGACTCTAAGCTCTTATTTTTGAGCACTGTTTCTCAAAGCATAGTCCACGGATCTTGTGTTCTGATGAATATAAAAGTATAGCTGGGCCCCACTAAGAGCTAAAGTAACATACTCCCAGGGTAAATTCAGGGACTTGCATTTTAACAAGCTCCCCACATGATTCTCAAGCATGTTAAGACTGAGGGCTGGGCAGGCCACGGTGGCTCAGCAGGCAAGAATGCTTGCCTGCCATACCAGAGGACCTGGGTTCAATTTCTGGTGCCTGCCCATGTAAAAAAAAAAAAAAAGAAAGACTGAGGGCTATTGCAGGTCATCCAACTCAAAATCATGGCCTTATGCTATCTAATCTATAATCCTGTATGCTCGGCGGGATTGCTTAATTTTTGTCATAGTCAGAAATCGATGAAAACTTTAACTTTTTTACTTTAGTTTTTAATTTTCTTTTCTCCAAAGGTCATCTAATTCCTTTATTACATTGAGAATTAAGCACTTCTCTCTGCACTGTGGGAGTCCAATAAATGCTATTTTAAAGGATTGTGTATTATTCCTTTTGCTACTAATTTTGTTCCCAGAAAAGGAGTGAGAGGGAATATGATGGAAACTAGAAAGAGAAATAGAAGTAAGAAATCAGTTTTCATTTTATGAGGAAATAATTTTTCTCTGGCCTTTCCTTGAAAGTTGAGGTCGAATCTAGATTAGTAGGGAAATGGAGGCAATAACATCATGACATTGATTTTTTTTTTTTTTTTTTGGCATAGGCAAGGCTCCAGGAATCAAACCTGGATCTCCAGCACGGCAGGTGAGAATTCTACCACTGAGCCACCATTGTCCACCCGACATTGATCACTTTTTCATGTTAGTCATTTGATGGTTGCATAGTACATTCCTCTTCAAAGAAGGCTAACTTATTTCCTGCCCCACTTGCAAACCAGAGTTAACACAAGTTCTACACCCATAGTGGGTGCTGACTTCATGTCAGGGGTCACAACCCCAGATTTGTGGGATCCAGCCTCATTTTTAAAAGCAGGGGGGCAGGGGAAAATCTCACCAGTTTCCCAGTGCTGTCACAGCAGCATTAGTTCCATCCTGTTTTAAATCGGTGGGGCCCCAGGCTCAGAGACCCTCTCACCCCACCTAGGTTAACACAAACCTGTAGCCAAGCCTCCAGAAACCAGATTCCCTCCACCAAGCCTCACAATCTCAAGTCCAACCACTGCCTGGGTATATATTATAAAGCGAATGGTTGCATTTAAAGTCATAGTCCATGCATTTTGTATAACTGAAATTCTAGCTCACTTGTAAACTTCAGAGTCAGAATATATCAAGCTATTTGACTCTCCTGCCCATTTTTTTATCAGTAGTTCAAGGTGAATTGCTTTGTTTTGGGGGATAAACTTGACTCCATTTTCAAACGTTCTGCATCTTTCAACTTTATCCAGAATCTTGAATTCCACCTTTGCTTGTGTGAATTCCCATGTGAAGATGCTGTAGTAGGTGCTGAGGAGGTCACAGCCCCTTGTCTTCCCTCCCAGATCTGTGCAAAATGGGTAAAATGGCATGGCTTTGGTGGCTCAGACACCACCACTCCTGATTTTAGCCCCAAGTCATCTTGGTTAAAGCATTCTCATCCTCAGTATTACTGAGAAGCTAAGCTTTGGAGAAGAATATCAGTATGTCTCAGTGCTCACTGCATCTAACTTTCCCAAGACAAGTGTTTCGATGAATGAACTTATAGAGTAAATAGCAAAGCCCTAACTTATTGACCTGATATTTAATCATCTCCACAGCCCAGTTCTAACCCTGGGAGTCTGGAGGGTTTGTACGTACAGTCACTTGCCTTCCTTCTACCTGGAACGCCCTCCTCCCCTGTGCCAACAATCCCTGCCACCTTTATTGCTCCTTTTGAGAGCAGACATAACTGATTCCAGGAATATTCCTGAACTTCTCCTTCCCAGCCTCACCAGGTTCACCATTGCCTTCTTTGTGCCAGCGTTTATTAATTGCTGTTATAATTACATCTCCCCTACCAGACCACGAGGTCCCTGAGGGCAGGAACTGTATCTTTCTTTTTTTTGCTTAAAATTTTGATTAGTCACTAATTTTAGTTTTTACTTTATAATCGATATTTGTCACACAAACATTTCAAAATCAATTGAAAAACAGTCCCCCCCCGCCCCCTTATACTGATAAATGAATGCTATATTTTAAATTGGCTTTTCTAAGTTCACTCCAAAAATGTTCACATACTTTTACATCTGACACAGCACAGACACCACATTAATGGTGAATATTTATGGAGCTTTAACTCTGGGCCTGGCATCCTTTGAAGCCCCTGATATCCATTACCTCGCTGAATTCTTACAGCCATTTTAAGAGGTAGGCATCATTTCCCTCATGTCAAAGGTGAGACAACCGGACCTCAGGTAGGTAATGTGTTGTGCTAAGGGGGGTGATAGAGAAAAAACTAAAACTCAGGTCTGCTGAGCTCCAAAGCTGTGCTCTCTTACTCACTACTCTACACAGCCCCTCATGAATCTGGAATCTGCTGTTTTTACACTTGACATTGTATCATCAGCTTTTACCCTAATGCCCAGTTTTTAAGTCATTTTTATTTACATCATAGCAATGCACACCATTTTATGATCCAAATGGTTCTAAAAAAGTTTATTATAAAATACAGCAGTAAACAATGTCTGAGTCATTTCCTTCTTCCAGCACCTAACACAATGCTCCTTTACCTGATGATCTGATTTGCTCAACTTCCTTAGATATCTGTAGGAAAGTTGTGAAATCTTTGCCCTAGAGGAAGTGTTTTTCCAGGGAGACAAATGCTCCTTAGAAGAGCAGGAAGTACGATTACCACAGGCTGGATTTCTTTTTTGTGCAGCCACTGTAGGGTGTGGCATGCACTTCTTCCTCTAATTCACTCCACCTGGCTTAGTCAGTCTTAGCAGAGAACCTGAGCTTTTGAACTGATCAAATCAAAACAATTGTTCTGTTGACAAATATTTCGTACCGCTCTTAGAAATTCTTTGAAATCACACGTATTTGTGACCTTGGAGAAGTCTTATAAACCAGCTTCTCACTGTTTCTTGCCACACCGTGGCTCTTCCTTAATGCCATTTAAGGTGACAGAGAGACACGCTGAGGGCTCCTGGTTTGCTGACAGTGCATTCAGTCATGAGCCTGTGCTAAAATTCAGCTTTATCTAGTTACAAGTAACAAGTAATTACCATGCAGCACATCACCTGGAGTGCCATTATGCAAATTTGCATATGGCTCAGCTGCACAGTTTAGACAAATATTTATCATCGTCCTAGAGCCTGCCTTGCAGAGAGAAAACAGGCCAAGTGGCATTCTATCATTGCACATTCTCTGTTTTTTAAACCAGAAATGAACAAAGCTGTGCTTATCTCGGACACTAGAACTCTCCAGAGCAAGGTTTCTCTTATTAGTCTTTCATGGAGGAAGGAAGTTTTAAGGTGTCTTTGATTAACCTTAAGAAGAAACAATTCAGAGGAAACAAGAGAGCTGTCTTCCAGTATGTGAAGGGCTGTCATGCAGAAGAGGGAACAAACTTGATGTCTATTTTTCTGAAAGGCATATTGGGATGCATGGGTCAGAAGTAGAAAGGGACAGCACTCAACCCAACCTAAGGTGGATTTTTTTTAAAAATTCAAGAGGGTCATTCTTGGATAAATGGACTTTCCTTACTGTTTGTGTCTATGGGTTTATTTACATTAAATCAGTGGATTTTTGACAAATGAAACTGACATGTACAATGGAGCACATTGCTTTCAAAATTAACATCTTGGTGGTTCCCAGACCAGATAAGCCCTGAAAGCCAGAGGTACCAGTCTCTCCGAAGGCATCAACTCTTTTCATCCCCCTACCCCATAATATTGACACCCCTTTTCAATATGAGGAACTTAGAATGATCATTGCCCAAATAAACCTAAAGACTGGGGGAAGGGTCCAAGGAGAAAGAGGAATTGTATGAGAGAAGTTAGGATTTAACAAATGAGTATGACTACTGAATCATTATTTTGATATTTCTTTTTAGTCCCTAGTATCTTAGAGTAGCTAGAAGGAAATACCTGAAATTATGGAACTGTAACCCATACTATACTTTGCAACCCATACTATACTTGTTACTATACTGTAACAAGTAGTTCTAAAACTACTTGTTAAAAATGTACTTTGAAATTTATCTTTTTTTTTTTTGGTATATCTGTTATATTTCACAATAAAAGATGCTTTAAAAAGTTGACATCTTGAAAGGTTATAAACGTACTCCAGAGAGACATCACTTACCCAGGAGAGTTTTAGAATACCATGTTGAGAGAAGCCTTTGTTACATCCAATGGCCCATTTTCTCCTAGAGTCCTCTGTAATGGCAAATTCTCAATATTTGCTCCCTGAACTGATCAAAAGGTATTCAGACACATATCTCATAAATAATGTGATTAATAAACCCTTGAGGGATCAGAAGGTCAAAAATCAAAATGAGGGTGGGCCACAGGGGCTCAGCAGGCAGAGTTCTCGCCTGCCATGCTGGAGACCCAGGTCCGATTCCCAGTGCCTGCCCATGTGAAAAAAAAATCAAAATGAAGATGGTACTATAATGTTTGAGATGGAGGCTCTCAGGAGGTTTCTAAAGGCGATTCTTGCAAGCCCTCTCGCTCCAATGCCTCCTTAAGTCTGAGATCAGCTCTTCTTCATCCAAAGAAACAGGAAGACATGGCGTACCCTTCTCTCATGACTCAAGGCAAAAGTAGAACAAAAGAACATGGTGTCAAAAGCCAGGCATGCTCTATGAGCTCCCAGGAACAGGAGAGGATGAAATGCAGGTCCTAGGTTCCAATTGCTATGCCAGCAAGTTCACTGGGCCACAAAAGGAAACTCAGTCTCTGTTTTCTCATCTTAAAATGGTGGCTGTGAGAATTTGGATAATATATCAGTATCTAGCATAGTATTAGGCACATTTTAAGCTCTTAGCAGTCTATAGCTGCAATTATTTTTATTGTTACCGCTAACAATGTTATTGCTGCTTTCATTCAGAATCACCCATCTCATGGGACTGCCTCACCTCATCTGTTGTACTTTGACTAATTTAAAAATTAGTTTGCATAAAATACACTTAAATTACCCTACCGATTTCCAGCCCCCTATAATCCTTTTAAGGGAATTTAGTCAAATTGTCTGACAATATGTTCATATACAACAGGAAGCCTAAAAAAATGAAGTTGTTTTTAAAATGAGTTTTGCCATCCAATTATACATAGACTACATTGAGTTTTTCAGTGTTATCACAGCATGGAAGCTAATACAATTTTATAGGGAAATTGAAACAATGATTTAGGGCAAGGTGGCTGGGTTGGCGTGAATGCAAGCCCAAGAGCAACCCCCAACTCTCTCTCTACCCAGCTTTCTACATTGGGCAAATTGCTTAACCTTTGTGGGCCTCAGGTTCCTGATCTTAAAGTTGGGGATGATAATAGGATGTAGCTGATTGGGTAGGTGAAAATTGGATAATTAAAAACATCTTAGGCTTGAGTAAAAAGCTTTTGGAATAGTGCTTGGCATAGAGTGAGCACCAAATAAGTGGGTTGATTACAGTTGTTAATAGTCCATTGCAGCAGAGACAGAGGGCAAATGGGGTTCAGAATTAGGAAAGAAAAAGATGGAATAGACAGCTATGATTTCACAGAAAATAGGTTTCACTGCAGTACCTAAAATGGCTCATTAAAGTTCCCTGCCCTGTGAATACCGTAGACTACAAACCAAAGAATGCGATAGGCATGGCTGACATGCAGCCTTCCCAGCTGAGTGAGGGCCCCCAGACTTCACAGTCAAGTTCAATGGGGACTGCCTTTAAAATGACCCTCCAGTACTCATTAAATATCATCTTAAACTTTCCCCCAATTTTATTTTGTATCTGATACATAAAAAGACATATTTGGGCGGTGTACCAGTGGCTCAGCAGGCAGAATTCTCGTCTGCCGTGCCGGAGACCCGGGTTCAATTCCTGGCGCTTGCCCATGACAAAAAAGAGACATATTTTATATTTAATATATACATATATATTTTAACATATTATATATCTATTATGACAATATAAAAAATTATTGATGTGTGAATAACAGTGAAGAACAATGTCACATATTTATAAAAAGGGAGAATATGATGAAAGGACAAGGAGTCCAATATCCTGGGAATTAGTCATAGTTACCTTGGGCTAGTGATTTTCCTCCTGGGTCTCAGGTTCCCCAACTGTAGAAAGATTCCTTAAAAACCTTATGATTGTTGCCATATCTGTGTACATACTGATCCTGTACAATAAAATCCTAGAAATAATAGTTTCCTTATACTACTTCCATTTTTATAATGTACATTAAAATATTTATTTGTTAAAAAATAATTTCTCCCTGTACAATCTAGAATGACATTCTATGAACTTTGAGTACATTAACCAAGATGATCACCAAAGTCCCTTATAATTCACAGACTTAGTCATACTTTATTTGAAAAAAATAAAGAAGAGGAAAAAAGGAAAGAAAAGAAGACAGAAAGCATGGTGTGGCGATTAACAATCCTCAGTTTGCAGTGTCTGCATTTTTTTCATTTTCAGTTAGAGGAGCCAGAACCAAACAAATTGTTATCTCCCAATATGGAAGATTCCATCTAATCTCAAAATTAATGCTTTAACCAGCATTAGATTCAGCTTGAAAATTGAAAACCAGACTGCAAGCCTGCTGGAGAATTGAGTCACCACGCCCATATCAATCCAAATGAAGACAAGATAGCATGACTCAAATTAAATCTGGTCTACATGATCAAAAAGGATAGGAATTTCCACAGTAAGAAGTGAGGAAGATGTAATGTGAGGGCAAGAAGAAAACAAAATGTTTGTTTTCTTGCCTTCTCTCTCTTGCTTTTTTCTCAATTGTCATCTTTGTCACATAAAATTTACTGTCTCAACTGAATCAGAACATCCTAGTAGGTTGTTAATGACCTTCATAAATCAGGTAAATTAGTTATTTTATTTTATTTTTTTACCATTTTTCTTCTTGAATGATTTTATGATCAAATTGTGTTGCTATCATCCAAAGGAAAAAGTAGAGGCCCTGCCATCTAGGTGTACAGAAAAGGCTAATGGAAACCAAGTCAGGGGCTCACCTCACCCAGCAGCCACTTCTGTCCTTCCTAAGCCTCCAGGCTTCCCTTGTCCCAGTGAAAAACTGGACACCATACAATGAAAGCTAATGGGGGCATTGAGCCTTCTCTCCAAGGGTTGGATCTAAGGTTGTCTTCTAGTGGGAAGTGCAAAGCACAGCACTTTGGGATGCATAAAAAGGATGTGAGGAGGAAGGGCTCTTTGCTCTCAGGTTTACTGATGGGACCTCAGACTCTGCTTTCTTATAGCCTGTGTCCCTGAGCATTGATGATGAGGACTCTTGGATCCCGATGAGTTATCTTGTTAGAGCTTCGAGAAGCTTAAATTACTTATGGCAAGGAAAACATGGTGAAGCATATCATCATCTACAGCAGTATCTCAGAAAGCTAAACCAACAGCTGGACTCTAAGAAGGAACATTTCACAGTTTCACTCTCTCTACCCAGCTTCCTTTTCTCCCACCACAGCAACAAAGTACCCATTCCTTATAGAGAACTGGCCTTACCCTTGCACATAAAATTTCCTCACCCAGGTTTGTGGATTATCAGTTTAAAAGATGCTGTGAATACCTGTAAGTATATTCTAAAATTAGTCACCCCGCATCCTCCAAGGGTACATGTAAAGGGATAATATGTACACCTCAGACTTCCAAGGAGGTCTGAACACTTACCATTTATTCGGGTTCCCAACATTTTTTGTGAAAGGTACGTTAAATTTTCCCAAAGCCTTAAAGTATCTGTGTGAATAAACATCCCAAAGTGCACCTAGATGGAGTTGGGCCATCTGATGGGGACTTAATGATAAATCCCAGTCTCCTCTGTCTCTCCTTCCCCCAAAGAGGACTGCTCCTAGGGAGAAGAATTAAACTACTAACTGGGATCCTTTCATATTTCATTCATGGATTACCTTTACCCAAGGGGAAGTTGATCCTTTGCTTCATAAATGGGGAAACCAAGTCCCAGAACAAGGAGAAAAGCCTTCCCCAAATATTCAAATCTTATCCTTGTTCTTCCTAAGTCTTAGGGCTCCCTCTGTCCTACTATTCAACCTTCCATAAGTGCAACGCAACTGTCCTTAGTATTTATGTAGACACATGAAGTTCCACATAATTCAAGAAACCAAAGGCTCCAACTAGAAAAAGAATAATATGATAAAGGTAACTTAATTGCTGTATCACAGCAAACTTATGACCATTTTCCAAACTGATCTGCTGCTTCAAGATTTTCCACATGCTGTTCATTCTTTCTAAAATGTCTTTCTCTTCACCCCCTTTTTGCTTGACAAGCTCCTACCCGTCCTTGAGGACCCCACTCAAGTGCTACCTTTCTCTGTGAAGGGCTGTTGGATTCATATGTAGTTCTGCCACCTTCTGCTGTAGCATTTGTGACAGTGCATTATAATTGTCTGTTGATACATGTGTGAGAACCCCATCACACTGCGAATGCTCAAATTTTTCATCACCAGAGGCACACAGCAGACCCAAGATCTTATTAAGAAAACATAATTCTATACTGACAAGCCTTTCAACTCATGGAAATCTAGCAGGAGTAGAAAACAGATTGTGCAAATGTGCACAATTAGAAACCCAAATTGTACAACACTTGGGACTTGTAAAGAGAATTGTTGTCAATCACTGCCGTCCTTCTCAAATGAGATGGTAATAAATACATTCTCCAGCCCGGAGTGCTGGGGGGAGTTTACTACAGAATGTACAATTGATACAAATTAGGGAAGGATGTAGTATGCAGGGATTTTATAGCTGACAATGATTTTGGAGGCCACTTCCACCTATTTTATAGGAAGACCTCACTCTACTGTTTTGATAACTGAACATAAATAGCGGTATCATTTTCTTCCTGTGAATACTAATTAGTTACAATTTTATGTTATTTTCAAATCACTGCACAGACTGGTATGTGGACCTATTTTTTAGTCTATGATTTGGCAGGCATAAATCTATAGCTTTAGGAAAGAACAGGTTAAGTTTACCAATGTTGCTACGTGTGGAATCATGTAAGTAAGTGAATAGCAACTTACAAAAAGGGATAAAGGTTTTATGTACCTTCAGAGAAGCACTGAAGAGTGACTTGAGATAACAGGCTTAAGTTATGAGTGAGCATGATCCACACCACACTGATGGACAAATGCCCTGTGAGACCTTTAAGAACCACAGAAGGGCTGTGGGGAACACTCAGTGCTTAAGCACCAAAGTGAAAGATATAACTTTCCTTCTCAGCCTGTCAGCATTGGGTCCTGCTGTACTAATGCCAGGCTCTAACCACTTGGGGAGGATGGTTTTTAGCAGTCATCATTCATACCTAGGTAATTACCTTTCTTATCCCTTCAGTGACATGCTGCTTTTGTGGAAGCTCAAGGTGGAGGAAGCCACATGCCTTCTATTGTGAAGCACTGTGTTGTCTACTCTCGTCATTTTGAGCTGCGCAAAAAGCTACCCTTACTATTCCAGATGAATGGTCTCTCCATAATCATGGTGATTGGCAAAGCAATGTGATCATTAGCCAGCACATAGTCTTAGACAAATGAGCTTGATGGCACGCATAATCACAAAAATTGTGGGCTCTTTTAGTCCACGATAGAAGAAGCTATCCTGCTATGTTCCTTTGAAAGGATTTTAAGATAATTTCAAACCAACATTGCAAATAATTTTCAAAAACAAGTAGGCTGCCAATATCCTTTTGGATACAACTATAGATGCATGATGGTATAGTGGAAAGAATTTAAATCAACACGTTCCTAGCTCAGCCCCTTATTAAACTGTGACCTCAATTGAGTTATTAATGACAAAGGCCCTGGCTTCCTTGTCTGAAAGACAAAGGTGTTACTATCTGCTTTCTAGGACTATCATGAAACCTAAGTTTTCTGGCACAAAGTCAGCACACAACAAATAGTAGATCTCCATAGAACGAATAGCATGACCATCTCGCGCCTTTTGACCAAATTTATACCTATATCTAATGAACCATGTCCTTGTACACCTGAAAGTTACAGCTGTGTGTGTTTTTGTGGAGGCAGTTCTGAAAATTTTACTAAACTTAGTCATTAGTTTCAAATTTCATATACTTTAGAATTTGTAATCTTAAGGTACCATCCCACTTTCTTCACAAATTAGATAATAAAAAAATAAACCCATAAACCAAAATATAGAGAGAAGGAAGACAGTTTACTCCATAGATCACTAGAAGACATCAAGAGGATTTGTTCTATTAGTGGCATCAAACAGAGAAGAGGTCTAGGAAGTTGAAACCAAAGCTCTGTTTGGAGAAATTCTTGGACCTTTCTTGTATCATGATGTAAACAATATCAGAGACATTATATCACCAAAAATTTGTTGAAAACGCAATACATGCCTGGTATTGTTCAAGGCATTATAAATTAAGTAATTAACAGAATCCAGTTCCTGCCATGATGGATCTCAGCTTCTAGTTTGGAGAGAGAGACTGATAACCAATAAATGAATAAATATTTGAAGGTAAGTACTCCAGAGAGAAGTAGAATAGTAAAACAGGGCAGGTAGTCTCAGTAGTTGGGGATGTGTTGTCATTTTAAGATGAGCATTGAGATAGCAAGGGAAGCCTCACTAAAATATGGTATTTGGCTAGAGACCCAATGGCAGTAAAAGATCAAGCCATGTGGATAGCTGGGAAAAGAGAGTGCCAGACAGAGGAAAGTAGAAATGCCTTTGGGAAATTTTGAATGGAAAAATAATAAGCTATGATATGCATTCTTAAAAATCCCTCTGGATGCTATGGGGGTTTTATATCAAGGTCAGAAATAAGGAAGCCAGTCAGGAAGTTACTGAAATAATTGAGATGGTGTCAGGTCCCAGGTGGAGTATTGAAGGTGGTAGGAAACACGCAGTGTGGATGTATTTTGGAGAGAGGGCAAAAAGCATTTCCTAATGGACTGGACATTGGATGTGAACAGTTATGGATGGCACTAAAACATTTGGTCTAAATATTTGAAAGGGTGCAGATCCCATTTCCTGATTTGGGGAAGGAGTAGGTTTTGAGTGAAAATAGAGAGTTCTGCTTTGAACATAGAAGTTTGAGAGGCCTGTTACGCATTGATGTGGGTTTATGGAGAAGAGAATTGGATATTCAAGTTTAGAGTCAGTTTAGAGTCTGGGATATCGATGCAGCTTTGGGAGTAATCCATGTAGAAAATATATTTAGAGCCACCAGTACTGAATGAGCAGCTAGGGTATGAATAAGCAATGAGAGAATAAATTTGAGACTCAAAATTTAGTGAGCAGTCAAAGCAGAACTAAAGAGAAGCAGGATGTAGTTACAACCTCCCTAAACCCTACCTGGGGTGGACAGGTTCCAGACTTTTGCATGCTCTGTGCGATTGGAGGGTAGTTGACAGTGATGACTGGAGATCCTGTGAAAGAAGCCAGCTGCACTAGGAGCAAAGTGGCCCTCAGGAAAGAGCTACAGCAGATGCCTGGGAGATAATCCAAGAAAAGACCAAGGTGGGGGACTGAATCCTTAGGCTCCACTTCCACCAGGATCTGACTGAACCAGGAAATAAAATCTCTTGTGTTCATGAACTATAGACAAGGTTGTAAGATGCCAGCAGGATACCCACTGACCAGAGGAAAAGTGGCATTTTTTATTTTTAAAAAGTCTGAATTATATATCACATGCTATTTAAATTACAGGATTGAATTGCATTTACTGTACTGGATTAATTTAGCATCCCTTTCCCTCTTGCTACCCAATAATGCAGGAGCTCTAAAGATAATTAAATGAATCATTGAAAAATACCGAAGCTGTACTTTCCTTGCATATTTGGGCGTGGAATGTAAATTTACAATCTGAGAAATATAGAAAAGTATTCTGTCTACTGTGAAGTGCTACATATATGTGGATTATTTTTATTAGGCTTACAGATAGAATAAGCATGCTGTGCCAGTTTGAAAGGATTATGTATCCTAGAAAAGCCATGTTTTAATCCTAATCCATCTTGTGGGGGCAGCCGTTTCTTTTAATCCCTATTCAGTACTGTAGGTTGGAAACTTGGTTAGATGATCTCCACCAAGATGTGACATACCCAATTGTGGGTATTAACCTTTGATTAGAGGAAGATGTGACTCCACCCATTCCAGATGGGTCTTGATTAGTTTACTGGGATCCTTTAAAAGAAGAAGCATTTTGGACAGAGATATGAGAACTATGAGAGCCCATGTAGCCAGAGAACTTTGGTGGTGAAGAAGGAATATGCCCTGGGGGAGCTAACAAGAAGGCTGGAGAGAAAGCCAGCAGATGTCACCATGCTTGCCATGTGCCTTTCCAGTTGAGGGAGAAACCCTGAACTTCCTCGGCCTTCTTGAACCAAGGTATCTTTCCCTGGATGCCTTAGATAGGGCATTTCTATAGACTTGCTTTAATTTGGACAATTTCACAGCCTTGGAACTGTAAACTTTCAATTTATTAAATTCCCCTTTTAAAAAGACATTCCATTTCTGGTATACCTCATTCCAGCAGCTAGCAAGCTAAAACAGATTTGAAGAAGGAATATATGCCCTTGATTCATATTTATGAATCAAGGAGCCTAGAGAGAAAGCTAGCAGATGTCACCATGTTTGCCATGTGCCTTTCCAGCTGAGAAAGAAGCCCTGAACTTCCACAGCCTTACTTGAGTGAAGGTAACCTCTTGTTGGTGCCTTAATTTGGAGATTTTTATAGACTTGCTTTAATTGGGACATTTTCACAGCCTTAGAACTGTAAACTTGCAACTTAATAAATTCCCCCTTTTAAAAGCTGTTCCATTTCTGGCATATTGCATTCCAGCAGCTAGCAAACTAGAACACGTGCCTTTTGCTGTCTTCATTCACATTGTTGAAAAACGATATTTAGAATAGACTGTCTTAGAAAAGGTCTCTAGTTATCTCTCAATTTCATTTATTCATTTATTCAACAAATGTTATATAGTGCACATCAGACATTGTGCTAGGCTTAGGATTTCAAAGTTGAGTCAGTCTTGGTCCCTGCCTTAGAGAATTGATAGACTGTAGAAGAGGTATATGAATATACAAGTAAGTAGAATGCAGTATTTTATGCTATGACAGAAATCTATATAGAGAGCATGAGGATACAATGAGAGATTGGTCAGTGTTATCCAGAGTTGTGTGGGGTCTTCAAAAATTCTGTATAGAAAAGAAACCAAGATCTGAAAGGTAAGTAGGTTAAGTAGTTCCAACAAGGAATGGGGTCAAGGGAAAGGCATTTACAGAAAGAGAACAGTATGAGAAAAGGCACTGCAGTTAAGTGGAAATAGTAAATATCTCAAAGAATTAACAGAATTACCTGAAATCTTATAGGTATTTGATTTACTTAGGGTTAATCTTTAAAAATGAAGCCTAATTTACAGGCACCTCCTCAACTCAATAAGTCTTTCTGGATCAGTGCAGCAAGTCTCTTGGCATTCCCACCTGTTAGGAAAGCAGGGATGTGCCAGGTCTGTGGGGCTCTTCCTGACTTAGTACTGCAGCCATGGGTCAAAAGGTAGTAAAGTTATGGTGTTTGTTTCTCTTTTACTTGCCTGCTCAGATGCTGCCCTGTGCTGGGAAAATGAACAGAAATGTGCTGATAGGACTGTCTGGTCTTAGAGACTTTCCAACTCTACTGGGGTTTGCACTGCTGCTTAGCATTTCTTCTAATCCTTTTAAGGATAAATATGTCACATGCCTCTGAGGCTTTGACTCAGTCTCACCCACAACACACAAACACACAAGTGCTTACATATACGACTCCCCCATCTCACTTTTTTTTCATTCATTCATTTCCAGTCTCTTTCAGCAAACAAATACTGAGCACCTATTCATTCCCACACATCCACCGTGATGTCAGCTTCTGAGAATAAACAGGTGAATAGAATCTTACCATAAACGGTACATCATTCAGTAAGAGGAGTCAGAAACATCAACAGCTAAATACAACACATCCAAATGTAATGAGGACACAAAGGAAAGAACAGTTCTTTTATTTGCCTCATGTTCTGCCTTACTGAGAGGTCAAGGCTCAATGTGATAAGTTTATTTTACCTTTCAGCCTGTCCACATTCTTCTAAACACTCCCAAATTCTAAGTGTTTCCATCCATCACCTATTTCTTCCCATTAAAACCTTGCTTGTTTTCCCAACTTGCATATTTCTGCCAGCGTTATGAGCATTTTACAAGTCACACAGAATCACATGTCTTGGGTAGCCTTTGACTTTTCCTAATGTTTTTTAAATCCAAATTAGTCAGATCCTCAAAGACCATATTAGGAGAAAATTCCTACTCTCTATTCTCCTTGGGTATTATCAAAGAACCATTGGGGTTTACTCAGTCCAGAGGAATAACTAACCTTGGCCTTGACCTGGAACCTAAGATATTGACAGCTATGCAGACCTGAAGACCTAGATGTCATACCTAATCAGGCACCTCATGGCAGAGGCAGCTGGTTGAGCTTAAGGTAAACATGCCACATATGTGGCAAAATACCCCTTCAGCTAGTCTAGCACTTAATTTTCAAGTCCAAATATCAGCACACAATCAAGAACACTCAGAGCCTTTCCTTTGCTAAAACAAGACTGATATGGTGTCCTGGTTGTCATACTGTACAGCTCACACCCCCTTTTCAACCAGGGCCCTCATTCTTCAGTTGCCAAGAGCATTGCCTGCTGATGCATCAGAGCTCAGATTTTCTCCAGGAAGACTCTGCCTCTTCTAGGTGTATGAATTTCTACATATGAGGGAAACCCCCCCCTCCAATTAAATTCAGGACAACTCTAAGGGAGCATCCCATGATACATTTCTTCTCCTCCTGCCTAAGACTGTTTTCCTTGATCCTTTAATACATCTGAACATGAATCTCCATCTCAAAGTTTGCTTTTGGGGGATCCAACAATGACAGGGGGTTGGTGATCATTTGACTTTAAAAGCTATATCCAATTTTTCCTCTCTCTCTCACCTTGCCCCCATTGCTTAGGTTCTATGCTAAATATAGCTCCCTCTTTTGCAATATAAGCTTTTCCATTTCTACTTAGTCTGTGGTCTCTTGATCTTTATTTTGTCTTAATTATGAGACTGTTTAACCTCCAAATGCCTCAGAGAGATAGAAATGATAAATCTGAGCAGTTTACTATTTGTAGCTGCTTCTACTTCTGTTTATTCTTTCACGTGTCATCTCTGCTAAAACCTGATCATGAACTTTAAGTAAATCCAACTTGTCCATTGCTAGGATTGAAGCCTTAAAGTGTGGGTTCTCCAAACTCTAGATTTCATTCTACACTTAGGTATTCAGACCTATTTCCCAATGGAAGCATCTGTGCTAGCTGGGGCTAGAAGGGCTTCTAGGAGTAGTTATTGATTCCCAAAACTAAACTTCCTCTTGTCCCAATCTCAGCCAAGACATTAAGCTCAAGAACGCCCCACCCATCATGGAGAGTTTCCTTTTAGGGCTCCTTTTTTGCCTTTGAACCTCATTGGGAGCTTCTAAACTGAGAGTTTCTTATAACATTAAATTTTAAACATTTCCAAAGTAAAGGATTTGGGAATCTTAAAATTCATTTCTCCCTGGAAGCTCCAAGGATGCCAAATAAGTTTTTCCTATTCCCTACCCAAGAATCTAGAAAGAGTTTTGGGAAGAAAAGAGCCTACTTATCTACAATTGCATAACTAACAGGTCATATCCATGATTCTAGTAATAGCATCCAGAAAGTGAGGTAGCTGGAAACTTTTGAATGGGAATCTCTTTACTTAAAAATAATTGAAAATTTTTCTAAACCAAGCTGCCCGTTGCATTACTGAGTACTGAATTCTGGCTAATATTCAGTGCTGTGAATGTCAAATAATAAATTCAGTAATTAATCCACTGCTTATGTGTAATATTAATTTTTAATTTGTTTAAGTCATGCTTTACAATCTTCTTCGGGGTGTTTCCATTAAAAAATGTCAACTGAACTTTTTCCTTTAGTGAGAAATTAAAGATCTACAGAATACAAACACAATTTAACTGAGTAATGGACACTAATGACCTAAAATAAATTCATAATCTGTTCCGCTGACAAACAATTACCTTATTTGTTTAAATTATAAACAACATTTAACTCATGAGTGCACTCATTACTGTTCTCTGTGATGGATATTAACCTGTCCTTGGACTTTGCCGTGAGTTTCCCGATTTAGACCACTAAAAAAAAAAAAAACAATAGAGAATGATAAGTAAATAGGGAGAGAGGTGAGGGAGAAATGGTAATAGATTATTTTTGTTGAATTTTCAGTTTTGAGACAAGAAGACTGAATTCCATCCCCCACTGACTCCATGCATTTGAACTTGTCTTGCCTCCTCCATCTTACATCATTGATCTGAAGCCAGAGATAGAGCAATTAGTCTGGCCATCTCCTACACATCAAAACTTCCACCAAGTCTTGTATATGTCACATCCTACAGATCTCTTCATCTTTTCCCCCCTCTTAACTACCACTTCTATTTCCTTCCTTCAGGCCCACCCTCTTCCTCTATCTCTCAGTCTCTTGCAGTTATTTCCTAACTGATCATACTGCCTATAGTTTAATCTACCTTCTACACTGCCATTAAAATGATATTCCTAAAATTTGATCAATTTGATCTAATCACTTCTCTCCCCTCCCCTTCCATACAATACTTAGTGGCTTCACATTGACCAGAATAAAATCCACAATCCTTGTCCTTACTTTTCCTTATCTAATACTTAGTCATCTGTTTAGTGTTACCTATTAAAAGGTTCACTCTCATGTTCTAGCCACACTAGAACATGTGTTCTAGTTCTCTGAATGTGCTATTCTCTTCACTCTTTGCCCTTGCCACTCCTCAACCTCTGCTTGAGATGTTCTCTCTTTGTTGATTCCCTGAAAACCCAGTTTAAGTGCTACCCACTCTATAAAAGACACTTATCTATCCCCTGTCAGGACAAGTACTTTCCTCCTTTGAATTGCCAAACATCCTGGTATAGTCCTTCAGTCACATATTAATGATACAGGATTAGTGAGTTGTACTACTGTCTTTGAACTTTGACAACCTTAAGGACATAACAAAATTTTTGTATTTGATCTTCAGTATGCAGAAAGGAGCTCAATAATTCAAACTTTCTCAGTAGATGAATAAGTTAATGCAACAAGAAAACCGTAAGGAGAAGTCTGGTTTTGCATTACCCATTGGCCAGCTGATATATTGCCATTTCATTCATCAGTAAGCAGAGAATTTGGCACAATAGTGAAAAAATGTTTTGCTATAAAAATCTTCATGACAAAGGTGCACATACTTGCATCCTTGCAGGCAAACACATGCACACACCCATACAAATAGACTCTCATCTGGGAAAAATAAGTAAACTATTAACAGGTAGCAGGAGCATATCAGTAATAAACTCAATTTGTCTACTAGTTACATGCATTACAATGGCATAAATTAGAGTTTATTCTCTTAAAGAAACAAAATTTGAAGGCACACAATCCAGTGTTAATAGTCCAGGTCTAATATGGCAGCCCCACGAGGTCATTAGGGATCTAAGCTTTTCCTATTTTTTTACTCCACCATGCATGTCTTCTAGCCTCTGGTTCATCTCATGGACTGAGACGGCAGCTAGAGCATCATCTGTTACATCCACATTCTAAGCAGCAGGAAGAAGAGAAGAGAACCTGTCTCCTTCTTTTTTTTTTTTTTTTTTTTTTTTTTTAAAGAGAGAGGGAGGAAGGGAAGGAAAGACAGAGAGAAGGAAGGAAGGGAGGAAGAAAGGGAAACATCTTTAAACATTTTCTTGTTTTATTGTATTTTGTTTGTTTGTTTGTTTTTTACATGGGCTGGGGCCGGGAATCGAACCGAGGTCCTCCGGCATGGCAGGCAAGCACTTTGCCCGCTGAGCCACCGCGGCCCGCCCTGTCTCCTTCTTTTGAAGGTATCTTCCCAAATGTCCCACTCAATATTTCCACTTATACTGCATTATCTAGAATATAATAGCAAAACCATATTTAGCCACAGCATAAGATGGAAAATAGTTTGTCATTCAGGCACATTACTCTGGACATCTGCTTTTTATCAACTTTAGTGGGAAATATATGGTGATAATATTTCCTTGTTTTACTTTTATTAAGTCATTTAACACATCTTGGGTGGTGCAACCATGGCTCAGTAGCAGAATTCTCGCCTGTCATGCCGGAGACCTGGGTTTGATTCCTGGAGCCTGCCCGTGCAAAAAATAAAAACTTATTTAAAAAAAAAAGCCATTTAGTGTTCACCAACAACCTTATTAGATAGGGATATAACTATTCCCATTTTTACAGATGAGGAAATGTAGGCATTAGGCACAAAAAAAGGTAAAGTCATTTGCCCAGGATCACGCAGCTGGTAACTGTTAGAAATTCAGACCTAGGCATGTACCTAGGAAATCATAAATCTAAGAAACGTTTGTTATTTGCTTGATGAAATGGATTTTTACTTCTTATTTGAAGGCTGTATTTTTATATATTTACTGAACATTTGCTATTTTCCAGAAAATATGCTAGGTTCAGGGGAATATATCAGTGAGCAAAAGAGTTAAGGGGACACATAGAGTGGATAAACAGATTATAGGTCATGAACTGTGCCGTAAAATAAGTAATTAAGATGTTTTGGTATAAAGTGTATCAGCCAGGTCATGCTAGGAGGTTATGCTTCCATAACAAACACCCCAACTCCCTTCCCCCAAAAGCCATTCATTTCCTACTCATGTTACTTGTACATTGTAGTTAACAGAGGAATTCTGATCACTGTGATCACTTAGGGACAGTCTGAGAAAGACACCGTCCCCAACCTCAATGACCTCACCAAGAGTGCTGTCAGTTTCACACTCATAATTAAATTCTTCCACCCAGAAGCAATACATTGACACATGTCACTTCTGCTCCCATTTCAAGTTACCTGGCCACATGTTGAGAGGACCATGCTTCAGACACTGGGGATAAGACTAAGAGAATAGCTTGGTTTGATGGAGAGCTAGAAGGGGATTCTCCATTGGGAAGCTGGAGAGATTGGCACCCTCATTCTCATTTGTGGTCACCTGGCCCCCCTGGTCATTTTCTCTCCCTAACACTATCTGAGAGAATCTGAAAGAAGCAATTCATCACTCTGTCAAATGCTTTGGTTTCCTAAAGCTGGGATGTTAGTAAAGATTTTCTTCATTGTGTATAATTTTAATTAGAATCATTACTTGATTCTTGGGAATATTTTACTATCACCATTCTAAGTTTTCTTTGGCAGGCTGTGTCTATGTGCCTATTGCTTTGTTTGGATTTAGCAAAAAGGAAATGAGCATCTTATTTCTTATGCGATATAATTGGTCTATATTAATAATTTCACAAAATGGTTTCATTACCTAGGGAATTATTTTATTTTTTTTTTTGAAAACTGTGATAAAATTTGTGGAGTCATCCATCTTCTCCTGGTGCCTTCCCACTCTTTGAGTCTCTAATGGTTTCCATTATTTCTTCCCTTGTGATATACCTCTCTAATTTTTCTTTATTGCTCTGTGGTTGCTACTGCATTGCTGTTTTTGTAAAGAAATTGTGAAAACTGCTGTACCCTACAGGTTTTTTTGTACTGATCTATATTCATTTTTTATGAACAGCTACTAAAGCAGAATTAATTTAAAATTGGCCAATTTGAAGCATTCCCACCTTCTAAAAGTGGAATTTAGCCAAGTATTTCCTTTAAGCAAACAGAAAAAAGAGAACAATAATTTCTGCGTTCCATTAGTGAAATGCCAATGGATTAATTTTGTCCTAAAAAGAACCCTTTCTTGTTTTCAGTCTTTATGGTATGAGTCAGTTTAGCTTATGTTCCTGGCTCAGTGACATGGCTCAGCTTGAATTGAATGCATGTTGTATCAGACACTGCTGTTTCCTCACCTGATAGCTATTCTCCCCTTTCTTACTAACAGAGTCTAATTATACTCTGGGTTGGAATATGCCCAGCTAGGAAATATATTTCCCAGCCTCCTTTGCTGCTGGGATAGTCACATAACCAAGTTTTGGCCAATGGGAAATAAGTGGCAGCCGCCACACAGGGTTTCTGGGAAAGCTCCTTAAAGGTTAGGCTGATTTAGCTGGCTCACACATTTGTTCTTGCCTTGCATTTCTTTCTTCCGGGGTTACAGAACTGATAATGGTTCTAGACCAACTAGATCAGGTCCATGAGATTATATCAGCTACTAACGTGGCTCAAAGGAAAGAAAGAAAGAAGCTGGTCCCTGATGACCCCACTAAACTGTCATAACAAAGCTGGGCTGCTAACTTCTGTAGTTCTCATTATATGGGATATACAAAATAACTAGTTCTTCGTAGCTACTGTTTATCAGGTGTATGTTTCTCAGAATCTTAAGATCAATTTGGGCAGAATTCCAGCTTAACACTGAGTCTTAAAATCTAGAACATAGAATGTCTCTCCATTTATTTAGGTCTTTAATTTATATTAGCAATATTTTCTACATGCATTGCATTTATATGGGCTAAATTCATTTCAAAGTATTTTATTATTTTTGATGCCATAATGAATGGAATTGTTTTCTTAATTTCAATTTTTAATTGCTCATCACTAAGATATAAAAATACAAATAATTTAGGCATCCTGTTCTATTAATTTGGGACATTACATTCTTCGATTTTCAGATGTTAAACCAATGAGTAAACCAACATTAAGATGTTTATCCTTGCCTCCTGATGAACATCCTTAAATGATTCCCTCTCCTTGAATATGGGCAAAACCTGTGGCTTGCTTCTAATAAATAGACTATAGCAGATATTACTTGAAGTATAATACTGCATGATCATATGGTATCAATTTGTAATGCCTGCGTAGCTGGAGTCTCTCTCTCCCTTGCTGGCTTTGAAGAAGCAAACATGCATGTTGGGGAATCCCATGTGGCAAGGGTCTGTGTGCAGCTTCTAATGACTGAGGGGGGCCTACATTCAACAGCCAGCAAGTCACTGCATCCCTCTTCCCTAAACCACAAGGAACTGAATTCTGCCAACACCTTGAGTGTGCTGGCAGATCTGTCCCTCATCAAGCCTCAAATGAAACTGCAGCTCTGATTAACACCTTAACTGCAGCCTTAGGAGATCTTAGGCAGAGGACTCTGTGTATGTGTGTGTGTGTATGTGTGTGTGTGTTCATGAGATAGGGTCTGTGGTTTTCTTGTGATGTCTTCTTTAGTTTTGTTAACTGGGTAATGCTGTCCTCAGAGAAGGAATTGAGAAGTTTTCCCTCCTCTTTATTTTCTGGAACAGTTGTGAAGCATCAGTATTACTTATTCTCTAAGAGTTTGATCTAGGTCACCAGTGAAACCACGTGGGTCTGACCTTTTCTTTGCAATTAAATTACTAATTAGTGTGTGGTCTGCGTGTGTGTGTGTGTGTGTGTGTGTGTGGTATACTACATTTCCAAGCATTCTCTAGTGTGTTCCTTTCTATGAAGCCCCATTCTAATTTTATGATAAACTATTCTCTTGAAACCCTGTAGGTTTCTAACTTCCCTTCAGTTTCTTGCAGTTTGTTTTCTTTGGATTTTTGTCTTTCACTTGGTCTGTTTGCTGCCACTTTTTTCCATCCTGAGCAAAACTGTCTCTTCTACCAGACTGATAGGATTGTCCATCCTTGGAAACAGAAATTCTTGTATCAAAAAAAGTTTTTCTTTCTTCAAAAAATATTATGGTTCAGTCTATATGGGGCACAAGATCATGTTTGTGACCCATTTTTCTATTGGGGTATTTTTGGGGATATTCAAGATATTAGTATTCTGCGAAACCTATTTTGGGAAACACTGACATATGTAATATCTACCTATCTATCTATATCTCTATATATGTAATTATATCTATTACATATATAGATATTATATAGAGAGATGCTATGCTTATGCTATAAATGATTACAATTTTCAACAATTAGATAAGGTCAAAGGTAAAAAATAGTCCAAATGTGCCCCACTCCCTCAAATTATTGTGATTTGAAAAAAAAGTCGAGAAAAATAACATTGAAACTGTTTTGCAACTACAAATGCAAATGCAAACTTTTTGCATTATAAAACGAAGCAGTCCTAATAGCTCAATGAAAGATAGTAGGTGGCTTAGAAATCTGCATGACAAGGGTGCATTTGAACTGGTGCCTAGAAAAATGACTAACAACAGTGAAATTCTATATTCTAAAATTTAAATTGTTCCTTCATACTTGTTTCAAGATTCCAAGGGGAAATAAAACTCAATTTCAAAAATAAACCTTGCAGTTTAAAATGAAGGCAGGCAAGTTTTCCCGTGTGTGGAAAGGGCTTATTTCTAACCTGCTATGAAATTAACCAGCTTTTCAAAGGACAGCATTAACAGGCAGTGAAGGATATTTATTCAACAAATATCTGTGGATGCTTCTTCTATGTGAAACCTCTAACCTCAAGCATCTAACCATTTTTATTGGAAAGCTTCAAGAATAAACTCAAGCAAGCTGTAGTAAATGCCTTATGAGCTAAAGGAGCTCAGGGGAAAGAGAAGGCACATTTAACTGGGATGAATAGAAAAGCTTCCTAGTAGCGATAATATTTGAGTTGGACTTTGAATTATGGCATCAAAGAACCAGAGAATTTTATGTTTGGAGATCTAGGGTGTTCTAGTTTGCTCTGCCTAAATGCAATATACCAGAAATGAATGGCTTTTAAAAAGGGGAATTTAATAAGTTGCTAGTTTATAGTTCTAACATCAAGAACATGTCCCAATTAAAGCAAGTCTACAGAAATGTCCAATCTAAGGCATCCAGGGAAAAATACCTTGGCTCAAGAAGGCCGATGAAGTTCAGGGTTTGTCTTTCAAGTGGAAATGCATGTGGCAAACATAGCACCGTCTGCTAGCTTCCTCTCCTGGCTTCCTGTTTCACGAATCTCCCTGGGAGGTGTTTTCCTTCTTCATCTCCAAAGGTCACTGGCTGGTGGACTCTCTGCTTCTCGTGGCTGTGTCACTCTGTGCTGCTCTCTCTGAAATCTCCTCATTCTCCAAAATGTTTCCTTTTTTATAGGATTCCAGTAAACTAATCAAGATCCATCTGAATGGGTGGAGACACATCTCCACCTAATCCAGTTTAACAACCACTCTTGATTGAATTACATCTCCAGGGAGATGACCTAATTATAGTTTCAAACATACAGTACTGAATAGGGATTAGAAGGAATGGCTGCCTTTACAAAATGGGATTAAGATTAAAACATGGCTTTTCTAGGGCACATACATCCTTTCAAACCAGCATCCAGAGGTGGCAAACTCAGGTTCCATGCAGATAGCATATATATCAGATATAAGTCAGATACCATATACATAAAAGATGTAAGTTAGAAATAGTGGGAGACTGTGGTGAACTAAAGGGTCGTCATGGTAACTGCAGGAAGCAGATATTTCTCAGCTCTGACATGATTGCTAAATGGGAACACAGGCCCAGTGTTACCAGATTTTCTGAAATCTTTTCCTAAGTAAAACTGAAATTTCAGAGCTGGATTTGAAATGTACTGATTCATAAATATTGGCAAATAAATTCATGTTTTAAGCATCATGTGGGGTAAATTTGGCCTACTTTGTGACCTCTACTTTAAGATCATCTAGTTCAACACTCACTCCCTTCCCCCCTTGATGGAAAAACCATGGATTTCCCCTGTGGTTTTTCCATCAGGTGGTCATCCACCCTCTTCTGTCCTTTGGTGATGGTCATCTCCATGCCCAATAAGGCAAGTTGACTACTAGAACTTTCTTCTTTATATTTGTCCCCAGAATGGTCCTACTTCTTTCTATGTACTACAGAGTTCTTCTTCATATGGTGCTTAAAGTAATTGAAAACAGCCAATATGTTCCTCATAAACTGTTTGGTGCCTTCCACTTGTGCTGAACTGGTTTTACATTTCTCACCACTTTGGTTACTGTTGTAGATTCAGTGATCTGGTTTCCTCAGTGCAGGATACCTACAACTAAATCAAGTGAGCTGAGTATATAAGGAATATTACCTCACTTGTTCTGGAGAACACAGGTCGTATCAGTCAGACACCCATGCAGGAAACTGAAATCGTCTTAGGTGTTTTAGGTAGAAAGGGATTCACATAATATAAAGTCATTAAAGGGGAGGAGAGGGAGACAGGATGCTCCCTCTGGGCTTCAAAATCATGTTGCATTCAGAATATATAGATTTGATAAATAAAAACTAGATGATAAAATGCTAGACCCAAGAATTGCTCTTACAATAGCGAATTTGAATGTTAATGGACTAAACTCACTAATTAAAAGACACAGATTGACAGAATGGATTAAATAATGTGATCTATCTCCATGCTGCTCATAAGAGATTTATCTTAGACCCAAGGACACAAACAGATTGAAAGTGTAAGGATGGAAGTAGATGCTCTATAGAAGTTGTAACCATAAGAAAGCACAAGTAGCTATAGTAATATCAGATAAAACAGATTTAAATGTTCTGACATCATAAGAGATATGATTTTCATATGTTAATTGTAAAAAACAGTTGTATCTTTATATTTTCCTGGAATAAAAAACTTGAAAACGTCCAGTAACATAGGTTATTATTGTAGCAAAGTTGATGTTTCTAATAACTTTCTCCCTGATTTTTTGAGAACATATATAGTTTTGATAGTCAATCAAATGGTATTTAAGTTAGGGTTTAATATTTAGAATTCAAGAAATTCTTGTATCTGCATTTCTAGATTTTTTTTCCTGGTTTGCCTAAAGGTTTAAATTGGTTTATGAAACTTACTGTACAAACACAGGCTTTATAATGATTATATTTTATCTATTATGCCTATGGAAAAGCTAACCAAGATATCCATTTTGGGTGGTTAAGATTTTCATACATTAATTGCAAAAACATTTGTATCTTTATATTTTCCTGAAATCCAAAACTTGAAGCTATTCAGTAACATAGGTCATTACTATAGCAAGTTTGATATTTGTAATAGTTTTCTACTTGATATTTTGAGAACCTTCACAGTTTTGAAAGCTAATCAAATGGTATTTGTTAACATTTAATGTTTAGAATTTCAGAAACTTTGATATCAGTATTTATAGATATAGGATAAGATGCTGGACCCAAGAATTACTTTTACAGTAAGAATTTTGAATCTTAAAGGACTAACCTCACTTATTAAAAGATACAGATTGACAAAATGAATTAAATAAAATAATCTAACTATATACTGTTCACAAGAGATTTATATTAGTGCCAATGATACAAACAGATTGAAAGTGAAAAGATGGAAATAGATGTTCTATGTAAGTTGTAACCAAAAGAAAGCACAAGTAGATATAGTAATATCAGATAAGATTTTGAATGTCATGATAGCATAAGAGATAAGATTTTCATGTTATTTGCAAAAACATCTGGGTCTTTATATTTCCTTGAAATAAAATGCTTGAAAATATTTTTTTAAAAATCATAGCACCTTCAAAACAGAATTATTCACAATACCTAAAATGTGGAAACAGCCCAAATGCCTATTAACTTATGAATGGATCTGCAAAATGTGGCATACTTATTTTATGTTCTTTAGGCATAAGAAGGAATGAAGTACTGATGCATGGTATAACATGAATGAACCTTGAAGACATCACACTGAGTGAAATAAACCAGTCACGAAATGACAAATAGTGTTTGATTTCACTTCTGTGAAATATTTAGGATATGCCAATCATGGAAACAGGAAGTCGATTACAGTTTATCAAGGGCCTGGGTGGTGGGTGGCCCAGCGTGAGTAGGAATGGGTGTGTACACTCAGTAAGAGAAGAGTTTCTGTTTGGAGTGATGACAAGGCTTTACTAATGGATGGTGATGATGATGGTACAACATCGTGAATGTAATTAAGAACCACTGAATTACATATGTTATTATGATAAAAAAAATTTTTTAAAGATTGCGTCATCTTTTAAAAAGATCAAGATCAGGCGCCCACAGCTACAATCCAGAAATGAGGAAATCTCTTTTGGTGTCACAACTGCTCCAATCCACAAGCAATGGCATGAGGAATCTGGAAACTGAAAAGACTCATATGCTGGAGCCTCCCTGCTCATCAGGCACAGAATAAAGAATGGTCTCCATCTATCTTCCAGCCTCCAAATCTCACACACTACTGTATCTCATTGATAGAATTGAAAATGCATCCCCAATCCAATCTCAGTAGCAAGGATAAAAGATTATATTTTTTGATGTTTCTGTTAGCCCCAGCAGTACAGTAGAGAGCATAGAAGGGTGTTAGAGTGGAAGCTGAGTTTCAGAAAACTACTCTAGCATACTGTTAGTAATGAAATATGGAAAACATTTAGGAGGATTTATGTGGGATGGAAAGGTCATTCAGGATGGAAAGAAAAGGGAAAAGGAACTACTATATGTTAGGAACTGAGCTGGACAACTTATAGACAGACATGAAGTCAAATCATGACTCTGGGTTTGAGTCTCAGCTCTGCCACTTACTATCAATGTGAACTTGAACAAATTACTTAAAGTATCCAAACCACAAAAAAGGATACGGCCAATGAAATTGTGATAGGAAAGCATTTGCATCTTTCCTATCCATTCTAAATAAAGACACCTGCTCTGTGACATTGTTAGCAGGAAATATACACTGATTATGATTTATTGCTTTACTTATATTAACCCATTTAATACTCTCAACAACCTTATACATTAGGCATACTGTTATACCCATTTTTGTAGATGAGGAAATTGGGACACCAAAAGGTGAATTTTCCCAAGGTCGTACAGTTAGTAATTGTTAGAGATTTGCATCAAGGCAGTATGAGTTGGGGCCCTGCCCAGCTCCCTTCACATTCTACAGCCTCTAAAGGAGAAAAGACTGACTGAATGGGAAGCAGAGATTTTCTCTCTTTCATTTTTGGAGAGATGTATTAAAGAGAAGGAAAGGAGACGAGAGAGAAAAGTGAGACTTTTCTAAATATTGTTGTTTTCCTTTCATGATATCTGAGGAATGCAGAAAAAACCTTCAGTTCTTTTAAAATCAAGTTTTGGTGCTGAATAGTGCCTGTTATTTTAATAACCACAAACCAAACTGATAGTAGACCATGTGGGTGAAACCATTATAGATATTAGATATAATCTTCCCCCAAATTTGACTGCTCTATAGTTTAGGCCCCAAAAGAAGAATACTTTTAAAATTAGACCCAGCTGGCCCACAGTCTGAGGGTTAATTTTTTGTCTGGACTCATTATGAGTTAATGCAGGATCCTTCTTAATATGGCTGAAAATTCTTTCTTTCTTTCTTTCTTTTTTTTTACTTTTAGCAACTTTATCAGAATTAATTCATGTACCATACAATTTATCCATCTGAAAATCACAGTTCAATGTTTTCCAGTATATTCACAGGACTGTGCAACTATCACTACTATCTAATTTTAGAACATTTTTGTTACCCCCCCAAAAAAATTCTTTACCCATTAGCAAGTTGCTGCTTATTCCCAACACCTTCTCTTTGTCCTAGCCAACCACTGAAGTCTGTTTTCTGTCTCTATAGATTTGCCTATTCTTGACATTTCATATAAACAGAATCAAGCAACATGTCACCTTTTGTTTGAAAACATCAGCCTAATGTTTTCAAGATTCATCTATATTGTACCATGTATCAGTATTTCATTCCTTTCTATTGCTGAATAATATTCCACGGTATAAATATACCATATTTTCTTTATCCATTCAGCAGTTGATGGACATTTGCACTGTTGACACTTTTTGGCTATTATGAATCATGTTGCCATGAACACTTGTGTAAAAGTTTTTGCATCGATGTCTGTTTTCATTTCTCTTAGGGATATACCCCAAAATGGAAATGCTGGGTCATATGGTAAATCTATGCTTAATCATTTGATGAACTGTTTTCCAAAGTGGCTACACAATTTTACCTTCTTATCAGCAATGTAGGAGGGTTCCAAATTTTCTATGTCTTTGTCAGCACTTGTTATTGTCTAACTTGAGTTTCAGCTTTATGTTTTTAGAATATTTACATATGATTCATGTATATTCCAGCATGGGTAGAAAGATCAATACCACTGTTACTCTATTAATATTTTTTTGGGGGGGTAGATTTTTTATTCAGTGTTAAATCAATGACTTTATTGCCATTACCAAAAAAAAAAATTATGACTACCTTTCTCACTTCAGGGCTTTCTCCTGGACAATGGTGGCCTGTATATTCCCCAACAAGCCCTCATTCCAGCATTTCACTCTACTGGTCTTCCCCAACTTATCCCTTCCATACCCTCACCCCCCCCCACACAAACACACATCACTCCCACCCTTTCTCAATTAGTCATATCTTGTATTTTAGGAACAGTAGAGCTTAATCACAACTTACAGCCTCATTATACTTAGCAGAACACTTATAATCTTAAATAACTCTAACCTAGGCAGAAAACTGACTGTTTTCCTCTATCCAGGACTAAGAAGGAAAGTGAGGCTATTTAAAGAATATTAGAATAGAGGTTGGGGGGGCCACGGTGGCTCACTGGCAGAGTTCTCACCTGCCATGCTAGAGACCCAGATTGGATTCCTAGTGCCTGCCCATGAAACAATAATAATTATAATAGTGGTTGGATCAGATGGTGTTTTATAAAATTGTATTTAAACCAGTAAAAGGAAATAATTATGAGGCTTAATTTATATGAATGTATCTTATGCAATGCTCAGCACAGAATACCTAAATCATTACTTTGTATTAGACTTATCCAATTTATAAACTGTGCTCTTAACTGAGCCAGATACCTCACATGCTGATATTATTGGGGCAAGAAGGATGCCGAGACATCATACTTACATGAATTCCAGGTGCATACATGATCTGCCACTTCATCCTTTCTTCTACCCAGGATAGTATAGTTGAAGCCTGATGATAAACTGATGTTTCCTTAGAGGGCCTCAAGAAGCTTGATGATTTTGCTTCTATCCCCATGAGATGATCTATGCAAAATGCCTGGAAAATTTCAATACATACCAATGCCTTCCATGGCTCTGTAGTTTCTTTTTAAGGAAGGTCAGTCTTTGTTTTAATGATGTCTACACTCGTCTCTAAGTATTCGTTCCTAAGAGGAACCTGAAGGGGTCTATCTATCGAAGAGAGTGGCATGTTGAAATGTCCCACTACTAATATAGAAATGTCCATTGCTCCCTTCAGTATTGCCAGTGCTTGCCTCATGTGCTTTAGAGCACCTTGATTGGGTACATAGACATTTATGATTGTTATTTGTTCTTGGTGGATGATTCATTTTATTAATATATAGTGTCTGTATTAGTTAGGGTCCTCTTGAGAAACAGAATCAACAGGGAACACTCTAAAATATAAAATTTATAAAAATGCCTCATGTGACCATGGGAACGCAGAGCCCAAAATCCACAAGGCAGGCTGTGAAGCTGACGATTCCAATGGAGGGTCTGGATGAACTCCACAGGAGAGGCTCACCAGCTGAAGTAGGAAGAGAGCCTGTCTCTTCTGAATCCTCCTTAAAAGGCTCCCAGTGATTAGATTCAGCATCACTCATTGCAGAAGACACTCCCTGTGTTAGTTAGATTCAGTTGTCAACTTGGCCAGGTGAGCATACCTAATCTTGTTGCTGCGGACATAAGCCAATGGTACGTGAACCTCATCTGTTGCCAATTACATCTGCAGTCGCTAGGAGGCGTGTCTGCTGCAATGAGTGACGTTGTACTTAATTGGCTGGTGCTTAAATGAGAGAACGCAATGTAGCACAGCCTAGCAGCTCGGCATTCCTTATCTCAGCACTTGCAGCTCAGCCCAGGCCTTTGGAGATGCAGAAAGTAGTCACCCCGGGAAAGTTGTTGGAACCCAGGGGCCTGGAGAGAAGACCAGCAGAGACCATCTTGTGCCTTCCATGTAAGAAAGAACCTCAGTGGAAAGTTAGCTGTATTTCCTCTGAAGAACCAACAAAATAAATCCCCTTTTATTAAAAGCCAATCCATCTCTGGTGTGTTGCATTCCCGCAGCTAGCAAACTAGAACACTCCCCTTGGCTGATTACAAATGGAATCAGGTATGGATGCAGCTGACATGATCATGATTTAATTCTATGAAATGTCCTCATTGCAACAGACAGGCCAGTACTTGCCCAACCAGACAAACAGGTACCATTACTTGGCCAAGTTGACTCATGAACCCAACCATGACAGTGTCCTTACTAGTCTCTTATAACATCTTTGTATTTAAAATCTATTTTATCAGATATTAGTATAGCTACACGTGCTTTGTTTTTGGTTATCACTAGTAAGGAATATCTTTTTCCATCCATTCACTTTCAACCTATTTGTATCCTCAGGTCTAAAGTAAGTCTCTTGTAAACAGCATATAGATGGATCATATTTTTTAATCCTTTTTGTCAAACTGTATCTTTTTATTGGGGATTGTAGTAGTTAGGGTCAAGATGTCAACCTGGCCAGGTGGTGGTGCGTAGGTGTTCTATTGCTGTGGATTTAAATCATCAGCATGTGAAATTCACCTATGGCTGATTACATCTTCAGTCAGCTAAGGGGAGTGGCCTCCACAATGAGTGACATTTAATTTGATCAGCTGGGGGCTTAAAAAATAGAGTCAGAAGAGAGAGAAGCAGCCCATTAGAGCTCAGCACAGTCCAGGATAACCCATCTCAGAACTCAGAGTTGACACAGACCCAGACATTTGGAGATGCAGAAAGGAAATGCACCAAGGGAAGCAGTTTGCACCCAGAAGCTGGGAGAAAATGTCAATAGCCATCACTGTGTGTCTTCCCAGGAAACCAAGAAACCCAGAGATAAGTCAGCTGCCTTTCCTCTGAATAATTGTAAATTTGTAACTAAATAAATCCCCTTTATAAAAGCCAATCCATCTCAGGTGTATTGCATTCCAGTAGCCTTAGCAAACTAAAACAGGGAGTTGAATCCATTACCATTCAATTTTATTACTATAAAAGCTGTCTTTGCTTCATCCATTTTATCCCTTGGCTTTTATTTGTCCAATCTAGTATTTTTATCTTTTTATCCTTTTAGTAACCCGTACTGATAATCATCATTTCTATACTCTCCTCCAACTCTCTCTCTCTTGTCTTTTTTTTTTTTTCAGCTGACAAATTCCCTTTAGCATTTCTTCCAGGGCAGGTCTCATTAAAAATTCTCTCAGCATTTGTTTATCTGTGAAAATTGTACTCTCCATCACTTTCCAAGGACAAGTTGTAGTGCAACTTGATATTTAGTTTTTTGAGGAACTGCCAATTTATCTTCAACAGCGGCTGTACCATTATACATTCCCACCAGCAGTGAATAAGTGTTCCTATTTCTTCACATCCTCTCCAACATTTGTAGTTTCCTGTTTGTTTAATGGCAGCCATTCTTAAGGTGTGAGAAATCTCATTGTGGTTTTGATTACATTTCCTAAATAGCTAATGAAGATGAGCATATTTTCAAGTGCTTTTTAGCCATTTTTATTTCCTCTTCAGAAAAATGTGTATTCATATTCTTTTGCCCATTTAAAATTGAATTCCTTGTCTTTTTATTGTTAGTTGTAGGATTTCTTTATATGTACTGAATATCAGCCCCTTATCAGATACATCGTTTCCAAATATTTTTCCCATTGAGTTAGCTGCCTGTTCACATTTTTTGACAAAGTCCTTTGAGGCACAGAAGCTTTTGATTTTGAGGAGTTCCCATTTCTCTGTGTTTTCTTTCTTTGCTTGTGCTTTGGGGTAAGGCCTAAGAAGCTACCTCCTATTACTAGGTCTTGAAGATGTTCCCCTATATTTTCTTCTAGGAGTTTTATGGTACTGGCTCTTAAATTTAGGTCTTTGATTTATTTTGAGTTAATTTTTGTATAAGGTGTGAGGTAGGGGTCCTCTTTCATTCCTTTGGATATGGATATCCAGTTTTCCCAGGCCCAGTTATTGAAAAGACTATTCTGTCTCAGGTCAATGGATTTGAGAGCCTTCTCAAAAATCAATTGACCAAAGATCCAGTGGTCTATTTGTGAACTCTCAATTTGATTCCATTGGTAAATATATCTGTCTTTATGCCAAGACCATGCTGTTTTGACCACTGTGGATTTATAGCAAGCTTTAAGATCAGAAAGTATAAGTCCTTCCACTTCATTCTTCTTTTTTAGGATGTTTTTGGCTATTTGAGCCCCCTTTCCCTTCCAAATAAATTTGATAGCTAGCTTGTCCAAGTCTTCAAATTAGGTTGTTGGAATTTCAATCGGTATTGCATTGAATATGTAAATCAATTTGGGAATTTATTGACATTTAACCTTCCTATTTTTGAACACAGAATGCCTTTCCACCAATTTAGGTGGAAAAACATTTTAGCAATGTTTTGTAGTACTCTGTGTACAGGCCCTTTACATCCCTGGTTAAGTTTATTCCTAGATCTTGATTCTTCTAGCTGCCATTGTGAATTTTTTCTTAATTGTCTCCTCAGTTAGGGCATTACTTGTGCATAGAAACATAACTGATTTTTGTGCATTAATCTAGTATCCTATCATTTTGCTGAATTTGTTTGTTAGCTCAAGTAGCTTTGTTGTAGACTTTTCAGGATTTTCCTAGTGTAGGATTATATCATGTGCAAATAGTGAAAGTTTTACTACTTCCTTCTCAATTTGGATGTCTTTTATTTCTTTTTCTTGCCTGATTACTCTAGCTAGAAAATCTAGCATAATGTTGAATAATAATGGAGACATTGGGTATCCTTGTCTTGTTCAGATGTTTAGAGGAAAGGCTTTCAGTCTCTCATCATTGAGTATAATGCTGGCTGTGGGTTTTTCACATATGCCCTTTATTATATCGAAGAAGTTTCCTTCATTTCCTATGTTTGTAAGTGTTTTTATCAGAAAAAGATGTGGAATTTTGTCTAATGCTTTTTCAGCATAAATCAAAATGATCATGCGATTTTTCCTTTTCAACTTGTTAATGTGCTATATTACACTGATTGATTTTCTTGTGTTGAACACCTTTGCATGCCTGGAATAAGCTCCACTTGGTCATGAATATATAATTTTTTTAATATGCTGTTGGATTCAATTTGCAAGTATTTGTTGAGAATTTTTGCATCTATATTCACCAGGAAAATTGGTGATATGCACCTCGGCAGAGAATCCGTTTCTGGGCAAGATGGGTTTGGTGGTTCCCAGGCTCCTGCTTGGAATGACCTCAGGCTATGGGACTGAGTATTTCAACTACACTTGCCTACAGCCAGCCTGGCAGTGCCTGGCAATGCGGTGTAGCTCACTCTCTCATCCCCACCTCTCCACCCTTGCACACTGTGGGTACAGGTCCTTTACATCCCCGGTTAAGTTTATTCCTAGATATTTTATTCTTTAGTGGAGAAGACCCCTGTGGAGAAAGGATAGAGGTAGTGGGACCCAGGGGGTCTCCTTCATTGGGAATTGTCAGATCAGCTCTGCTTTTTGTTCCCATCCTCCTTCCATGGGGAGGGCCCCCAAGTCTCTTCTAAAACCAGATACCCACAGCAGCCTGCCTCAGGGGTGGTGAGTAGCCACTGTGCACCAGAGCAAGGTCTCTATGTGTGGGTAAACCAAGTCTGCTGGCTCCATGTAGGAGCTCTCAGCTGAGGACCTGAGAGGGAAGATCTCCCTAGTTGGCTGCAGAGGTAGGATGGAATGTAGGGGCATGCTGCTTCTTTGGTATCTGCTCCTGCCTGCATGTTGCAGCCCAGCCCAGGTGTTGTCATGACTAAGCAAAGACACCTCATTCTCTCAGTCATAATTTCTCCATTTTTTCATCCAAGTTCAAGTCCCTCTCTAGATGCTTATATCCAGGAAACACTGTCTTGGGAATTTTTCCATCACTTTTCTAGTTGTTCATGGAGCAGGAGTGAACTCAGCCTATCCTATTCCACCATCTTCCTGGAAGCCCAGTCAATGCACTGTTGAAGCAGTAATATAACAAGAATTTATGGCATTCTAAAAAAGTTTGAACATAAGGCACCTAATCTCATTTGTGATTTCTTTTACAAAACAAATCTAATTACAAGATATTATTAAAATATAAATTCCTATTCTTAGACTACGTTTTGCCATTGTCCAATTTATACTGTGGCCAGGCAGCATCACAACAGAAAATTATTTTTTTTCTTTAAGGAGGTGCCTTCTAAATTTAATCCAGTTATTCAAAATACAACCTAAAAGAGACATAGCTGGCACATCCTGAGTTTCCCATGGCTGGGCAATACTAACAAAAATCATGAAGACAGAACATCAAGGTAGGACCTTTTCAAAGTCAATAGGTTCTCTAACTTCAAAGCAAAGAAAAACCATGAAGACAAGACATGCAAACAATGAACTCCTTGATAACAAATTGCTTCCTCAATTCAAAGAAACAAAATACAAAACAAACAGGAAACTACAAATCTGGGGTCACAGATGGTGGGATTCAAACCCTCTAAGTCCACATTTATGACCCCAGACCAATTCAACAATCTTCTCGGCATGAACACTCTGATAAAGTGAAAGCAAACGCAGATCAGAAGAGAAACTATCATACACTTATCTAGCACAGGGAAAGCCCTAACCTTAAAATCACCCTCACACAAACACACCTAGTGTCTGCCCACAGCAGAAGCCTCACCCAGAATTTCCAACTTCAGTCCCCTAGGGAAATCACTGGGCAGCTGCTAGACATGGAGGTAAGGGGTCCAGAAACACCCTGTGGCAGACGGGACATGGATCAGGGCTGCATCTCAGGACAGCAGGGGGTTCCCAATGGAATCACCAATTCGATGCCGCAAACATGGCTCTTTCCAATAGAAGGATCCTACTGTTCTGGTGCTACAAAGGAGAAACTTGTTTCCCAGTGTGAAAGTGATTTTATTGTGAGTGCACTGTCAAGAAATTGGAGGAATCTTCCCCAAAATAATTCTAAGTGAGATGTGGGTTAGGGTTTTTATAGGTAGAGAAAAGGTTCTATGGTTAAAATTAAACTAAGATATATTCATGGATTGTTGAGCTCAGGTTTACTTCTTATATGTAGAATTCCATGATGTTAAGTAATCAGCCATGGAGATCTTCTTTCTCTTGGCATCCCATAGTCTGGGGCAATTTTATTTGTGTCTTGTAGACTAGATCTGGCTTCTGTGGGAGTTTCAAAACAAGACTTCAGTTAAAAGTTTGCAAAAGGAGAAGAAGTATTATTTAAGATTATTATTTAAATAATTTTTAAAATATTATTTAAAGATACTAGACCATTCCTATTATTATGATTTTTAGCTACTGTTCTAGTTTGCTAACTGCCAGAATGCAACACACCAGAGATGGATTGGCTTTTAATAAAGGAGGATTTATTTAGTTAAAAAAAAAAAGGCAGATAACTTTCAACTGAGGTTCTTTCTTATGTGGGAAGGCACAGGGCGATCTCTGATGGCCTTCTTTCCAGGCCTCTGGGTTCCAACATCTTTTCCTGGGGTGATTCCCTTCTGTATCTCCAAAGGCCTGGGCTGAACTGTGAGTGCTGAGATGAGGTATGCTGAGCTGCTTGGGCTGTGCTATGTTGAGTTCTGCCATTTAAGCATCCAGCCAATTAAATCAAACATCATTCATTGCCTCCTAGCCGACTGCAGATGTAATCAGCGACAGATGAGGTTCACATGTCATTGGCTCATGTCCACAGCAATAGAACGAGGCACCTTCACCTGGCCAAGTTGACACTTGAACCTAACTACCACAGCTACTTATGTTTCTATAAGCTTTTTTTTTTAACTAACAGAGGAATAGAAGTTCTCTGAGAGTTGTCCTGGCTGCTGCATTCCAAATCCTCTCTGCTTTATTCTGCAGTGAGCTTTCTGGATTGTAGTGGAAGAAAACAAATAAAAAAGAAAACACATACACAACAACAAGAGCAATATTAACTCTGTGTTTTATTCATGGTTCACAACTTATCTATCATTGTCAACGAAAAGGTAATTTATCTTGAAAAAGAGAAAGAAACTAATATTTTTTATTGCCTACTATGTGCCAGGCAAAACAGCTACAACTTAAGCTGTATTCTCCTGGTTCTACAGGCATTTTGTCTCAATAAACAATTATAAAATGAAGATATCTGCCCCTCCTGCCAAAATCCTTCTCCCCAGTCCACTTTCTACATTATTGTCATTCCTATTCAATATTTTTATCATTCTGCACTTCCGGGACAGCATCTCTGCCTTAGCAAAGGTTTTGCTCCATCCAAGGGCCATCCTGTGGCCAATGACTGGCTAATGCAAAGATATAAGGGTTGCCTCTTTGCCTTAATTTGGGACAGTTAGGTTTTAACCCAGCAACATTGCTTTCTGCAGGATAGGCTAAGACCTCAATTGCAGTTGTATTGAAATTAGCTTCTCCCTCTACCTAATCCTTTTCTCATTCTTTACAGCTATATCTCCTGAGAGCACTCTCAAATAATTATTTGGCACAGAACTTTCCATTTTAGAAATTCTTTGCAAGAACCCAATTGAAGATATCTAGCCTATCTGGATCTCAGTTCCATAATCCATTAAATGGCAATAATATGAACTACCTTGAAAAATTACTGAGTGGACATTTTTCATTCCTCCAAACTCCTCTCAACATTTAAGAAATTGGTAAAGAATAAAAATTGACACTCCCCCCTCCCCCAGATAGAAGCTGAAAATGCTAGACAGTTGTTTTTGCAGACTTCATTTCAGGGAGCCAAATGACATTGACTGTCCCATAAGTTGCCCCCATCTCATATATTTTCTCAGGAACTGATGATGCAGCAATAGTAACAAAGGCCACAAGGGTGAGTTCTTGAAGCAGAAATGGCAATATCATTAATGGCACAAGCAGCAGCCCTCAAGTTCAATTTCTGGCATAGAATTTAATAGTGGTGCAAATGAAGCATCTAGTTTTGGTGACAGCAGCAATAATTTTTCTCATCCAGATCAGTTTCTGTAGTGTGGATATTTTTCTAGGCAGCTTATTCTTTTTTATTTATTTATTTATTTTCTTAATTTATTTATTAATTAAAAAAATAAAGAAACAAAATAAAACAGCATATATAACCAGTAATTCACAATATCATCACTTAGTTGCATATTCATCATTTCTTAGAACATTTGCATTAATTCAGAAAAAGAAATAAAAAGACAATAGAAAAAGAAATAAAATGAACACACGAAAGAAAAAAAAAGATTATACTTACCATACCTCTTACCCCTTGCTTTCATTGATCACTAGCATTTAAACTATATTTATTTTAGCATTTGTTCCCCCTTTTATTTTTATTCCATTGTTCTACTCCTTTGTTGACAAGGTAGATAAAAGGAACATCAGACACAAAGTTTTCACAATCACACAGTCACATTGTGACAGCTGTATCATTATTCAATCATCCTCAAGAAACATGGCTACTGGAACACAACTCTACATTTTCAGGCAGTTCCCTCCAGCCTCTCCATTACATCTTGAATAACAAGATGATATCTACTTGATGCATAAGAATAACCTCCAGGATAACCTCTCAACTCTGTTTGGAATCTCTCAGCCATTGACACTTTTGTCTCATTTCCCTCTTCCCCCTTTTGGTCAAGAAGGTTTTCTCAATCCCTTGATGCTAAGTCTCAGCTCATTCTAGGGTTTTTCTCAATCCCTTGATGCTGAGTCTCCGTTCATTCCAAGATCTCTGTCCCACGTTTAGGCAGCTTATTCTTGAGACTGTTTCCCCAGCCCTCCAAACATCTTTGTGATATATCCCATTGGGGTAAACCTCTTCTAATAATCTCCTTTTCTGCTAAGTGCATCAAAATCAGCATCTGTTGTTTGCAACTATCAGCTGACTGATACAGTGAGGATTAAATGAGCTAATGTTTATAATGGATATGACATAATCTATAAAGAAGTTGGCAGATGGTTGATTCATTGTAACTATTATGATTTTATAGCCTTCCTGGTGGTTGTATAATTATTCAAAGCATGGCTTTGATCATTACAAGGATTAATTGAATTAATAAATGGGAAATACATAGAACAATGGTTTACATATAATTGGCACTCAATAGATGTTTGTTAGTAACATTATTCTCTTTAACCACAAAGTATTACCTGTATATTAAATTGTTAACTCAGGCAGGGTATAAGAGTTTGGAGCTTGGCCTGATCAAAGCTGGTTTTGTCTGACAAGGTGTCAGAAGTGGGATCTGAACCTTGCCCTCCATAAAGAGACCTGATTCCATCTATCTGGTGCCATATGTGCAGTAATCTCTGTTCAACTGCTATTCTAGTGCAGTCACTCACTGTGCACATATATGAAGCTGAAAACTTTATAACCAGGGAAAATTGATCTGTTTACTTTCAAGCCACAAGCTATAATGTCAAAGGGGAAAGCCTGCAGAAGAGATGTGTATGGTTTCAAAGTGCATTCATGACAGCATTTGTCAGAAAGTTTTCCGTGCTTCATATTCTCTGGGTGTATCCAGAAAGAGCTATGATTTCTTAACATTCTTTATGTACCACAAGGAAACATTTAAAACTCCTTGCATGAAAGTTTGTAAATCAAACATTTGGAAGTTGTCTCTTTGATGAGGGATGTGCTGTCCTAGATTTCACCAAGCAAAATTTTTCTGTTTTCACGTCCTAAAATGCTTTTCATTTATTTTCACTTCATTAAGGTCTTAATTTACTGAGACACAAACTTTCCAAAGGTTAGGGCACATGAGCCTTAATCAGAAGACATGATTCAAATAATTTTAAATTATGTGAACAGGAAAAACTCAATTAAAATGAAAACAGATAAACTCTCTAAATTTATCTATTTGCTTCCAGAACTCAAGCTAAGGATATGCAGAAAGACGTGCTTTTAAGTGCATAGTAACTAAATATTTCATCTATATTTTAAAGCATAAGATGTCGTATATGCTTTGAGAAAGGACTAATTATTTTCTCTAACGAAACTGACTTTTTAAATTACAAAACAATGGGACAGTCTGTTCTACTTCCTCTATTTGGTAAATTTGGTAGCTGAGTGCCACTGAGGGCCTGGCCTGGGCTTCCCCAGTGAATGACTGTAAGGCTGTCCAGGAACCCATGAATGTCCCTCTTCTAAGGCTCTTTCAACAATCGCACTATCAACACAAAAGCTACAATTTGATCTCCATTTGCCCAATTCCCATGTACATCTCAACTGATTAAAAACTTGAATAAGGGGTAAAGGGTAACATTTTTGTCTTCTCCACAAATCCTAACCCCAAGGTCTTGATGATGTCATTGAACTACTGAATTAATCAATCCTGGATCTACCCTATTTCTGGATCACTTGTAAGGTAAGAACAGTAGATTCTGCATTGCTTAAGCACCTGAAGTCCAAAGCAAGTCAGGTGACAAACAAGGCATTTTTCTCCACCCTAACTATCTCCTTCTTACTTCACAGGTGTTAAAATACCCACTGCAGAATTTCACCCCTTCTTCTTTTTCCATTCATTCAAATATTTATCAAGCATATTCTGTTTCAGGAATTATTCCTCCCATGGGATATTGTTTTATTATTAATCCCCGCTTTCTCCTATATCTTTAACCTTTCCCTATCAATTTTTTCCTCACTTTCAAGCTTTAAAATTTTCTTTTCTAACAACACCATGCCTCCCCTCCAAAAATCATAATTTGATTCCATAGTACACTATAGCTAATAATCGTTCACATTTTCTTTAAAGTCAGGCTTATTTTCAGAGTTGCCTATGATTACTAGATACATGCTTTTGGTTTCCATTCATTCTTTCACCTATTTCATCCCAAAAGACCCAAGGACTCTGCCAACATTGCTCTTTCAGAGACACCAATGGCTTTCAAGTTGTCTCCCCCCTCACCAAAAACAAAGAATAATCTTTCTGACCCTGTCAGCACTTGGGCTCACTGACCACTCTCCCTGTGTCCCCTGTTCTCCCTCATGTTCAGAACAGCCATTCTCTGATTGCTCTGAAATTTCTACCTCAGCTGTTCACATAAACCCCTCCTCCTCTTCTCATCCTGTAAATGTTGGCTTCCACTGTCCACATTTTTTTGCCTGTAGGATCTTCCCCTTTTCATTTCCATCCAGATAGGAATAAAAATACCCACCAAATCTCATCAGATTGTTCTGAGAATTAAAGGGACAATGACTTTGAAAGTGCTTCAAATTAAGTAAAGTACTTTAGAGAATATCATGCAAGAAGCATACATTCTTTTATATGCTGGTTCTTCATGTGACTTTTTGCCTGATGACAAGCAGAAGCGCATTTTGAGAAGGGTGTCCCCTGAGATAGGGAGGCTAAACTGGTCCGTTGATTTGAGGCTGTTATTTTGATAACAGTGTGTGGTGAATAAAAGCAGTCTTTTTTATTTTATTTTATTTTGAATGCTTTCGTATCTAAGGATTACATTGTCAGAGGATGCTCCAGCCAATTTGGATACTTAACTAATATAAAAAATATATACAAGAATTCTAGATGAAATGTAACCCCCTGCTTAACTGAATACATAGCACTGAGCTCAAAATCAAGAAAGGAGAAGTTCTGGCACCAGAAATGAAGAAGAAATATAAAGTCAGAGCACTGAACGGCATCAAAATTGAGGCCCAAACTAAACTTAGGTCTAAACAGCTTGAATGCCTACCCAAGGAATGTTTCCCCTGCTTGTAGAACCATGGAACTGAACTATCTGAAAATTCAGCAGTAATGTAGGGATGGTCTATGTGTGAAATGGATTCTAGAAGAACTTTGTTTGCCACCCAGGAAAGGTACAAGGACCCTGATATCAATTATGGCCCTGAGAGAAGAAATAATTACCTCTGAGAAATGACATAATAGCCCTCTTGAAAAGTTAGTTTGCAGATTTAGCAATTATGCTAGGGCCTGACTTTTGCAGCATTGATACGCATAGAAAAGAGGTCTGAATTTACTTTCCTCTGATAGTGCACAACTGAAGTTTAGTCCAAGCTGAGGGAAGCATATGGGCCCTGGCAGAGGCAAATTCAAAACATTCTGGGAACAATCTTCCACAACTCCACTACTTGGGAGAAGAAAATCAGCCTGAAAAGGACAATTATAGAATAAAAACAGAAAGTTATAAAGCACAAAAATAAACAAACTATCTGATAAGAGAATTGGTATCCAAAGACATGGAAATAATAAAACCATATAAATTAGACTCTAAAATAAGTGTGTTGAAAACATTCAAAGAGACAAAAAAAGAAATAAAAAAGAAAAGCCAATATGAAAAAGGGAACAGGCATATTGAAAAATAATAAAATACAAATTTTATAAATGAAAAATAGTCATTGTGATTAAAAAAATCCTTAAATGTTGATTTCACTAGATACAATTTAAGAGAGAATTAATAAATGAAACAAAAATATGAGATAAAGATGGAAAATATAAAAGATAAGTTAGAAGATTGAGTATATGTAATGGAAAGGCATATATATATATATGAGTTCCTTAAGGAAAAAATAGATTTAAGAAAGGAGAAGAGATAGTCAAAGAGATAATCGCCAAGAAAAGAAAACATGAATCCTTAGATTGAAGGAGCACACTAAGACCTGAGCTGAAAAAAACAAAATAAAACACAAATCCACACATGGATATCTGGTAGTGAAACAGTAAACACCCAATGTCAAATTAATAAATGCTACTAGAGAAGATAAACATTGAGTTCCTGATTTTCTTAGCTAGTGAAAATAATATAAACCAACAGATTATACAAAAATTCTTCCTTGTAGCTGAGGCTTTAGTACTATAGCAAGTTCTTTCTGATATCTGAGGAATTTAAAAGAATAAAGAACCAAAACTTTATGTGGATGCACTCATCAGTAGCTGGATCTTGAGCTGACTGCAGTCATCCTGCTGCCTCACTGTGTGACTCTTGGTACCTGCTGAAGGTGGCAGGACATGGGGCCTTACAGAAGCCATCCTTGGCTTCGTCTCAGCCATGCCCACTGTTCCTATCCCTCCATCTCAATCTATATGCTTTTTTTTTTTTTTTTTTTTTTAAAGGAAAGACAGAGAGAAGGAAGGAAGGATAGAAGGAAGGAAGAGAGGAAGAAAGGGAAACATCTTTTAAACATTTTCTTGTTTTATTGTATTTTGTTTCTCCGTTTTTCGTTACATGGGCTGGGGTCGGGAATCGAACCGAGGTCCTCCGGCATAGCAGGCAAGCACTTTGCCCGCTGAGCCACCGCGGCCCGCCCTCAATCTATATGCTTTTTGGCTCAGAGCTTTCTGAGAGAGGGTGAGGCAATTCAGTGTTGGATTTAGAAGAATAAATACTAAAATATCCTCTAGGAACAAGAATTTATCTACTTTAGAATCCAGCACCCAGTGCAATACTCTATTTTGTCCTTTTCCCACTGAATTTCTCTTTGACATTTACCTAAAAGGATCACTCTCTCTCTCCTTGAAACTTTCTTCTCCCTCGGCTTCATCTCCCAATGGCTACTTCTCTTTTTCCTTTTATCTCCTCTTCCTTCAATATGCCTGGCTTCCTTCCTTGACCTGCTCCTCTCTTGCTCACACATTCTCCCAGGCCAACCTCATGAGCTCCCATGGTGTCAGCTGCTCCTGAACTGGTGTCACCAGTCCAGCTCTTCCTCTTGTGTGCCTGCCCCACAGGCATATCAAACTCAACATACCTAAAATGAACTTACAGTTGCCTTTCTTTCAAGTGTACTGCATTCCCCTTTCTCTATGTGAATCCTCTTTCTGAAGAAGGTTGCCAGCCTCTCTTTAGGTGCAGGCATTGGGTTGCAAGGAGTTCAAGCTGGAACTGAATGGAAAGGGGAGATACACAGAGGTACATCCAAGTCACAGCTCTCTAGAGAGAACTGATAGCGACAGATCAGCCAGGTCCCAAAGTTTCGCTCAAACAGGCAGAGGGAACATCCAAATGAAGAAACAAATTCAAGAGGATCCACTGCTCAGAAAGAGAGGGGTTAGTTCCAGAGAAGGTTGTGTAAAAGTGGGAGAGTCCAAAGTGTTTGCCTCAAATGGGGCTTGGATTTGCTTCTATTTGCAGTGGGGTGTAATAGTGAGAAGGACGTTTGGCTGCTAAACAAAGGAAACTCAGTCTCTTAGGTTAGAAACTTCAGAATAGTTGTTTACTTCTTCCTTTCCTTCAATCCAAGTGCCTCACCCTTTACCAATATATACTTTTTTAGTTCTATCAACTGCCTTACTGCAGGCCCTTCATTCTCATTTGACCATTTCCATAGTTGACTATTTAGTTTTGTGGCCTCTAATCTTGTCTCCTCTAATTCATCCATCACACTGCTCCCAGAACAATATTTTCAAAATCAAGATAGGATCATGTCAGTCCTATGGTTTAATCCTTCCGTGGCCCCTCCTATGAGCCATATTAGCAGCACAACAATAGTATATCAGAAAGTGTGAAAGAAGGATTGGACAGGAAGGCAGCTATTAGAACACTGTGTCCAAATTTCTTAGTATGGCTTACAGATTCTGCTTCATTTCTCTTGCCAATCTCATCTTCTTCCTCTGTAAGGGTCAACTGTGCAAAATTGCTGCGTTCCCCTAAATTAGTCATGCTGACACAAAACAAATGTTGGTTGAATTTAGATTACTAAGGAAATAGCTGCCTGCCCTCAAAGCCCTCTGCCCATGGTATGAAAGATTTTCTGGATATAAAAGATCTCCTATGAAAAGTCTTCCCTGGGGCTGATCTTGCTCATCAAGACTGTGGGTTCCACTCTGTGGCCCTGGGGAGGTTGTGGGGAAGCCTCGGAGCTAAAGCAATACAATGTGTTGAGTGTGGTAGGAAGTAGAGAAATACTGCTCTTTTTTAGATGGAGAAGTCATTATAATCAGAATTGCTATGAGTCCTCGCTTCTGATTCCTAGATGTTAGGTGGAGACTAAAATATTTGCCATCCAAAAGTTGGAAACAAACAAAAGCTGGGCTTTCTTTTTTTCTTCTTTCCTTCTTTCCATTTCCTAAGTTCTTACTTAAAATCGCTAGCCTAGGTAAAACACTTATTATCATTTTTGAACTTCCATATATTTCCAGAGAACACTGCACAGAAAACAAATCCCTGATCACCCCACTGCTTTATTTCTGTTTTGTAAGTTGTTCCTTAGTCATTGTATTTAATACAGATTTTTCTGATGTAATTCATTATCCTTAGCCATAGCACTGCCTCCTCTTATCCCTGATTCTATGAATGCCTGGAATACAGAGAGGAGAGCAATTTAATCAATTTCTCTTTTATGAATCTGATTTGGGAAGTGACTTTTATGTCCTCCCATAGACAACTATAAAACAAACCTTAGTAATGAACAGAATCTGGTGAACCCCATTGCCTCTGTCACCAGATGGGGCATGGCAGCTGAGCAAGGATCCATAATAGCTGGTGATGGCTTTTCCAGGGCAGAAACATGCTCCAGGGCCAAGTGGTTCTCATAGAGGGAAAGAGCCCTTTTCCATCTAACCTTAAAAGATGGTAATTCAAGTTATCATGAATCAGATGGGCAGTTTAGTCCTCAATAGCTATTTTACTCGATTCCTTTCTACCCCATAACCCTCTGTTAGGGGAAAAAAATCACAAGAATCACCTCCTTTCCAAGGAGCCAACATGTTCCTCCCAGATCACACAGGAGGAAGGATGGACCTGCTGTCAAACGTTACCATCAGTAGAGAGCGTTCACCTCTCTTCAGCGTCAGATCTCAAATCCCCTGGTATGGAGAAAGCTCAGATTTGCCACCAGGGACTCAGAGAAAGAAGACAAGTCAGTCATCCCTGATAACATAGAAAGGTGGCAACAGATGCCCTATTACCCCTGGAGGCTGATTCTACATCTCTAAGGAGGGCCTGCTTTCTAACAACCCCAATGCCTCTCAGCCATCCTCACAATCTCCTCTCTGCAATTCTGTTCTCTGCTTCTCCCGACACCTTCCTCCTAGTTTCTTCTGCCTCAAAACTGAAATATCAATTGCCTTGACTAATATGCATTGCCTTGGATTTTGTGATCTGAGCCCTCCTCTTATGTTTGAGAAGTAAAGGAGACAAACAGGAGGAGGGAATGGTTTGTGCACATTTCATGGATAACTTGAAGGGTCTGCGATTTTTAATTCAAGTAAAGCTGCAGAATGCGAGATTGACATCAGTGGGATACTGAAGAACAGGAGGCTTGATGTTCCCCAGTATGGCCGTATTTGTAGGAGAGACTTGTTTGGAGAAACAAATCATGTTTAACATAGCTTTTCAGAGAGAGACTCAATATAATCACCAGAAATTGCGGCCCAATTGAAAATGCTGGTGTAATCGGTGATGAACAGAGTGCAGTCCCGTTGAGAGCAGAGGTAAGAAATGCTGATATTATTACATTTTGGAACACTACCACTTAAGTGAAGACCCATATCTTTATTTACAGTAATGCATCTGCCTCCAGACCCCAAGAATATAGCCAGATTCTATACTGAGATGCAAACTATGCAATTTCTTCCCAAATAGCTCAGAGAGCATTCTGGCTGCTTCAGCTTCCAGCTCCCAGAAATCTGTTTTGACATTGTAGTTCCTGGTTTACAGTTTACAAGCTGTTCTTTTCAGCTGGAAGTGAATAACGTTCCAAATGCAATCTTGTTCTTTTTGCAGAAGCTATGGCACAGCTACTCAGGCCTCCTGAGAAAGGAGACAAGAATCTCCTATAGCCTGAGGAATCCTGCGGGAAAGATTCAACTGAGAGGTAGCATGCCTCAAGGAAATTCAGAAACAGGAAAATAGCCCATGAGGCTCTCTTCCTAAAAACACCCTCTAGCTCCAAGCTGTGCACCAGGAGCTGGCAGCGAGCAGGTGTCCCACTACCTCTCAATGAGCTCATTCACTTCCTCCTGCAGATTCTCACCCCAGCATCCCTCTCCCTTTCTCCGCCATCAAACTCCCCTGCAACCCAGATGGGTTTTATTTTTAGCCTCTGTTGAGATTATGCCATTGCCTCTCCACGTTTTCTATTTTACCTTATTTATCTATATCAGTGTAACCCATTTTGCAGTGGAATTATTTTATTCATTCTTGCAATCAATTTTTGTTTCATTAAGCATAATCATTCAGAGAGCTGGACCATAATGTCCTCCAAGGCAGGGCTCTGTTTAGTTTTGCTTTCTGCAGCTCTTGGCCTGGGTGGGGCAGATATATAGATGCAATGGTATGCTGGCAAACTCATTAATTGGGGAAAAAAAAAACAGGATTTGTAGTGTCTCCTGATGTTTGTAGTAACACTCTCACCATAGTCAAGATATAACCTACAAATGTAATTTGCAGAATTGGGAACAGATGTGCAGTCTGTAAAAGCTAGGTGGAGAACAAGTCTCATGGATGCCAAACTTACAATGTCCTTCTGAGATTTAAAGTATTCTATTATAGAAATCTAAGGTAATCAAATTCTAGGTGTTTTACTAACTTGCTTAAACTTTTAGAGTGATGGGGTATCCTTCCCTGACTCACACCCACTAATTCTATTTGTCTCCCATTTTAAGCTGTACTCAAGCAGACTATAGAGATTAAAGATAGTCATGAACTCTTTGAGCCTCCTCCCCCGAGAGATGGGATCTATGTCCCTTTCTTTCTTTAACTGCTTAACCATAGAATATGGCAGAAGCGATGCTGTGCCAGTTTCCGAGCCCAACAGTTTAGAGAACAGCAACTTCCATTTCCTAGCTCTCAGAAATACTCACATTGTGAACCCATCTACCAAAGTGTGAGGAAACCCAAGTAGCCCCATGGGACAGGTTCACGTGAAAGGAACTAGGGTCATTACCCAGCTGAACAGCCTCTCTTAACCGAGCTCCCATTCAATAGCCAGCACCTACTTACCAGTCACATGAGACCTCTTGAAAGCAAATGCTCCAGCCATAGTTGAACTGCCATAGCTGCTGCCACATGAAGCAGAGATGGACGATCTCTAATAGAGCTAGCCCAATTTGTAGATATCTGAGCAAAATGAATGATTGTTTTTTTAAGCCACTCAATGAATATGTGGTATGTATGTAGTAACGGGTAATCAGAACATGGACTCTTCGCTCTCTCTCGCCATTACCACCCCACCAAAATTAGCCCATTCAGTGGAATCCATCTAGAATGAACCTTTTCTCCCTCATTATTCTGGTCTAATTCACACTGATCTTAGTGAGACATCTGAAATGTCACTTCCTTCTCCTCAGCCCTTCTGCCACCCCTCTGGGTTAAGTATCTCTCTTCTCTGATCCATAATACTGCATGAATCACTTACCATGTTGTTCAGATCCATGGCCCTTATCTGAAATCTTTGGGGTCAAATGTGTTTTTTAGTTCACACCATTTTATATTGCAGAAAGGCAGCGTGGTACATGATATTAGGTATTATATAAACTTTGCAGTGGGTTTTGTAGAAGCATCTTCTAATCAAATATAGTGATATATCAGCAGTGAAATAAATATTCACATTAAGCGAAAAATAAATATCAGCTATAAATAACCTCATGTTAAATCAGGCCAGTTTTTATTGCCAAGTGATTATAATAAAAAAACCCCATCAGTTTTCAGAACTGTTTGGATTTAAGAATTATAGAAAAGGCAATGGGGACCTGGGTTCTAGATCAGTGAGATCATCTGTCTCTTCTGCTGAGCACTGAATTCTTTGAGGACAGAGGCTGTGCAGCTCATCATGCATCTCTTCTGCCTGTCACACTGCATGTTCCCAGTAAAATCATGTTGAATTCATTACATACACATACACACACACACACACACACACACACACACACCACTATCGGGATTATTGACACAACCTATGGTTCTGGAATCCTGTTTGTTTTTCTGGGAAGGCTGTTTAACCAGAAAACACCCTGTACCCTCTGCCTTGGACTTATTTGGATCAAATTTCTGAGTTACAGTCCTTTGGTTAATTATAGTGAGATTTGGTGATGGGTTGGAATTGAGAAGGAAAATGAATTGTCATTAAATACTGAACAAAAAATGGAACTCTAAATTGCTTGACACTATAATCCATGATATAGGGACAAGATGTAGTAGTTCCATTTCACATTACATATGCTATTTAAACCTCATTTGGTAATCATGGTTCAGACCATGATTTCCAATCAATAACTTGTTATACTTAACTTTATGCATACAGAATTAGAGAAAAATTCATCAGCAATGCATTTGATAATTCTCTGAAAGTATTTAGATGACAAAATAAATTCTTTCATCACCAATCTCTAGCTCTTCTGCATGGTTTAATATGCATCAGCTTAGTATTTAAATGAAGATAATGAATTTTACCACTTGAGAATGAGTCATTGTAAAATCCAAGTCTTAGAATTTGCAAGGTCATCAAATTCTTTAATATTGACTTTATTTATTCAACTGAGAGGATTCCATTTCCATATGATTGATATTTGAATTGTTTATTTCCAAAACTGTGTCAAACTTTGAAATAAATTTAGATTTTGAATTATCTGACATACAAATAATAGGAGAAAGTATAAGAATAAAGAAGTTTAGATCCTGAATGTTTATAAATTTATGACAGTGAATTTAAGGAATGAAATGGGGAAGGGCTGAAAGAACACTACACACCAACATAATTAAAGCTGGTTCCATTTTGGTTGCTTCTAACATTGGGCAGACCATAGAGCTAAGTTTCTTTTTGCAATCTTTATGGAAATTGTCAAAGAGAATCATTCATAGTCCATGCTTGGCTTGCAAAATCAGGTTAATTAATCAGCATTCTTGGCACACTGTCAATTTCATATACTAATAAATTTGGGTGCTTGATAGAGCTTTGGGCTTCATTACAATTGCATAAAGCTCAAGTGACATTTTTATGATTTAGGAATAACTTTTTAATTTACACCAAAGAGCTGTTTATGAGCAGTTTCAATTTTCTGTAGCAGTTGAATAGTCAGATTTCTAGTTTCGTTCAATAAAAGAAACCTCAATCTTAGAAATGGCTTATGTAAAATTATGGCCACAAAATCATAGGCTTATGTCATTCTGAAATGAAGATGGCATGTATACAAAACTGCATACTCAAAAAGAGTTTAAAATGAGGCATAAAGTGTATAACTCTTTGCTAGAAGCTGTATTAGATGCAAAAAGAGATTTCTATCTATCAGGAACATTTGTATTCAAATAAAATTATGGCATTTCCTCATTTTTCTGTTTAAATTTCATTTTGCTTTTATATTTCCTTTTATGGGATTTCAAAAAACTCACTGAAATAGATATAACTTGGGAAATCACAGAGTCAATGTTGATTATTATTCTAGAAGCTATAATCTGAAGCTGTTAGTCTTATTTAAATTATTCTAGAATGAAGAACTGTCTAAGAGACAGGTTATTGCTACTTCTCAGCTGAGAACACTATTCTTCACCTCCCAGCTCCCTAACCCATCTTGATTTGAGACAAGAAATAACGGGCAGTAGTCCTCTGGCCTCATCACCCCTAGCCCACCGGGCTCTGGGTCACTCCTGCCATTACTATGGCCTGACATCTAAAGGTTCCATGGGTGCTCCCTCTGTACCTGAGCTTCAGTCCCACACGCGTTCACACACACCCTTCCACACATATACACGCTCACACACACACGCTCAACTTGGTTCACACACAAGCCCTAACAGGTACCCTCAAACACACACATGCTCATATCACATCCTCCCCGCAGTGAGTTTTAACTGAAATTCAAGATGCCCAAATAGTGTCACCTCAGCTGGGAAGGTGATCTAAGCTGTCAGAAGTTCGGCTTGCTCATCTGTATAAAGGGTTTTCTACTCTGTTTGGGCTTTTGCAAGATTAAAGAGATTAATGTATGTAAAATTCTTAGCACTATGCCTAGCACATGATAAATTCACAACAAATGGTAATGGTTATTAATAGGCTAGGCTCTTTAATCATACTTGAACTTCAATGCCTGCTCCTGGCCCCAACCATTGTGTCTCATTTTTGTAATTGGGTTTTGATTCCATTCCAATAGCTGTGTCCTCATCCAGGGCATGCTTGAGGCTCCAACTCCACCATCAGGCCTCTAGAGCCTCACCTTTATCCTTAGTGGTCTCTCTCCATGGATACTCTTCCTATGTTATTTGCCTGATGTGAATTCTATATGTCACCTGCCACCTCTACTGGCAGATCTTGGCCTGATCACTCTCTTACCACCTCACCTCTCCGAACCAGCTGTGAACCACCAAATCCTGAGCTACAACACCTGCTCCTAATGGTATAGTCAGGAGACAACCTGCCATTTCTAAGCTATGTGTTCATTTAACTATAAATATAAGATTTACAGGATTTAGAGTAGTAGGGACACTTATCAATTACAGTAACCTCCATTTTGCTCAGACAGTTTTGAGAATCAGACACTCAGGAACATTCCCTTTTTAGAGATTCCACAAAAGTTAACTATAACTTCCTAATTAAAAATATCATTTATAAAAAATAAATCAAACCAAAAAATCTACTGATATCTATTGTTAATGATTTAAGAGGTACATGGTGATTTAAAGTAACCATTGCTTATCATTCTTATCTTATAGATGAAAACTATTTAGCTCAATTGGGCCTAATAAGTACAGTTTAGAGGCTATACATAGATGTTTCTCAGTGAGGTTTCAGGCCACTTCCCTTGGATCAGGCAGGCCTCTCACCTCAGTCATTAGATCTTGGCTTAATGCTTGTATCACATAAAATATTAAGAGAACAATGAGTCTAGGAGATTTTAGACGAATCCCTAAAATCATTTTTTAAAAAGTATTGATGCAATTATTGCACATCTATCAAAGCAGTCTAGGAGATAACAAACATACACACACACACACACACACAGACAAAGATTGTAGTTTTGGTCCTCACCATTCTTTCCTTAGGAACTATGTGTACAGATAATTTGTGTGTGCATGTGTGTGTGTGTGTATGCTGTATGGCAGGGGTCACATTTCATTATTTTTCAATGTGAGTAGCCATTATTGCAGCATTTTTTGCTGCAATTTTTGTTGTTTGTTTGTTTCCTTTTCTTGTTTATTTGTTTTTGGGAAGTGTATGGGCCGGGAATCAAAACCGGGTCTCCTGCATGGCAGGTGAGAATTCTACCATTGAACTACCCTTGCAACCCCTGTACAGATAAATTTTTAAACCCGTAAGCTCATTATTTATCAGGGAATCAAATGTATGAGTCATTTAGAAGTTAAAAACCCAGAACTGATAACCTGAGGGATGAAGAAAAGGGATGAATCAAAAGTGAAGCTAAAGTTTCAAAACTGAGTTTAACAAACATTTAGTGTGAGACGGATTTATGATTTTGACATATGAAGATCTGGTGAGGATACAGTTTCACATCTGTATTTGAATCTCTAACATAGATTCTCTCACGACAATTGCGCAAATCGTATAAATTGTGAGTCTTATAAAGATTAGATGTGAAGGTCAGTACATTTGAAGAAGGTGAACTTAATCATCAGAACTTTAAAATTTGATGTGTTCAGCCTTATCCTTGTAAGTACCTGTTATCTACATGTGTCTTTCTCCCACCTATTTCCATCTTTCTTTATTGATAATGGACTAACTTCATGACAGTCACTCAATGGTTACCAAGTGTATGGAAAGAAATCAGTAGAAAATGGATTTCATACCAGTCCCGGGATAGCTCCACCCTAGAGCTCAGGAGGCCTGCTCCTCAGGATACAGTCTGTTGCTCACGAATTAGAGAGAGGAACTGAATTCAGCTGTGCTTCTGTGGTTTGCTCACTGCACTGTCCTCTGCGACATCATAGCACAAGCATGGAATTTCCCTACATGTAGACTCCTGGTTATTTTTTGTGGCAGAAAACAATGGGGAGTATGGTCAAGCCCCCAGTAGTGGCTGCAGTAGCAAATTGGTCAAATCTATTAGGAAGGACAAATAATATAAATAAAATCATTGTCGTCATTTCAAGTTGTCTGGCTTCTGGATTTGTGGACAAATCCTGAGCAACAACAACAAAATGTTTCCACTTGTCAATTTTAATATTCCCACATGATACATTACTTTGAGTAACCCAATTCTCCTATCTAGTGAATGTCATGGCCACTGTCTTTCCATTGTAATGCTGCCTGGAAATCTGATTCCATGATTAGAGTTGGTGAAGTCAACCATAAGCATCAATATAGTAATTAGGAAGAACTAAGAACTCAACACTCAGAGAAATTACAGGATCTATGGCAATGAAGAGAGCAGCAGGAGAGGCAGAGTCCAGGGTCTCAGAAAAAGAGGAAATCATATTAGACTCAGCAACCCCTATAAAAACCCAAATGCTGCAAAGGGAAGAGAACCTTTTCAAGTCTTATAGCCACATTGCCTTTACAGACACTTGATAAAGTGATTCAAACTCCTGTAGTATAGAATTGACTTGAAATATTGTCATGTGGAGAATATCCAAACATAAGACTCCTAGCGTTATTTTACAGTCTTCATAGAGCATTTATGAAGGCAACCATTATATTGTGGCTTAAAGAGATCTTTAAGATGTCACTATGACATAGTTTCATCTCTCAAGAAGTTTCTCAAAGTCAATAGGACTCATAGCATTGGTATGTCTAGATCAGTTGTTAAATATATTGAATATCACTCAGCACGCAAACAAAAATTTGTGGTGACATCCATATTCTTTTTTGTAATGTAGCAGGAAAATGATGCCCTATACCATACCACACACAAATCAGTTTGTGACTTCTTAGACTTCCTTCAAAGAGGAAAATATGCAAGCAATTCCCCTCTTTCTTACAAAATGTGTCTTGAAAACATACACAAAATTAGTTTGTTTTAAATTCAAGTAGAAGAACTTCATGTGTATGTGTATGGGGAGGTTGTTCTCATAGAACTAAATCATAAAAGACTTTTAGAAACAGTCTTCAATGATGTATTTCTAATATTTCATTTATTTTTAAATTTTAATCTTTTTCTTCTCAATTAATAATAAAGTCAGCCAGCTTAATTCATTAAGCATCTAATTGAGGCAAAAAAGTCACTGCTTCAGCTCATCTAATGATGATCTCAATTAGGTTGAGTTTATGAGAAGTGTGCAGTTTAATGCTGGCTTCAGCACTTTCATTCGTCCCATTGTACACTTACTTTTATAAAATAATAAGGACAAAAGACCATGGACTATCCACATAACTACACAAACACGGCTAAACAAAGGTGACCAGCCACGTGAGAGCTCAAACCATTTATTCACTGAGGACCAAATCTGAATTGTGACGAAAGGCAGTTGGAATACCAACGTGTAATATGTGAAAGAATGTTCAAATGCCTTTAAAAGGGAGAATCTGGGAAAATTCATAAATTTAGCAGATCAACCCATAGGCGTTTCTATCTCTGTTGATGGGGAGGGGGAGCATTCAAGGTATTTTTTTTTATTAATTAAAAAAAATTAACTAACACAACATTTAGAAATCATTCCATTCTACATATGCAATCAGTAGTTCTTAATATCATCACATAGATGTATGATCATCATTTCTTAGTACATTTGCATTGATTTAGAAAAAGAAATAGCAAGACAACAGAAAAAGAAATAAAATGATAATATAGGCAAGGTGTTTTGATTTCAATAGGGTAAACCTCCTCCAACCATGACTATTCTGAATGACAAACACATATTTTAAGAATAAGATCAAAACTGGGGGTGCAAGCGTAGTTCAGTGGTAGAATTCTCACATGTAGGAGACCCAGGTTATATTTCTGGCCCATGCATGCAATTCCTAAAACAAACAAAAGAAACCAACAAAAACAAACAAAAAATGCAACAAATGGTGCTGCAATAATGGGAAAAAGAATGAAATGTGGCTCACATGGAAAAAGAATGAAATGTGGCCCCACCATACAGCATACAAAAAAAAAAAATCAAAACTGTATATATTCCAAATACAGTCGTCCAATAAATATATATTTATTTAAATGGTGGAACATTAAGGTTTAACATAGTAAGTAATGCTAAAAAAGAAATTTTGAACAACATACCCATCTGTCATTGAAGGCCTTACATGTTAATTCAGTGACTCCCAGGTCAGGAATTGCTGGGCTAGCTGGTGGGGGGTTGGGGGGGGTAGGCACCCAGCTAGGGCAACATACCCAAAACATGGGGACACGGTTTGAGAATGCATACTCTAAAATCATCTTTGCTTTGATTTGTTTTTAGTCACAATATCTCATGGACTTAAGAACTTTAAATAACATTATGGAAGGCATGAATATTTTCTGTTTGTCAAAAGAGAATATACATTAAGAACTGTTGAAAAATACTGCATTACTCCTAAATAAATTTCTAATCCTTTCTGGGTGCTTTTAAGTTGCATAAAATTTGGCATAGGCAAAGTTTATGCAATATGTTGTACAAATCAAGATTATTATGTAATTTTTCAGAGAGTCTTCTACTTTAAGGTTGGTTCTGTCCCCAAGCATCCCAAGAGGGATTTGTTAAATGTACCAGGGATCTTGCCTGGGCTTTGACATGAGTACTGAATTTCGGGGAGAATCATCACAAAATTCAGAGGTGATTTGGTTGCATTTAGGCGATATGAGCTGGGAGGGGGGAGTATCCATTATATAAATGCTGACATCACCCCAGAGATGTAAATATTTACAGCTCTTTCTCTTTTCCTGCCATTTCCTCTTGACATTTCTTTCACTTATACAACTCCTTATTCCCACTTGGGACACCATCCATGTTTATCTACTAAATCTTACCTCCCTTGCCCTCTCTCTCTCGGTGCATATACCACTTTAGCTCTGCACCCCTCTAGATCAAAGATCCTCCAAGACAGGCACAAATGGAGCCTCTTTTCCCTTTTCTATTGACACAGTTCAGCAGAGAAGTATTCCTTGCCTGTATGGTTCTGGCAGTGCCCCCCATCTGTTCCCCTAGTTGGAGGTAGCACACATAAGCCACAGACTTGAACGAAACAGTCCTGACCCTAACCTCATTATGCAGCACACTTGAGTCTGCATTAGCGAAAACAGATGGTCTGGCAGCAAAGCCACAGATGCCAATCAGGTACACTGTCGGCAAACATGTTCTCTAATCAGGCCCCTTTCAAATGGCATCTGCTCCTCTCTCCCTGTAGGTACAGTAATGATTCCAAACCTTCCATATATTTTCTATTGCACTTGGGATCTAATGACATGCTCCCAGAACAGTTTCCAGTCTAAGATCGGCTAGCTCACCCAGACTAATACAGAAAGGCAAGCAGCAGGGCTCTAGCCTAGAGTCTTGTTAAGGGTATATATACTCTCTTTCTGTGTGCGGAGCTGGAGTTTGGAAGGAGATAGAGTGAAACAAAAAGGGGCATTGACAGGGCTTGCTCCCTCTGGTGTGGTAAGAGGCTGGCCCACCAGCTTCAGAGAAAGGATACAATGCCACTAGATTAGAAGAGGACGTTCATGTCTTTAACTTATTGCTCAACTGATGCCCTAATTAAAAATCAATTTCATTATCCTATGTCTCCCATGGAAATAAAGGCAAGGAAGTTCAGGATCAGTGGCACTGAAGAGGCGTAGTTCCTTGTGTCTGAAGCAAGCACTGCTTTACGCTGCCCAGCCCAGACCCACACTCTGAATCCTCATTCTTGGCCCCCACCTCACGTCCTATTATTGCCTTCTAACCTCACCACAACTCAGTGTTCTGCTTCTGTAGCTGCTTCAACTCTGAGATCTTCCAGGGCAACGACCTCTTTATATCCTCTCAATTTAGGGTTTGGTAAGTAAAGTAGTAGTTAAATAGATCCTAAAAGGAAGGAAGGAAGAAACAAAAAGGAAGGAAAGTGCAAGTAAGAAGGGGTAAGGAAGTAATCCTCATGATACTTTTCTCTTCTTCCTGCTGCAGTTCTAAAGTACTTCTTTAGGCACCAAAGCAGTTCAATGGAGAAAGGAAAGTCTTTTCGACAAATGGTTTTGGAACAACAGACTATGGCTATAGTGGAAATAAACCTTGAACCTAACATCACACTATGCACGAAAATCATTTCAAGATGAGTCATAGATTAGAAATGTAACAACAAAGCTACTAGATGAAAACATATGACAATATCTTTATAACCTCAAAGCAGACAATGATCCCTTAACAAGAACCCCAAAAACACTAACCACAAAAGAACAACAACAACAAAAATTAATTGGCCTTTACAAAGATGGAAATCTTTTCCCCTTCAAAAACACTCTTAAGAAAATAAAAAGGCAAGTTACATAATGGAAATGAAAATGTTAGCAATCCATATATCAGACAAAAGACATATCTAGGACATATTTAAAAACATGTAACTCAATAAAGAGACCAATGACTACTTTTTTTAATGGGCAAAGACTTCAATAGATATGTCACCAAAGATACACAAATGGCCAATAAAATCATGAAAATATGCTAAAGTTATTGGTTATCAGAGAAATGCATATTAAAATGCCAGTGACATAGATTTCATATCCAATAGAATGGAAAAAGTTAAAAAGACTGACAATACCTAGAGGAGACTGTAGAGCAACTGGAACACTTCTATATTACCAATGGCGGCATAAAATTGTACAACTACTTTGGAAAACTGTTTGTCAGTTTCTTTTAAATTAAATATACTTACCACATGATTTCAGCAATTCCACTCCTAAGTATTTGCCCATAAGAAATAAAAACATATGTCCTTAAAAGATTTGTACATGAATGTTTCTAGCAGCTTTTATCTTACAGCCCAAACTGTGAATGGATAAACAAATTGTGGTTTATTTATATGATGTCTTGGGGATTGAATCCTGCCCCCAAGAAAGACATGTTCAGTCTTAACCCCCAATTCCATGGGTCTAAATCAATTTGTAAATCGGAACTTTGATGTTATTAATTAAGGTGTGGACTCATTTAGGAATATGACCTTTGAAGATCCTATTCTAGATAAGTCCTAATTGAATCAGGGTGGGCCTTAGTTGGCTGAAGTTCTTATAAGCAAAGGAAATAGAACACAGGAGTAGAGAATAGAATCAGTGGAAACCAGAGGAGCAGACACAAGGAGAGAGATTGCCACGCGATGGAGGATTGCCAGAATGCTTCAGATTCTGGAAGAAAGTAAACCCTGCCAATACCTTGATTTTGGACTTCTTGCTTCCAAAACTGAGACACAGTAAGTTCCTGTTGTTTAAGCCAACCAGTGTGTAGTATTTGTCATAGCAGCCCTGGCAGACTAAGACACAATGGCACACAACTTAGCAAATAAAAAGAATGACCTAACTATACACACAAGAACATGGATAAATTTCAAGAATTTTATAATTAACAGAAGAAGCCAAACAGAAAGAGTACATATGACATGGCCTCATTCATATGAGAAAAGGTAAAGGTAAGGTAAAAATATATATAACGATATAAACTAGAACAGTTGTTGCTTAGGTGCAATGAGTGTGGAAGGGAACGTGAGGAAATTTCTGGGGTGATGGAATGTTATCTGATTGGCTTGTGGTTATAAGGATATATGCAATTGTCACAATTCATCACATTGTACACTTAAGACTTGTGCATTTTAATGTATGTAAATTTTACCTTAGAGGGAAAACAGAAAGATGGGTGATACTTACAAATTGTTAAAAGAATCTCATTCAGTTCCATGAAAAAAAAAGGTAAAAAATTAACTTCTCAGAATATCCTTTCCTGTCCACCCTGACAACCCACATATTACACATTGTCTTTTTACCTTATTTGTTTTCCTCATAGCCTTATCAAAATTTGTAATATTTATTAAATGGTATACTTGTTTCCTTCAGTAGATTGTAAGTGCCATAGGATCATATATTTTCCACCATATGCCTACACCTAGTACAGTATCTGGCTCATAATAGGTATGCAATAAATATTGTTTGAAAGAAAGGAAGGAAGAAAGGGAGAAAGAAAGGGAGAAAGGAAAAGGGAAGAAACAGAAAGAAAGGGAGAGAGACTATAAATGGGCACATTTTTAAAAAAAACTGACAATATGCATCAAAAGTCACAGTATTTGACCAATAATTGTACTTCTGGGTAGCCAGGGTTCTCCAGGGAAACAATCTGTAATATTATGTAATATTAATTACATAATTAATTAATCTGTAATATTATGAAATTTATTATAGGAATTAGCTTACATGACTGTGGGAATGGGCAAGCCCAAATTCTGCAGGGTAGGCCATAAGCTGGGAACTCCAAAGGTTTCTAGTGAATTCTCCAGGAGAAGCTGGCTGAAGCAATATGGAAATTCTTTCTCCTAAGTGCTGAAATCATCAGTTCTCCTTTTAAGTCCTTCAAATGATTGGATGATACTTCTCTCATTGTTGAAGGCAATCTCCTCAGCTAATTTTAGTTATAATCAGTCATGGAAGTAATCAACTTACAGAGAGTTTAAAGTCATGAAATATCCTCACAGCGACAGTCAGGACAGTGCTTGCTTGACCAAACAACTGGACCATAGTGGTTAGCCTGTGGTTAAAATTAAAATCTCAATAGCTTATAAGAACAAAGCTCTACTTCTTGCTCATGCTACCTATTTTAGTTTCTTAGGCTGCTAAAAGCAAATGCTATGAAATGGGTTGGCTTAAACAACGGGAATTTATTAGCCTATAGTTTGAGGCCAAGAAAATGTCCAAATCAAGGCCTTGTTAAGGCAATGCTTTCTTTCAGAAGACCAGAGCCAGTGGTCCTTGATTCCTCTTCCACATGACAAGGCACATGGCAGCATCTGCTCTTCTCTTCCTTCTGTTCCATATTTCATTGACTTCAGCTTCCCTGGCTGCTCTGTCTATGGCTTTCTCCCTCTGTCTGAATTTCATTCTCTTATAAAGGACTCCAATAATAGGATTAATATGGGTCACACCTTAACTGAAATTGCCTTATCGCATGGGAAGGCACACAGACATGTCTGTTGGCCTTCCCTCCGGGTTTCTGGGTTCAGCTTTCCCCATGGCGATTTCTTTCTGCATCTCCAAACATCTGGGTTTACGTTGCTGAGCTCTGCTAGGCTGCTGAGCAGCGATGGGCTGCTTATCTCTCTTCTGACCTCCTTTGAAGCCCCCAGCAAATCACATTAAAACTTCACTCACTGCAGAAGGCATTCCCCTTGGCCAACTACAGATATAATCAGCCATACATGAATTTCACATGCTGATGGTTTAAGTTCACAGGACAGAACAACTGGGCACCATCACCTGGCCAAGTTGACACCTGAACCTAACCACTACAACTACCACGAATATTTGTGTACTCATCTTTGTGCGGGCATATACTTTCATTTCTCTTGGATAACCACCTCTATAAAATACCTTCACAGCAGCACCTAGATTAGTGATTGAGTAAATAACCCGGTACTATAGCCTAGCCAAGTTAACCCATGAGACTAACCATCTCAACATCTTAACAATACTATTTCAATCCATAGCCTAGTATACTGCACCATTTATTTGGGTCTTTTCCAATTACTCTCAAGAATATTTTACACCATCCAGTGAAGTTGTCTTGTACATTTTTAAATACCTAAACTGCTAAATGGAAATCATAAAAGTCCATATCCTGTAAGGTCAAGGATTAAGTAAAAGTAGACATGCAAAGCTTATTGTAAATGCATAGTAACCCACCACCAGCACCATCTGTCAAACAGGTAAAGAACTAGTGGCCTTCATGCCATGGAGAAAAGTAACCTGAAAGATTGATTATCATTTTTTTTTAAAAAAGGATTCTTTAACCAAAGTGCAATTCAGTAAGTCTGATTCCAAACCTGTCCTCTTAACCGCTATCTTATACTGTTTCCCAATCTAAAACAGTGTTACTCAAACCTCATAGCGTGCTTATAGGGCTTGTTTGTTTGCTTGTTAATGGTTTCAGTTCAGGCATTCACCTAAAAATACTTCTAGTATAAGCTAAGATGATTTTGTATTGGCTTCTCCATCCTCTGACTCCAGACCTCCACCATCATTCATTTTCCATTCCTCTCCCCCTCCTTCACACTCCGTGTTGCAGTTATTTATATTGCAAAGTCTGTGGTCCTTTAAACAATGACTCTTTATTTCAAAATAATTCTTCCCAAATGGAAATGCTAACATATTCGACACCTTGCAGGACCTTCTTTAAGGGATTAGAATGGAATATCTCCATTCTTTAAACATGAAAAGGTTAAAAGAAGATCTATAGTTCATTTTGCGTGATGAATTTCTAACAATATGCCCATAACTTAGATAAATTACATACCATCTGCTATAGTAAAATAGGGCTCAGTCAGAATAAACTGTTTAATGCTCTTGATATCATTCCATGAAAAAGGCACATTCTATTCTTTCCTCTGATATAAATTTTTTCTCCTCTGCGGACTCCCCAGGGTCGAGTATAACAATGGTTTTTAGGCACATTTCAAAGGAACAACTCAAATCATGTTTTTCTATTCTGAACCATTTTTATTTTGTCACTTTTATGTTATTTAAGTTCTTTATCTTGAATATTTCTTATGAAATAGGAGGCAACGCATTCATTCCTGACAAGCTGATAAAGTTTCGTGCATTGCTTCTGTTAAGGCAAATTCTTGTTTTAGCTATTTTACAAGGAAGCACAATAACCTCTTTTTCTCGATGTTCTCAGCTTTCTCAAGGTCACTCTGCCAGTTTTCCGGCCTCAGGAAAGACAGATCGCAGAGGAAGGAAGGAAAAGGCCCTCGCACGACTTTCTAATGTGAGCTGCAGAGATCCACAGCCTCATAATCTTAGCAGTTGCTTGGTTCTGCCAGAGATCTTCTTAGTTTTGCTACAATAACACAAATTAATACAAATTGTGCTTGGGCTGCAGGTCCAGAGCCCTGGGGGCTTGTTTTATGAGTGTGTCCGTGCTGTACACACCAAACCACAACCACAACTGACAGAGACATTACCCTTCACCCATGTCTATGAAGAGGCACCAAGGAGGAAGGAATGTTCTGTGCAGGGGCCCAGTACTTCTAAAACCTTCTAAGGAAGTAATCTAAGAGTGAGGAAAAAGAAAGGTCCTTGAAGGCTGGATCCTGAAGCTCAAACAGTTTTTCCCAGGCTCATCCTCAGCCACAGGTAAAAGGTGAACATACCAGGTCTGACAAGCCCCGTGACCAGGTAGCTCTGTCTTGGAGCTGTAAGGCTTTCTCCCTCGGGGGCGGCAGCCCTTCCAACACCCTGACTCCTCCCTGGTAGAGCCGCAGTGAATGTGTGGGAGCTGAGAGTATTCAGAATCTGTCTCCTTTCATCACATTCAAGGTTCTGCCTGTGGATTTCTGCCTCGGGTTCTGCATGGGCAGGGCTAGAAAGATCTGTGTGTGGTCAACTGGGCTCTTTGATTTGCAGTTGGCAAAAACCTTGATTTTAATTCTTGTAGTTGTAAATTCAGTCAATCTCTATTCCAGAAAAACGACTCTGTCCTGGGCAACTGGGGTTCCCAGAAATCCATGCTCTAGCTGACTAGTTTGAGATTCAGTTTCCGTGATGATTACCAGTCCCCCAACAGTTTTGGGGCCCATTTAGGTGCTGTGGGAATACCAGGATGAATAGGCAAGGGTCTCTGCCTTGAAGCATTTATAGCGCAGCGATTACTATAGAAATTATAACACAGAACATCACAATGTTCTAATAGAGGCAGAAACTGATATTTAACATCCCGCAATAAATCAATTGAGGAAAAATTTAAAAAGAAACCATGAGTTTATCAAATAGAAAAACTCTGGTATCTTCTCCTATGTCGTGAAACTGTATTGTTATTTCTATAGGTGCTAAATAGATCAAGCTCCTGTGCTAGACTGTGACAAGAAGTATATTATCATAGCCAGTGGCTATAAGTGACTCAGAACAATCTTTAGTTTCTGATAACGAAGAAGTCTTAGATTCAGACATAAAGAGATATTTTTATCCCCATTTTTCAGTTGAGGAAATTGAGTCTCAGAGGGCTTACAGGATGTGCCCAAACACATATCCAGTAAATATTTGGCGCTATAGGTAGTGTGTCCTGCACTCCACCCTTCTCTCTATCTTAGGATGAGATGAGTGAGTCTACAAGGCACAAGCTCCCCTAGAGCCCTTTGGGGCAGCATTTCTTTTGGAAGCCAGTAAAGGTCATGAAGGAGAGGGCAGTTGTACAAGTTGATGCAAGAGGAGCATTGAGAAGCCAGACTGAGAGGGAACTTGTATGCTACAACAGGTGGATGTTCCGAGGCCATTTGGCCATGGGAAGCTATCAGAGGTTAAGTGGGAAAAGAACGTGACCAGGTCCATACTTAGGAAGCTGAGGCAGGCAACCAGTCAGAAGGTCACTATAGGAATCTGGTGAGGTGAGAGAGAAGGTGAGAAAGGTCTGGTGGGGTGAGTGGAATTGGGGGCTGCTAGGGGCAAGGCACCTGCCTTGTTGAACTGAATTTGTCAATGATGGGCAAATGGTAGGCAGTTAACAAATGTTTATTGAAGGAAGGAAAGAAGGAAGTAGATAATAAAAGAAAAGTAAATGACTATCTAGAAGCACTAAGATGCATGGTGAAACATAGCATGGGCTAATTCAAAACCAGGGTGGATGTTTTTCTACAACAGTAAGGTCAAAATATTTCTTCATTTATATTCCCTGCCTTAGTTAGGGCTTCAAATGTAGGTGCAGGTGCTAAATGTGAGAGAGAATGATTTATGATAATCAGAGAAAGAAGTCTTATAAATGGTGATTTAAAAAGGAACCCTATAAACTACATTTACCTCTATTGCATTTTTCAAAGACACTATCAGAACCACCTGCCACCCCTCACCCTTTCTACTAATAACTTTGGTGAAAGTACATCCACTACTTTACCTCCCCTCTCAATTCCACCAAGTACAAAGCCATAGAGAAGAAAGAATGTCCCTTCCTTTGGGGTTCCTTATCAGCATCCCTCAGATTGCCATATGACCTACAGATAAGATCTCAGGCCTCAGAGTCAGAAAGATGTAGGCCCTCAGCTCTGGCAGTTTGTGCAAGCACGAGTCACTGATTTTCTTCCTCTATGAAATGGAGATACCAATCCCTGCCTTGCAATGTTGCTGAGAGAATGAATTAAGGTGACACTGTAAGTGGAATGAGTGATGAGGACCAATACTTGCAACTTCACTTTGGATGCCCCAGACAATGTACCTGCTTTCCATGTGATCCTAAGGTAGGTGCTGTGATTTTCTCACTCTGCAGGTAATAAATGCTCCATAAATGGCTTCTACTGTTATTTTTCCTCATGACTTCTGTCCTCCGGGGGTGGGGTGGGGAGTAGCTTTCTAGTCTTGCTCCTATTTGTCATGTGACCACTGTCTGCCACCCCTCCCAATGTAGAGATGCAGAGAATGCATTTCAAGACTGCTTTACTACAGGCCCTTAAAAACTACATAAACTGAGAAAAAACAAAACCTGAAAATAAAAACTAAAAACCCAAAGTGTGCCCCGTTTCTCTTCCTTCAATGGTCACTAGAGAATCCATCAACCTGACTCTAATCTCCTTGAAGCAGAGGCTGTGAGGCCCTGAGTGATTTGCAGAGGGTTTGTGTTTCTGTATAATACAATTAAGAATACTTTATTCACCAGACTTGTAGAGCCTGGGGAAAACAGGTTATCTGAGGGAAGCAGCGGGAACAGAGAAATTAGAGTGTTCTTTCCCAGTGTTCTTTCCCAGTGGGAGCAGCATGGGCTTTGCAAGGGGTAGATCCAGGTGGGCGCAGCTATAACAGAGCGAGAGAGCCAGAAGGGGCGCTGGCAGCCAGCCTGGCAAACCTGCGCAGATCCTTCCTCGGAAAGACAAAGGCTATGTTCCCAGACAGCTTGGCGTAACAAGAGAAGACAGGGTCAAGCCGGGAGACATGCAGGCCTGGCACACAGCAGGGCAGCAGGCCAGGGAGTTCCTGAGCCCAGGAACAGAAAAAATCTCGGCCCGCTCTGTAGGGACTATGAGTGATCTGGAAATGACGTTATTGTGGATCGTATACCACCCGCGCATGATATTTAAGCCTCTCCCGAATATCCTGGGTTTGTGTCCAGTTCAGGACATAAATGTGACCTCAGCCTTTTGAATCAAGTCATGTTTGACCAAAAGGCTATGGACAAGGGGTGCAAGGGGCGTGCAGTGGTAGAATTCTCACCTGCCATGTGGAAGATCCGGGTTGGATTCCTGATCCATGCACTCCCCCCCCCCCCCAAAAAAAAACATTCAACAAATGGTGCTGCAATAATGGGATAGTCACCTGGAAAAAGAATGAAATATGACTCCCTCCATACAGCATACAAAAAAAAAGGTTATGGGCAGAGCAGGGGAGAAAGGGGTATAGATTGATATGCTGAAAAGGTGTCAGTAATCACCTGCATGCACACATCTGTCCTTGCCAGCTCAGCTTCTCACCCACGTTCTCTTTTCTGCTTCCTTCTGAGTTCTGACAACCAGCTCTTCCATTCCTGTCATCGTGTCACTCCTGGACCTTGAGGCTAGCTCCCATCCACTGAGAATGGAATCTTAGCATTGAGGCAAAATTAGGAGACTGCAATAGCCCTACCCTTTAGCAGTTCATAATCACCCAGTGCTACTGGGAAGAGCACTTAACTAGGAGTCAGAAGACTGAAATTCTGATCCTGATCTTGATGCTTTTAGTCAATATCTCAGTTTTCTCATCTGAAATATGGGGATAATTATTCAAATTTATCTCGTGGACTTATTAAGCAGATCAAAGAATACTGAGAGCTAACCTGAGTAACACTTATTCTGTACCAGGCACTGTTTTAAGCGTTTTACTTTTAACCTATTTAATCTTTACAATAACCGTACCATATAGGTGTTATTAGCCCCATTTTATAGATGAAGAAAACTGAGACACAGTGAGGTTAAGTAATTTGTGCAAAGCAACACAACTGAGAAGGGGCAGAATTGGGATTTGAATCCAGGCTGTCTGTTTCAAGAGTGAACCAACCCTGTAAAGGAAAGCACTTGAAAGCCATAAAATGCTATTTCAAATAAGGCATCATTGTTTCTGCAAATTGGGATGCAGAGAGTGAATGGGCATTAAAGAACTGAACATGAATGAACTAGCACAAATTCACATGGACGTACAAAGGAGGGCTCACATATTAGGAAGATGCTGGGAACATTTTTGTAAGGGTTTCTATCTTGCGGCATTTCCTCTTAGATAAAAGAAGCAGAGAATTTTCAAAAGCACTTGCCTTTATAAGCTATCCTTGGCAGAACAATTTCAGGTACCTTAATATTTGCCACAATGGCGCTTTTCTCAAATAGTTTTCCTGCCATGGAAACAGTGCTTTAAAGCTGTGATTTAATATCCATTATCCAAGTAGAAAAGAGCAGAGCACTTTCATTTATGTGTTCTTCAGTAGTTTGCAAGCTCCTTGTCCACAATAGGTGCTTGGAAGATCAATTTGGAGGCTGAGAAGAAGGCAGTTCTTTAAAGTCCAGAAAGGCATTAACAGGATACATAATCTGAAATAAGTCTCGGCAAGTTTATTGTCAGTCAAGGCACACGAGACTTGTTTGTGAGCGGGTTACAAAGCAAGACAAACAAAAGATTCTGAGTAAAACTGCACCATTGAATCCACACATGCCTCATCTGATTCATTCTATATTTAACTAAAACTTTAAATTTTGAATGAATCAGGCTTAAACAAATGAAAAATCATTTGTTAGGATTTATAGCTTCTGTAGGCTTACAAAATAGGAAGATTATTTATTTTCAGGCCTGGGGCAATATTATTAGGAATATTTAAGTGTAGCATCTTTTATAGGTAAAGTTTTATTTGGGGTAGACTAGAGTCAATCAGACCAGGAAAGGGAACATTTCTGTTATTTTCTTGGGCTAAACACACACATGTGCACATGCACACACCCTTACTATAAATACAAGCATCAGGAAAGTGGTGGCTGTTGTTTGGTGTTAAAGTCTTCACAGATAGGGAGGAGTACACGTAGTCTCCTTGCCTGTCACATCGTTTGAAACAAACTATTTCTCCCCAAACCATATGACTCCAATAACTTCAGTGGCAGCCTTGCCAGTTCTGATGGAACAAGAGGCCGTGACACTTGATGCCACTAGATTGCTTGTCATCTCCACCGTCGATTCACGCGAGCCCGGTTAGGGCACTGCAGAAATCTGTCATCGGCCAATCTGCTCGGAGTGTCAAGGAAGGCAGGGCTGAAGTCTTGATGTATGAATCTTCCGTCTTGAATGTTCTCTGCTGGGCTCTGATGAATGCATAAGGAGTTAGCAGCTGAGCAGTTTTGATTAACTGTGCTGGTGTGTTTCCACTCAAGCTTCAGTGAGATTGTGTATTGTCAGTCAGCTGTCTCCTGTGTGCTGAATTCTCAATTAAGCTTTTGTATTTAATGAGAAATTCAGAGTTCTCTCACACTCTAGAGTCTCAAATGAGGTTCAAATCAGATATAATTTACAGTCTTACAAAGGCTAGGGAATATCTTCTGTCTCTGTAAGTAGCTCAGGAATGGAATTACCTTTAATGATTACAACTTCTCTTTTAATATTTACATTAATGTGTGCTCGCTAACAAGATACAAACATTTTTGCACCAAGCACATCCATACAGGGTAATGCCTATGCATATTAGTGTTCCCAGGGATGGAGCTGCTTCCTTTTAGCTGCCAGGACTTAACTTGCATTGTTTTAAGGGCAATTTGAATACATAGGATTTGTTAAAACACTGATGCACTCTTCCTATCCTTCAAAACAATCAGCAACTAGATTGCAATGGGACGTGATTAATGCAGGGCTCCCATGGAAATGCAAGCCAACATGTGTCTAACTGTTTAACAACAAACACAGATCCCATCTAATGATTTGGAATTTAACATTCTCATTAAGAGGTAAATCAAATATTGCATTCTGGCCGTACAGACCACATGCATCTAACAGCCCACAGGTCCTTCTCGTTTCCTGTAGAATGAATGTACTGCTTCTATATACAAAGATTTTTGATTGGATGTGTGGAATTCTAGCAAATTCTTTCCAAAGCTTGCTGTATGGCTTTTTTAATATATGCACTGGAATTTAATGTCGATACCACTAAGAGCCTAAAATCTACATCTTGGTAGAACAATTAATTTCTGGAGGAAAGACATGCTAACAGAATAGTAAAATCTGTTAGAGTTAAGAGCACAGATATATATGTATCCTCTTTTTAGAAACTATTTTGGACATGTTTCAATATATGTTATTGCCATTGATGTTCAGACCTCCGCTTGTCCACTTAGACTTTCCTGATATCCCCTAAGATCCCACATCACCCCTACCTTAACAGAGAGGTCCCTGCTCTGCTGATCTGGGGGGGGGAGGGGGCGGTCAAATAATCCCAAGCAATTCAAAAGGAATCAGTCAGAAAACAGAAAGCATATCAGATATTGTAATAAAAATAATTTTATAGCAGGAATTGATTAAACAAAGAGAACCAAAATGGTTAAAAAAAAAAAAAAAAAGGAAGACTGAGATAATACCGAGACAGTAACTGTAGAAGGCAGATACCACTCAATAGGGTCAGAGGAATTAAGAAAAGAAATTGAATTTATTAGAATTTATTAGTTTAAAGGAAGGCCAACTTCTGGGTGTGCAACCTGTGCAGTCATTCAGTGCTCTGTGCTCAGAAGTGCCCATACTTGGTTTATTGTTCTGCTGTTGTCATCTTAAAACACGTAATTTTTCAACAAGGGGCATGACATCTTTATTTTGCACTGAGCCCCACAAACTATGTAGCTGGTCCTGGCTTAATCATGTGAAATTGCCCTCTTTGTAGGTCAAAATGGTCAAACAGCAATTTCATGTGGTTCAAATGAACATCATAACAACTTGTGAAGGGGACTAAATGGGACCCTATACACAGAGGAAAGGCTCTACTCAACTAGTGCTAGAATCTCTTGGAGGTCTATGAGACAGACTCTAGGGGTGCTAATAAAATTGAGAACTGAAACCAAGTGTCCCTGCCAGGGTAAAGAAGCATTGCTGGGGTGACACTCACAGGAACAGACAGCAAAGAGGAATGAGTCTGTCCCTCCCTCTACTCTGGTTGTACAGTATTCGCCTGTGCCCTTCTATTGGCAAAACTGATCAGAGAGACACTTGGCAAAGGAGAGCGACATGGTTTGCAGAGAGACCCAGGCCCAACTTCACAAAAGAGAGACTAGAGGGTGGGCTTGGAGAAGAGGGACAGTAGTGTAATATTGACCATATGGAAGAAAGCTTAAAGGACTCTCTAAGAATTAAGAGTAAAACAGAAAAAGATAAAACAAACAAACAAAAAAGTAAAATGAATCCTTAGAAAGCATACACGAGTTTCTGGGAAGCTAAAAAAAGTTTTAAATTAAAAAAATCAGTAGAGAGATTGAAAAAGAAAATGGTCACTGCTGAAAACTGCTCTAATTTTCTAGAAGATTAGACAGAAGAAAATATAACATAATTGGGAACATAAACAAAAAGTCATAGAAAACATGTAAAAAAATAAGGGCCATGATAGATAGATTCAGAAAATCTAGTGTATGGAAAATAAAAGCTTCAGAGGTACAAAGAAGAAAAAAAAAACCACACAGCATATGAATGATAGTCAAAGAATATATAGAAGACAATTTTCTGGAGCTGAAAAATATGTGATATTTCAGTTTCACTGAGTCATACGCAGAATTGATGAAAGAAGACACATACCTCGATACCCTGGTGAAATTCCTGAACTCAAAAGATAGAGGAAAACTTTTACAAGTTTCCAATAAGAGAACAGATGACCTACAAAGGTTAAAAAACAAAAACAAAAACAAAAATAGGATCAAATTTCTCATCTGCAACCCAGGAAACTAGGACACATTGAACATTTATAGACTTTTGACAATTAAGGAAAGAGACGGAATTAAAATCAGGAACAGAAGAGCAAGTCTTACTTCTTCGAAGCTTATATGATTGTATATGTACTAAAATCCAAACAGTTCTAAAAGGCTATCATAGGGGCATATGAAAGGACACAGGAGCCAACCTGAAACAGCTCCCAGTACCCAAAGCTAAAACGATTTGAGCAGCAAAACAATGTAGCATTGGATTATAACCCAAAGTCTGAAATAAATATCCATGAGTCCATACTTAGATGAATAAATAATTGGATGGGTGGATGGATGGATGAATGAATAACTAAATAAAATGGGGGAGAAGAGAAAAATCTTGCTTACTGAACAATTCCAAATAATTTATGCAGATACTCCTATTCCAAGAGGTAGAGTTTAATTTAAAAAGACTGAGAGACTGTCACAGACCAGAAGCGGTGAAGATATGAAGACTAACTGTAATGTAGTATCTTGGTTTGGATCCTGGAATGGAAAATAATATTAGTGGAAAAACTAGTGAAAGTCAAATAAAGCCTGTATTTTGATTGATAGTAATGTGCCAGTTTCTTAGATGTGAGAAACTTAACATAAATGTTCTGTAATATAAATGTTCCCGTTAGGGGAAGCTGGATATTGGGTGTGCTTTTCTGCAAAGAAAAAATTATTCCAAAATTAAAACGTAATTTAAAAACAAACCTGTTAGAACTAAGAAAAGAGTCTGCTAAGGTAGATAGATACAAGGTTAGTATAAAAAAATCAAGAGCTTTTATTAATATTAATACTTTTAAAAATGGAAACCAAATAAATGGAAATCAAATTCACATAATATAGTATAAGCTACAAAGTAATTATTAAATTACTATATTCTATATTTAATAATAATTATTAATTATAGTAACAATAATGGAGTGTTTTAGCATTTCTTGAATGGAAAGACTCAATATTAATAAGTATTAAGCCTTCTCCAAGTATTATATGTTTAATTCCAATAATAATTCCAAAATATTTTTCATAACTGTTCCAAATGATAAGGAAGAATTGACAGGGAATTTTTGAAAATCAGAAATACTTAAAGGGGACTGATCTTGCTTGATATTAAAGCTTATTAAAACTTTAAGTAATCTAAAGAATATGACTACAAATAGGTATCCAGAACAGTAGAGCAGGTCAGAATGTCCAGAAACAGATTTAGGTAAATTAATGGATGAAAAATATTACATTTCAGTTAAGTATCTAATTAATTAACTAAATAATTATTCAATCCAATAATTATCTAACAATGAACGAATTTAACAAATATTTTTTGTTGTCTACTAAGTGCCAGGTACTAGGATATACAAATAGAGAATGTGGCAGGCAAAGTATTTGTCATTAGAAAGTGCTCATTCTAATAGGGGAGAAAAACAATAAACAAATATATAAGTAGATATAAAGGTTGTTACCAGGTAATGCTATGAATTAAAACAGAGCTAAAAAGTTTGAGAATAACAGGAGGTTAGGATGCCCTCTTTGAGGACATGACAAATAAAGGAGATCTGAATGAGGGGAAAAGTTAACTCTTACATATATTTGAGTGAAGGGCATTTTTAAAATGGAATAAAACAGGTACCAAAGCCCTAGTGGGTGATGCCTGTCATGCTCCAGGAACAGAAAGAAGTATATACAAGAGCCAAAGGAGAAGAGGTTGATGAAGTTGCTCAGAGTCAGATTATGTTGTGCTTTGCTGGCTTTTACTTTGTGTGGGATGGGAAGTTCCTGAAAGTTCTGAACACAGGGAATTTGATTTATCTTCTAAAGGAATCACTATGGACACTCTGTGGTGACTAGGCCATAGGAAGTCTTGAGTGGAAGTCTCGAGTGGGAGAGACCAGTTGGGAATTTCTTGTAATACTCCAGGAGAAAAAGAGATGATGATGTCTTGGACTAATTGTAGGGATGGAGATAGTGAAAAGTTGGACTCTCAGTGTATTATAGATTGGATGTGGAATTTCAGGGAAAGGAAGAAATCAGGCTTGGTTTCAAGGATTTTTGCCTGAGCATTGGGTGAATGGTGAGGTCTTTTTCTGAGACTGAGGGCATGAGAAAGGAACAGGTTTTTATTTTGTTTTTTAATTTGGGGAGAAGGGTTGGTGGGTGCATTTGGAATCAAGAGTTCAATTTAAATTTGAGATGACTTAAGTATTCAAGATAGGTATTGAGTAAACATTAAATATAAATCTGGAATTCAGAAGAAAAGTCATGGGTAGAGGTGGAAATTTGGGAGACATCAGCAGAGGAAACCAGAATAAGACTGGACACTTCTACATTTAAAGGTTGAGATCTAGCAACAGAGTCTAGAAAAAAGGGGCCAGAGAGGTGGGAGGAAAGTCAGAAGGCTCTGATATCACCAGGGACAAGTGAATAAAAGAAGGCAGGAATGATCAATATGTTAAATGCAGCCTAAAGATCAACTAAGATGGAACCTGGTGCTGGATCCTTGGATTTAGCAATGCTGATTTTTCAACTATCACCAACACAATGGACTGATAAGACAAAGCTGAGTTTATCCCCTACCTGAATAAAAGGGAACACAACCTCAACAGAGCTTCGGTGTGTTTCTGGTTGAATTTTACTGAGAATTCAAAATGTTTTGTTTTTAAGGCCACTCTTTCAATGCAGCGACTTGATTAGGATTTGGTAAGATTTATGATGTGTCATTGTCAGCTTCATGTGTCAACTTGGCCAAGTGGTGGTACCTGTTTGTCTAGTTAGGCAAGTGCTGGCCTGTCTGTTGCAATGAGGACATTTCATAGAATTAGATCATGATCAAGTCAGCTGCACCCACAACTGATTCCATTTGTAATCAGCCAAGAGTGTCTTCTGCAATGAGTGATGCTCAGTCTAATCACTGGAAGCCTTTCAAGGAGGATTCAGAAGATAGGCTCTCTTCCTGCTTCATCTGGCAAACCTCTCCTGTGGAGTTTGTCCAGACCCTCCATCAGAATAATCGACTTCACAGCCTGCCCTGCAGATTTTGGACTCTGCATTCCCATGGTCATGTGAGACACTTCAATAAATTTTATATTTATGAGTGTTCCCTGTTGATTCTGTTTCTCTAGAGAACTCTAAATAATACATCTTGGTACCAGGAGTGGTTCTTAAGAAACAGAATCTTAAAAACAGGTTTTTATAAATGGTTTTCTACTCTGACTGGACTCAAAGGTACTAAGGACTCTGATTACCATAATCAGAATGATACTCCCAGTCCATGGAGTGAGTTGGCAAAAGAGATAGTCAAAATATCACCATTCGATTCTCCTAATGTTTTGTTTGTACAAAGCCAGGCTCTGGGGGATAACGTTTTTGACACCTTTACAGAGTTTTGTGGAAATAAGAGGTACAGAGATGTTGGCTGGTTGTTGTTAGATAAACTGGATACATTAAGGAGTGAAAGGGATGGGCTTAAGGCTTCAAACGAGAAGCTTAAGCACTGTCTGACAGACGTGGACGTTTCTATGAGTATCCTGAAGGAAAATCTTATTTTCTGTATCCATAGACTTGAGATCTCTGAAAATCAGACTCCGAATCTTGGTTAGAGTAGCAACTTTACAACATAAACTGAAATCTCAATGTTGCATCGTGTCTGTTGTTAAAGTGAGGGTATTGATTAGAAAGGAGTGGGACCCTGAAAAATGGGATGGTGACATATGGATTCATAATGATGTCAGGGGTGAGGTTGAAACCCTAGGTCATGCTGAGTCTTCTCTAGATAACTCTGTAATAATTTTCCCTGAGGACTTAGCCACCCCACCTCCAGCCTGCCTTGAAGAGTTGGCCACCCAACCTCTTCCTGAAGGGATTAGCCCTAGAGTGACTAATCCCAGATGAAACTGCAAATGAAGGCCCTGAAGCAAATGGCTTGGGAGATATTTCTAATTCTTTTCATGACCCACCCCCACCACCCCTCATTTTTTCCAGACCTATAACTAAAGTCTCAACAGGCCCCTAAAGGTGAGGTACAAAGTATCACACATGAGGAGGTATGTTATACTCTAAAAGAACTATGTGAGTTTTCCAATTTATATAGACAGAAGTCAGGGGACTATGTGTGGCAATGGATTTTAAGGGTATAGGATAATGGTGGGAGGAATATAAGGCTGGATCAGGCTGAATTTATTGATATGGGCCCACTAAGCAGAGATTCTACATTCAATGATATAGCTTGAGGGGTTAGAAAAGGTATTAACAGTTTGTTTGGATGGTTGGTTGAAACATGGATCAAAAGGTGGCCAACATTACCTGAGGTTGAAATGCCAGAACTGCCCTGGGATAATATAGATGAGGGAATCCAGAGGCTTAGAAGATTGAAATGTTAGAGTGGATTTATCATGAAAAGCCTGCTCTTACACCCCAGGAATGTTCGAAGGATGCACCTTTTACCAGAACAGTGAGAAATAAATTTGTGAGACGAGCACCATCATCCCTGAAGAATGCTGTAGTTGCATTTGTCTGTAGGTATTACTGTAGGGACTGCTGTCACTGAGCTGGAATCCTTAAACACAATGGGGATGACGGGATCCTGAGTTGGCAGAAGCCAGGTGGCAGCACTTAATCGCTAAAGACAAGGTAGATGTGGCTATTATAATAGCAAGCAAACTCAAAGCAGAGGTCAAAATTATATGACTTGCAGTGATTTTTGGCATTGGCTAGTAAATCATGGGGTACCTAGAAATACAATAGATGGGCAGTCTACTAAATTCTTTTTCGAGCTGTATAAACAAGAGTTCTAGGTCACATGAACAGAAGTCTAACCTGAATTACAAAAATGCAGAGTCATGGCCCCTTAATCAATTTCCAGACTTGAGGTAGTTTACAAACCCAGAGGCCCTTAAATGAAGGGGAAGCCAGGTCCCTTTGGGGGAGAAACCTGTTACACTGCTACAAATTTATACTGTTAATCTTTCTCCAAGCCTTCCCCAAGGAGACTGACAGCCTTTTTCCTGGGTAACTGTGCTTTGGGGAAAAGGAAATGATCAGATATTTCAGGGATTATTAGACACTGGTTCGGAAGTGACATTAATCCAGGGGACCCAAAACGTCACTCTGGTCCACCAGTCAGAGTGGGGGCTTATGGAGGCCAGGTGATCAATGGAGTTTTAGCTCAGGTCCGTCTCACAGTGGGTCTAGTGGGCCCCTGGACCCATTCTGTAGTTATTCCCCAGTTCTAGAATGTATAATTGGAATAGACATATTGAGCAAATGGCAGAATCCCCACATTGGCTTTCTAACTTGTGCAGTGAGGGCTAGTATGATGGGAAAGGCCAAGTGGAAGTCACTAATACTGCCCCTACCTAGCAAAATAGTAAATCAGAAGCAATACTGGATTCCTGGAGGGATTGCAGAGATTACTGCCACTCTTAAGGACTTGAAGGATGCAAGTGTGGTGATTCCCACCACATCCCCATTCAACTCTATTTGGCCTGTGCAGAAAACAGATGGGTCTTAGAGGATGACAGTGGATTATCATAAGCTCAACCAGGTGGTAACTCCAATTGCAGCTGCTGTTACAGATGTGGTATCATTGCTTGAGCAAATCAATACATCCCCTGGTACCTGGTATGCAACTATTGATCTGGCAAATGCTTTTTTTCTCAATAGCTATTAGTAAGGACCACCAGAAACAGTTTGCTTTCAGCTGGCAAGGTCAGCAATATACTTTCACTGTCCTACCTCAGGAGTATATGAACTCTCCAGCCCTATGTCATAATCTTGTCTACAGGGACCTTGATTGTTTCTCCCTCCCACAAGACATTACATTGGTCCATTATATTGATGATATCATGTTAATTGGACCTAGTGAGCAAGAAGTAGCAACTACTCTAGGCTTACTGGTAAGGCATTTGTATGTCAGAGAATAGGAGATAAATCCAACAAAAATACAGGGGCCTTCCACCTCAGTGAAATTTCTAGGTGTCCAGTGGTGTGGGGCACATCAAGATATCCCTTCTAAGATGAAGGAGAAGTTGCTGCCTCTGGCCCCTCCTACAACCAAAAAAGAGGCACAATGCCTAGTTGGTCTCTTTGGATTCTGGCGACAACATATTCCTCATTTGGGTGTGCTACTCTGGCCCAGTTATCAAGTGACTAGAAAGCTGCTAATTTTGAGTGGGGACCTTAACAAGAGGAGGCTCGGCAACAGGTCCAGGCTGCTGTACAAGCTGCTCTGCCACTTGGGCCATATGATCCAACAGATCCAATGGTGCTGGAAGTGTCAGTGGCAAATAAAGATGCTGTTTGGGCCCTATAGGAGAATCACAGCACAGACCTTTAGGATTTTGGAGCAAAGCCTTACCATCTGCTGCAGATAACTACTCTCTTTTTTGAGAAACAGCTTTTGGCCTGCTCCTGGGCCTTAATAGAGACTGAATGCTTAACCATGGGCCACCAAGTTACAATGAGACCCGAGTTGCCTATCATGAGCTGGGTGTTGTCTGACCCACAAAGCTATTAAGTTGGGTATGTGCAGCAGCACTCTATTGTAAAATGGAAGTGGTATATACAAGATAGGGCCAGAGCAGGTCCTGAAGGCACAAGTAAGTTACATGAAGAAGTGGCCCAAATGCCCATGGTCTCCACTCCTGCCACATTACCTTCTCTTTCCCAGACCAGAGCTATGACCTCTTGGGGAGTTCCTTACAGTGAATTAACTGAGGAAGAGAAAGCTTGGGCCTGGTTTACAGATGGTTCAGCACGATATGCAGGTACCACCCAAAAGTGGACAGCTGCAGCACTACAACCCCTTTCTGGGGTGTCCTTGAAGGACAGTGGTGAGGGGAAATCCTCCCAATCAGCAGAACTTCAAGCAGTGTCCTGGTTGTTTATTTTGCTTGGAAGGAAGACTGGCCAGAGGTGTGTTTGTGTACTGATTCATGGGCTATTGCTAATGGTTTCACCGGATGGTCAGGGACTTGGAAAGACCATAATTGGAAAATTGGTGACAAAGAGAACTGGGGAAGAAGTATGTGGATAGACCTTTCTGAGTGGGCTAAAAATATGAAGATATTTGTGTCCCATGTGAATGCACACCAGAGGGTGACTTCAGCAGAGGAAGGTTTTAATAATCAAGTGGATAAGATGACCCATTCTGTGAATACAAGTCAGCCTCTTTCCCCAGAAATTCCTGTCATTGCCCAATGGGCTCATGAACAAAGTGGTCATGGTGGTTATGCATGGGCTCAGCAACATGGACTTCCACTCACCAAGGCTGACTTGGCTACAGCCACTGCTGAGTGCCCAATCTGCCAGCAGCAGAGACCCACACTCAGCCCCCGAAATGGCACCATTCCCCAAGGTGACCAGCCCACTACATGGTGGCAGGTTGATTACATTGGGTCACTCCCTTCATGGAAGGGACAGCGATTTGTTCTAACTGGAATAGACACATACTCTGGATATGGGTTTGCTTTCCCTGCATGCAATGCTTCTGCCAAAACTACCATCCATGTGCTTACAGAATGCCTTATCCATCATCATAGTATTCCACATAGCATTGTTTCTGATCAAGGAACACACTTCACAGCAAATGAAGTGCAGGAATAGGCACATGCTCATAGAATTCTCTGGTCTTACCATGTTCCCCATCATTCAGAAGCAGCTGGATTGATAGAACAGTGGAATGGCCTTTTGAAAACTCAATTATGGTGCCAACTAGGTGGTAATACCTTGAAAGGCTGGGGTAATGTTCTCCAGGAAGTTGTATATGCTCTGAATCAGCACCCGCTGTATGGTGCTGTTTCTCCCATAGCCAGGATCCATGGATCCAGGAACTAAGGGAGTGGCACCACTCACTGTTACCCCCAGTGATCCACTAGGAAAATTTCTGCTTCCTGTCCTTGCTACCCTGAGTTCTGTTCGTCTACAGGTTTTAATTCCAAAAGGGGGAGTGCTTCCACAAGGAGAAACAACAATGATTCCATTGAACTGGAATCTAAGACTGCCACCTGGTCTCTTTGGGCTACTCATGCCCCTGGATCAACAAGCCAGGAAGGGGATTGTATTATTGTCTGGGGTGATTGACCCTGACTATCAGGGGGAAATAGGACTGCAACTATACAATGGAGGTAAAGAAGAGTTTTCTTGGAATATAGGAGATCCCCTAGGACGTCTTTTATTACTACCATGCCCTATGATTAAAATCAATGCAAATCTGCAACAACCCAATCCCAGCAGGACTACCAATGAGTCTGAAACTTCAGGAATGAAGGTTTGGGTCACCCCACCAGGCAAAGAACCATACCAGCTGAAGTGCTTGCTGAGGGCAAAGGGGACATGGAATGGGTAGTGGAAGAAGGTAGCGATAAATATGAACTATGACCATGTGATCAGTTACAGAAATGAGGACTGTAATCCTGTTTTGTTTCTGTTATACTATTTGAGTTGTAAGATATCAAGTTTGAGAATGAATATTACCCAAGAACTTGCACCATATTCTGGAGAGAGTTACAGTGTTTCCAGTTAAATGCAGGACAGTTGAGTATTGTTAGGTGAAAGAAAAACATGTGTGTTTTAATGTTTTTTATTTAGAAATTAGGTATGGTTTAAGATGATATATATAGCTGCCAAGTTGAAAGGGGTGGACTGTCATGGTCAGCTTCATGTGTCAACTTGGCCAAGTGGAGGTGCCTGTTTGTTCGGTTAGGCAAGTGCTGGCGTGTCTCTTGTGATGAGGACATTTCATAGAATTAGATCATGATCACGTCAGCTGCATTCGCAGCTGATTCCATTTGTAATCAGCCAAGGGGAGTGTCTTCTGCAATGAGTAATGCTCAATCTAATCACTGGAAGCCTTTTAAGGAGGATTCAGAAGAGACAGGTTCTCTTCCTGCTTCATCTGGCAAGCCTCTCCTGTGGAGTTCGTCCAGACCCTCCATTGGAATCATCGACTTCACAGCCTGCTATGTGGAGTTTGAACTCTGCGTTCCTGCAGTCACGTGAGACACATTTATAAATTTTATATTTATGAGTGTTTCCTATTGATTCTGTCTCTCTAGAGAACCCTAACTAATACATGATGTAACAGCTTAAGATTATTAGAAACAGCAAGGTAAGGATTTTGAAGCATAGGGTTAGATGAGTTTTAGATTAATGCTTCCTATTGAACAGCTAATGGGGCTTTGAAGATGAACCTGTAATTAACAATCAAGTTATTTGCCTTCCAAGAGCCTACTAGTTATCCTAGGCATGCAAATGAAGATAATGGATGAGTAAAGCCATGCTAATGTGTACAATAAGCTGTGTAGGCATAGATAGTTTTCATCTTTGGTGATCAAACTGTGCACATGAAGATGTTTTAAGTTCTCAGCATATGAAGGTAACTGATAACTTTGATGAGAGCAGGTGCAATGGAGTGATGGGCACAAAAGCTGATTGGACTGAGTTAAAGAGAGAATGGGAAGAGGGAAATGGTGACTTTGAGATAAAGTACTTTCTAGTTTTGCTGAAAAGAAATGGCAGTTAATGGGGATTTGTGGTCCAGAGAGTTTATTGTTTTGGTTTGCTTTTTTAAGATGAGAGATAAAATAGCATGTTCATTTACTGGTGGGAATAATCCATTACAGAAGGAAAAGTTGATGTTGAGGGAAAAGAGAAAAGATAAAGATAAAATTTTCTTATAAAGCAAGCTAACCTACTCCCATTCAGTGTGTGTCCCTCCCTTGGGCACATCCGTATTAACCTCTTTAATGTGTACTCTCTCTCTTTTTCTTTAATAAACTTTACTACTTATTCCTAGAAAAAAAATTCCTACTTAAACAAATTTCTTGAGTAGGCAAGGTATGGGATCCAGTACATACACACTTAAGGTCTGGTAATTGATGGACAATATATTTTCTTTGCACAATTGGCTATTCATCTGGAAAAACAAAAAATTAGACTCTTACTCCATACCATATACAAAAAATTTGGACTAAAAGTCTAATTGTGAAAAATGAAACTGAAATATAGTATAATTTTTCTATTAATATAACCCTGGGCATTGAGGGATCCACAAAGCTATAAAAGGAAATATTGATAGATTTTACTTCATAAAAACTGAAAACTTCCATATGGCAAAAGACACCGAGTAAGGCAAAAAAAAAAAAATACAGACAGGGAAAATTTTAAATGTTGGAGAACACCTGGCAGACAATGGGTTAATAGTCATTCCTACTATGCCAGGAAGGCCTCTCTATTAGAAAAGATAAAAAAAAAAAAAAATTAAACTTGGCAAAACAATAGAAAAGGAAATTTACAAAAGAGAAAATGCAAATATCAATTACACAAATGAAAATGTTTAGTTAGACAGAATTTTAATACAAATTAAAACAACATCTCATTGTTATCAGTAGATTTGCAACAGTTAAAGACTACATTACATGCTGCTGATTACATCCAGCAGCTATATAAGAAAATGGACCATGTCATTTACTATTGGACTGTGTCATTTACTATTGGTTTTCTGGTGAATTGCTCCTCTTCTTTTTTGCAAATTAACCTGGCATCATCTATTAAAATGAAAAATGTACATATAGGAAGGTGCAACGGTGCCTCAGGGGCAGAATTCTTGCCTGCCATGCTGGAGACCTGGGTTCGATTCCTGGAGTCTGGCCATGACAAAAAAAAATGTACATATAATTTGACCCAACATTTTAGTCTTTGCTATCTAGTTTAAAGATGTAAAAACATTTACCTTGTAAAATTTATCACAGAATTTTGCAGAATATATTGTAGAATTGCTGTTAGTAGCAAAAAAGAAAAAACCTGTAAACAACCTGAATGCCATTAACATAAGAATGATAAAATAAATGACCCTAGATGCAGACTATGGAATGTTATTTTGCATTTGCATAAAGGAACGCATTGACTTTCTGACCTCTGAAATGCCCATGATACATTTTAATAGTTTTGTTGATATATAATCCAAAAACCACAAAATTCACCCATTTAAAGCATATAATTTTTTGTTCAGTGGATTTTAGTTCATTCACAGAATTGTGCAACCACCAACACTATTTCTAATTCCAGAACATTTTCACCACCCCCAAAAGAAGCCCCACAGCCATTAATGGACACTCCCCATTCCCTAACCTTCCCACCACCACCAAGCCCAGACAGCCACTAGTTTACTTTCTGTCTCTATAGATTTGCTTTTTCTTTTGTGGCTGGCTTCTTTCACTTAGTGTAATGTTTTCAAGGTTTGTCTATGTTGCAGCGTGTATTAGTACTTCATTCTTTTTTATTGCCAAAGAATATTCCATTATATTGCTATACTACATTTTGTTTATCCATTCATCAGTTGATGGGCAATTAGATTGTTTCTGTTTTTTGGCTATTATGAATAGTGCTGCTTTGAGCATTCATGTACAAGTTTTTGTGAGACATTTGTTTTCATCTCCCTTGAGTATATCCCACGGAGTGAAACTGTTGGATTATATCTTAACTTTAACGTTTTGATGTTTGCCAAACTGTTTCTCAAAGTGGCTGTATCATGATATATTTTTTAAAAATGAAAATTATCAAGTTGTAGGGTGTTAATGAGTCAAATTCTATTTTCTTTAAAAAAATTTAAAACCCTATATAGTAATACGTGTGCGAGTTTATGTATCTATCCTGCTACACATGCACATATTCATATAATGCTTGGGGAAGCATAGGAAATTCTGCTATACTGTTAACATAAATTACATCAGGAAAGAAGTATATCATCTAGTGGTTTGCAGTGTTACAATGAGAATATGTTAGTTTTTCAAAGAAATAGAAATCCCATAAAATATTCTTAGGAAAAAAATTTTTAATTACTTGAATACAGATGCACAAAAGTCTTATCATTTTAATCACCTAAGATTTGGTGTGTAGGGTGTATGTGTGTGTGTGTAGTCTCATTATGGACTTACATTAGGTAGGAAGTATATTGATTACAGGTATTAATGTACCAAACACCTACTGAGTCCTATGTGTTACACATCTTGTACCACCTCAGATCCATTCAGCCTGCTTGACCCTGGGCCCCTTGGTCTCTTGTCCCACCTATGCCAGATCCTGCTACAGGGACCAACTCTGAAATGACATAGCATGATGGTACCTTGCAGTGTGCCTCTTGCCTCCCATCAAGGATATCTCTATTGGACCCTAGGGTGAAACTCCCCAGGACTTGCTCAGTGCTCACAAATGTGAAACCAGAAGCATGGAGCAGTTTACATTCTGTAGGGTATAAATTGATTTACAACTTATTTTTAAATCCTTCTCCTTTACTCCTTCTAGGGAAAAACTGTCCTGAGACTCAGCAATTCAAATGGCCTCTTAGAAGATGGTCCCAAAAGATAAAGCAATCAGTTATGATTAATATCAAGTAATGAACTCCTCAGTAACGCACGCTTTCTGCCTCACACCCTGTGCCCTAGAACCCACTTCCATCAAATAGGCTTTTGCCTTGGGCTCTGCTTTCTGGGAAACTCAGGCTCAATCCTTTATTAGTTTTCTATGACTGCATGAGAACCACACCAAAAGTTAGTGTCTCATTCAACAATGCTTATGATGTCTCAAGATTCTATGGATTGGCTGGGCAGCTCTTCTAGAGGTTTTGCCTGAGCTAACCCACAAAGCTATACTCAACTGGCATCTTAGCTAGGGGCTGGATTCAACACATTGCAATGAAACAGCAGACTTTCTCCACTGGGTCTTTCTCCCTGTGCCTGCTTTTCCTCTAGGCAGTTAACCACATTTGTTCACAAGGTAGCAGTGACATAATGAGTGGCATCAGAAGCTTCAAATTTCCTTAAGGCTAAGCCTTTGGATATGCATGACATTACTTCTGCTGCTTTCTATTGGTCAAAACAAGTCACAGGCCAGGATAGTTTCAGGAGGTGAAGAAATATGCTCTACCTCTTCATGGGAGGAGCAGCAAACTCACATTGCAAAGAGGGCATGGGCCCAGAGAAGTGTGATTCATTACGGGAAATTATTGCAATAGCCTAAAACAAATCCCTTTGCATAATATCAGTCTTTTAATATATTCTCCTCAATAATTTCTCTTTTGGGGGGTAAATTGCCCCACATGCGAACCTGAAGCAAGATAAGAGGAAGGGTCACTTGCACATAATGACCTGATCTATCAAATCAGCCCTGGCAACAGATGGGACTGGAGCTTTCACAAACATAACTCTCAGCTGCATGATTCCTGTCCATCTTCGAGGCTGACTTCATGTAGATTTAACAAGGCAGCTGATGATATTTTAAAAATGCTCCTCAATTTCTCAAAATAGGTAATCATGGAGAAAAACAGGGTGCCTGCAGGTGGCTTATAATTTAAAATTATCCGCCCCAAAGTACATAGTTTAGAGTTGAGTAGATGAAATGGTTAGAAGTGAACAAGGCTCTCTGCCACTATTTTTGGTTATTGACCTACAATAATGCTTCCAGGGAAGAACCACCTCCATTGTGTAAACTCATCTGTCCAAAGAAAATCACAGGAATGATGTTTTGAAGCAATTTTCCATGTGGCCGATCAGAGCCATTCTTGGCACTGTGCAGATTAGGGTATTTGTGAGAATTAGAAAGATGCGTCCCTTTCTCCAAGGGCTGTAGATCTTGATGCTCAGATGGGTAAGCAAAGAACAAGTTGGATTCTAGATGCTATTCCCTCCTCAGCCAACACAGCAGAGATGCCCTGGCCCTGGCCTGGTGACCAAGGATTATCAAAGTAAAGTAGAGAAATTGTAAGCACAGACGGAAAAGCAATCTGACTCCTCTGATGAAATGGCAATGCTAAAGAAATAAAGATGGCAGAAACAAATCCGTATTTCAACCAGTTCAAATCCATCATGTAGCTTTTACTCGTGAAACAGAAGAAATGAAACATCGAATGAAAATATCTGTAATCTAGTTTTAGGGAACTAGACAATGACAGTGAAGTTATGAGACAAGAAGGGATCAGGACAAATTCCATGGTAAAACAATCAGTGGAATCATGAGTAGTAGAATTAATGTTTCAAAAACAGATAAATGTTCGCAGAGCCTTCTCATGCCAAAACAAAAAACAAAAACAGATGAATGAGACAGAAAAAAGACTATGTAAACATACACAAACTGCAAAAGAAAATTATAAAATGACAATTCAAGAGAGGATAACAAAGTTACAGAAGACAGTATATGAAGAAGCAACCCAAGATTAACTGGATTTCCTAAAGGAGAAAACAGAACAAATGGGAGAAGTTTATTGAGTGAAACTGAATAAAACTTACCAGAGGTAAAAAAAGAAAAAAAAGTCTAAAAACTTAAAATTGATCTTTAGGTTCCAGAAGAAAAATAATCAGTGAAACATTTATGTAAAGGTGCCCCAAAGACCAACATTCTAGTAGTATTTCTTAATCTTTAAGAAAAAAAGCTTTCGTATATTTGAACTAAAAAGAAGAAAAGAAAATTTTTAAAAAATTGCAAAAGTGATGTTTTGAAAAAACAGGATATTTCAAATGGCTAGAAGAAACGCATTTGAAATTACAGATTTCTTAGAGGACAGTGTGACAGTGCTATAGAAATAAAAATTATAAATTGTATGTGAAGGTGACTTTACACACTTGTAAAATCTCAAAATTTTGACCAATGCATTTTTTTCTCCAGAAAAAAATAGAGGGGTTTGTAATCTAGAAGGCAATCAGAAGTTTATCTCTACTGCTTTACAAAATTAGTTCTCACTAAGGGCTCCGATAATTTCTTAATTGCAAAGGCCAGTGGTGAATTTTTACTCCAGATTTTATTTGCCTTATCTATGGAATTTTACTTTTCTATAGAATTAAATATATTGTCAACTTCTTCTTTGAAAACACATTCTGCCTTTGATTCTGTAACTCTTCTATTATAATGATTGTCATAAGAATAACCTGGGAGGTTCGTTGAAAATTAAGAATCCCAGTTGCTACCTTGATTCTGATTCTGAAGGACTGGGCTAGGACCAAAGAACAGGCTCTTTTACATGCACATGTAAGAGTGCATGTAAGAGTCAGTAGACCACACTTGGAGAAACATGTTCTATGGGTTCTCTTCCTACTGTGCTGTAGCTTTTTATTCTACATATATATTTTTATTGGTTTTTATTTATTTTTTTTTTTTTTTGCATGGGCAGGCACCAGGAATCGAACCCAGGTCTCCAGCATGGCAAGCGAGAACCCTGCCTGCTGAGCCACCATAGCCCACCTATTCTGCCTATTTTTATGGCTCCTCTTACACCACCTCCTGAGAATACGTCTCTGCTAGGATTCCGTGCTTAATCCTGATGAGGCTCTTCATTTCCTGTGGGTATTTCACCCACACCCATGATTTTAACCCTTCCTGATTTGTTAATGATGTCCATACTCTTTCCTGAGCCCCAAACCCATATTTCCTTTGGTCTTTTGGGCACCTTTACATAAATGTTTCACTGTCACCTCAAAATCAATCTGTCCAAAGCCAGATTCATTAATCCTACAGCCTTGGGCCTGCTTCTCCTCTACCATGTTAGTCAGAAATGACAGCCGTGCTAGAAATCTCACCGCCCTCCTCAGCAACCAAAGTGTCATCAGTTTTTGTTAATCCTTATAACTATCTCCAGAATCTGTTTATTCTTCATTTAAATTTTTATTTAATGGGGCTCTGAGGAGAATCTTCCATTGCTTCTTCCAGCATTTAGTGTTACTTAACTTGGGGCTGCATAGCTCCAGTCTCTGCCTCCATTTTCACATGGCCTTCTGTGTTTTTCTCCCATTTTCTTCTAAGGACCACTGTCAGTGAATTTAGGGTCCATCCTCATCCAAAATGATCTCATCTCAAGATCCTTAATGTAATATCCACAAAGACCCTTTTCCAAATAAGTTCATACTCACAGGTTCTGGATAGACCCATCTCTTGGGGAGCCACCTGTCAAACCACCACACCATCATTAAAACTGCTGCCACACTTCAGGCCTTTGTCTTCTCTTGAACTATACCTCCTACCCCACCACCAAGTACCCAATTACACAGAATCTCCTGTCTTGGAATACAACATTCCTTTCTTCCTTCATTCATTCATTTATGCTTGCTGATATGCATGCATTGAGTCATTCAACAAATATTTATTATGCGCTACCATGTCCCATACATGCTGGACAGTAGGGACAGAACAGTAAATAAGACAGCATGCTCCTGTTCCCACGGAGTTTCAGGTCTAGCAGAAAAACACATTATAAACAAATAGCAATGAAGTATGGAAGTGGGAGAGTATATAATGCAAAGGATTTAAGACTGAGCAGTTATCAGAAATAACTTCACAAAGGGACACTGAATGTGACTTTCATGTCTTTCATTTTGCAGCTGCTAGAATGCCACATGCCTGTCCCCACTCCCTCTATTACCCTCCACCTGTCTTTCCCCTATACTCACCTCATGCCATCCACATGGCAAACTTTTACTGATTCTTCCACGCCAAATTCAAATGGCATCTCCTCAGTGATGTTTTTCGTCCTTTCTCCCATGGAATGCTTGTCACTCTGCATGTTTTGGCCTCTTCTTTCTTATTCTCCATGGCAGATTGTTAACTTTCATATCTGTGTAAATCTTAAAATGATTTTATTTCAAATTTGTCTGGATCTATAAACATTTGTTTTGATTTCCACTGTTATTCCTCTTTCTCACTTAGTATCCCTTCCATTCTCATTAATGCTCACTGTTTTCCATTTAAAAAGATTTAAACTTTGCTATTTGCTATTCTGGCACATGAAATGGTAAATAACAACAACAAAAAGGAAAGTAGCATAAAAAATTAAAATTTCTCTTAAATTTAGAGAAAGTCACTTGTAAAAAATAGACCAAAGTGCTAATTTGAATGTCGTTAACAGACACAAGCAGGGTCAATCTAATCTCACATTAGTAATAAAAATATTCAAACATTCCTTATTTTGCTTCAGATCTCACCAGGGTTTGTTCCTAAAGTTGAATCCAGGAAAGCTGACATTCTAGTGAAAATTATATTAGATATTAAGGTAACATTGATTTTAATGTGACCTCGACTGATTTTTCATTACTGCCAGCACTGAAATAAATGCTTTACTTATATTGTGGCTTTCTTTCTTTCTTTTGGAAAGAAAAAATTAAAATATTTTGAAGTATTCATTTTTCAGTTGCAATTGTGTGATATTTCCAAATTATGTATTGATAACTGAGAAGTCATTTGATGTTTTACTGGTCATTGATATTCAAATAAAGTGTGCTGTCTAATCAATATTTCTGGATATTCTTGGGGGTAGAGGGGTAGGAGAAGGGATGTGGAGAGTGCTTAGATTTTCTAAGTCTTCTCTGTTCCAAAATTCTGCTTTTCCAGTTATACAGTCCTACTGCTAAGCTTTGTGTCTCCTCTCTACCTCTTGTCACCCTACTGGACAAGGCTTTGATCCTCTCATCCTTAAGAGGTATATATACTCAAGGATGTTGACAAACTATGTTACAAATTTTGGTCAATGAAGGGGAATTAAATAATACCGCAACATGGGGGAAAGAAAGAATCTTACACATCTCCCTTCCTAAAAGTTTTTCAGAAATCTTTTACTCGGGGGTATGTTTCCTAACTCTTTTCTACTTAGGGTTCCTACCATAAATTTCCCATCCCTTACTCTTTTTTTTTCTATCATTTTTAAACCAACTAATTTGTAATCCCTACCTATCTAATACTTCAGTAATTCTCAATCCCAGAGAAACTTCCAGAGTTTATTAAAAACACACCAATACTTGGGCAGCATCTTCACTGGTCTGAGATGGGAATGGGGCACAATCATTTGTACTAAACTCTACAGGTGATTCTAATGTGTAATCAGAACTGAGACCCACCATTAATATTCCTTCTGAACTCTTAATTAATAATAAATTCCTGTTTCTAGGTCTTAGTGTTTGTCAACTATGGGTATTAACTGCCCATGGAGTGCATGGCACTTCAAAAAGCACTTGGCATTACATATTAACAAAAATAGGGCCATGGTGTCTCAGCAGGCAAAGTTCTTGCCTGCCATGCTGGAGACCTGGGTTCAATTCCCAGTGCCTGCCCATGTAAAAAAAAATATATATTATCACCATGAGTAGCAAAACTAATAAAATGGGCATTAGGCAAAGTCTAATACGGGTCACACAGCTGTTATTACTTGTGCACGTAAAGTGGATTTGTCTAAACAATGATATTGTTCATAGGTGGGAGGGAAGGACATGTATAATTTGAAGAGTAGAGGGTCATATGGAAGGTTGGAGGGAACATGGAGTAGTGGGGGAGATTCAACACACTCTGGTCACCCAGAATCAGGAGGGATGCCTCTCTATCTTCTGCCCTATAAACTCACTCCTCAATTTCTCTCCTCTTCCAGTAGGATGTGGGAAAACCAAGACAAAAAAGAGCTAGTGGCTCCTGCCTCCAAAAAGGGACACGTGTGGAATATAAAATCACAAATACCTATATCAGAGTTATCTTCATGAGTCCTGGGCACATATGTACTATTTCCACTGTTTGGGCTTAGTTTTGTAACTCATCCTTTCACTCAGAAATTGTCTTCAGAAATCTTTACATTTCATCTCATGGCTTCTCTGCAGCTACTTCTTTGAAGTTGTAACTAATCCATACTTCTCAGCATGATTATACTCTTTCCTCTTTCACCAACAACTTCCATCAGGACATAGCTCCAGACACATTCAGCCCTTAAGCGCATCCATCTACTTTGGTTGAACATTCAACCAAATTGGTGAACATTCCTTGAATGAAGTTACTATATTAAATGTATCAAATTGTCACCAGATTTATTAAATTTATTAAATTGTAACAAGATTTTTGCTTCCAATCAACATGGAGTAACAATCTATTTACCCTCCCACCAAAGACAACCAAAGAAATGGACAAATTATATGATCCTGCAAAGAACTGAACCTCAGGCAACAGAAGATAATAAACCCTGAGAGAAAGGAAATAAATTAGCTAAACCCTATGATTGCCATAGTTTACAGCCCTGAAAGATACTCCAGGTCTCAGTATACAAAGAAAGACACCCAGGTAGAGTTTGGCAGACTCTATGAATCGCAAAAATGTTGCTGAGCATTCCAGAAAACCAAGGCTGCTCAGAGTTATCAGAACAGAATCCTGGAGTGAAGATTGTTGCACAAAAAAAGAACTCCCAGAGATCTGCAGAGTGTTGAGCATTCAGATAAGTACTGATCTGTTCATGCATGTAAGGAAACAACCTGAAGTCAAGGAAAGAACCACCCCCCAAAATTAGCGGTAACAGTGCCTCACACTCAGACAGGACTAGAACTAGTGCCTGATCCCACCAACAAAACTGGAAAACCTGAAGATGCAGTGTGGTATTTGGTAGAGTGCACAGAAAGAATGGTTTTAGTGGTGGGGTATCATTAATCTTATACTGAGAAGTATTCTGTTCCTCCCTAGCAAATCACAAAGAAACATAAAAAAAAAAAATGATACTGAGGCACTGCACAATCCAATTGCTCAAAACCAGTTGAAAAGAGAAGCTAGAGAAAAAAAAGACACATTCCATAGAGAAGATAACAATAAATTTCTTAAAGAAAACAATGCAAGCAAGAAAATGGTGGAACACATCTCTATTGTATTGAAAGAAAAAAACTATCAATTTAGAATTCTGTACCCAGTGGAACTCTTTTTCAAAACTGAAGGTGAAATGAAAAGTTTTCTAGGCACTGGATCTTTTTTTTTTTTTTTACATGGGCAGGCACCGGGAATCGAACCCGGGTCCTTGGGCATGGGAGGCAAGCATTCTTGCCTACTGAGCCTCCATGGCCCGCCCTGGATTTTGATAATTTAGTATGAAAAAAGAACGAAAATATCTCAATAATATTTTATATTATCTTCTGAAATCATAAACTTTTATCATAGCAGGTCAAATAAGATATTAAAATTAATTTTATATATTTAAATTTAAATGTTTTAATATGGCTATTAGAAAAATTTAAAATTACAAATGTGGCTTACATTATATTTCTATTTGACGGCAATTTTGAATTCATTTTCTCTCTTTTCTGAAAAACATTGTGATGATACCTTTTTCTATCATTCTCCAGCATCTCTTACCTTTTCAATTACTCCTTAAACACTCCAGTTGTCACTTTGGTAAATTTATATGGACATTGCTCATAACCTGGTTCCAGAGGACAGGATTTATTTGTAACAGATGAGTCATTACATAGCATTTTTGGGGAGAATTCTGTGCTTCGGTTGCTTCTTGCCAATGTTAATTTTACTCTTGTAAAATATTTTGGTCATCCTCTTTGGTAACAAAGAAATGATCAAAGCAAAAGTAAACAATTCACAATCAGTCACCTATTACATGACTTTATAAATTCTAAGTAGCTTTGTGTCCTTCCTGCACTATACAGAATATTAAAAGCACTTTTTGTTAGTATTTTCCACAAGCCTCTAGCTTTTGCCATCATGATGCAATTCTCATAAGTCTGTATCATTTATATTTGTCCTCAGTTAATGATGCCCATCCCATCTTTTGGATATATTCTTGTTCTCTCTGCCTTCGTGGATTTTTAAAAAACTGGTTTCTAAAGATACTACACAGAGTCTATAGCATTTCAGAAACACTCAAAGGTATATTTGAAGGTGCATAGGTGGTTCAGTGGTAGAATTCTCACACTCCATGAGGGAGACCTGGGTTGGATTCCTGGATCATGCATTCCACCCCCACTCCCTACCCCCAAAAAAGTATATTTGAACTTAAAGGAAAGCACGGGTACTGTCATGGAAAAGCTGCAGATAGTGTAGTTAGCTGTCATCCAGTGATTAGCTGATCTAACATTCCTTATTTTTATAATTCTCTTCTTGAAATCTCTTATCTGATCCCCTATAAAGAATATTTGTTCTCGTTTTGGAAAGGGAAACAGAGTTAACATATTGATTATCATTTTTTTCAGTTATCTTTTATTGGAAAATATTTTCTTCATTCACAACTGATTTTGTAACATCAAGCTCCAAAATTCTATGTCTGCATATTATTTTTTAAGACCATCATTTGGGAAACAAATGGGATTTGAGACCAAATATTTGTGTTATAAAAAACTTCTCTAAAACTTCTATTTTTTGGTATATAATTACAACTAGGTATATGAAGTATCTAAACTTTTTTACTATTTCCTTTACCATTTAAGTCATTAAGATTTAGCATTGGGTTATATGATAGACTCTTGTGTTTCACTGTCTTGAGAATTTCGTTGCCTCCATTACGAGTCCAGTGCAGATGACCCTCAGACATATTGCTGGCAAGTTATGAAGGCTGAATAAAACTCAAATGCTGAGTGATCTGAATTCTGAAGAACCATAGACCTTTTCCATATGTTTAACATGACGTGCTAAGCACAGAGTAGTAGATGTATGCTTGTTTGTTACCACTCCAAAGAAGGCTGACAAAGAAGGCTGACAACAAAATTTTTCTCTATAGAGAATGACAACTATTGACTTGATTTTCAAGGTTGGAAATAAGAATCAATAACACCAAAAGCTTATATTATAGCAAACCCGGAGACAGGTTTATCATAATAAAGAAAAAGCTTTAATGAGAAACACAGAACTTACATGCAATCTGCTGACTGAGCACTTGGAAGAGAGGAAAAAGAGTTGAAGTTCACTCCAGAGAGTAAAGACGGAGGATTGCCCTGGGAAGAGTAAAATGGGGCAGGATCTGGATTGGAGTTGGTCATGAGCCTTTTAAAGAGTGAGGGAAAGGGGTGATAGCAGTACTATTTTATTTCTTTGGCTTGTACATAGTTACATGTACTTTCTGTTTAAAGACATTTCAACTTGATATCTTAAGATACATAAATTTTTTATCTAATGATAAAGACCAGTTGAAATAGGTGAACTCCTAAAATATATAAATTTATCTTCTACCTATTCAACAAAGACCTTTGAACTGACAACTCCTGGGCTTAACATAACTAAAAAGGATCTAAGACACCATGGCCTGGAGCATATATGAGATTTGGCAAGTTAATGAGAGGTACTGAAATCAAGCAATTATTTCTCAGAAGAGTGACTAGAATTAGCAGCAAAACAGACGTTGGTGAATTAAGGATTATGCAAAGCCTGTGACTCCACTCCAGGCTGCTCTGACAAATACCACACAATGAGTTGGCTTAAATAATGGGAAATTATTGGCTCATGGTTCCGAGACTAGGAGAAGACCAAAATTGAGGAGACAGCAAGGTGATGCTTTCTTCCCAAAGTCTGTGACCTTCTTGTGTTGGCTGCCTGCTATCCTTGGGGTTCCTTGGCTTGCATTCCTGCTTGTGTCACATGACAATGTCCTTTCCTTTCTCTTCCAGGTTCTGTTGACTTCTGGCTTCAAGCTCCTCCTTGTGGTTTTCTGAGGCTTCCAGTAATAGGGTTAAGACCCAACCTGATTAAATTGGCCACACCTTAACTAAAAATAACATCTTCAGAAGTCCTTTTTGCAATGTGTTCACACCCACGGAAATGAGGTCAATAACTTTTTTTTTCTGGGATACATAATTCAACCTACCATACCACTGGACCTTCTAGACCTAAACTCTTATACTAAACCTAATTTGAGTATGAACGTTTGTGGGTTTTAGCTTTAAAAACCCTGTATCAGGGCGGAGCACTGTATCAGTGGCTCAATGGCAAACTTCTTGCCTGCCATGCCAGAGACCCAGGTTTGATTCCTGGTGCCAGCCCATGCAAACAAACAAACAAAAAACCCTGGATCAGCAATTTTACCCCAAGTCTATTCACATAGAGACCCTT